>NC_092744.1:75169760-75482529 GCF_047496795.1 Chiloscyllium punctatum | reverse complement strand
AATAATCCCCTTTCTAAAATCAGTTCTCTCACAACCTTGTCCAATTTGCTACTGAACTATATTAATAATATCAGGTATTAATGGGTAATAAGACCGCAAAGGAAATTCAAGTAGGGAGACGCACGGCTTAATCAAGGAAACATAATTATATTTCAAAGGGATACGAAGGTAGCTGGTTCAAGTACAGAATGTCAATGTGCTAAACCTCATCATTGTTGGAACTAATTTCAATTTGAATCAACATTACAAATCCATTCACTAACATGTGAAGATAATCACTCTCTTTGAACAAAATCTCAATGTACCGGAAACCATTTCCCATCTCTTCCATGTGGAAATCCAATATACCAATTGATTTGTTTTTGCTTTTATACCAATAAAGCAAACCCAACACTCATTTCTATCTCAAAGGACCCCAAAGTACCAACCCCAATTGCATTCATATCCATTGATCTACATCCCAAATGTAACCAAATTTCTTCATTAACGTCATACAGAGTCCCAAAATAGTAATACATGCATTACCTTTGAAGGGTTGTGGATACTTTTTTTCTTCATGGTAATGATTTAATTTGATTTATTGTAGTCACGTGTACCTAATTACAGTGAAAAGTTTTGTTTTACAGGCAGATCATAGCAAACAAGGACACACAAATAGATAAAGTGTGGCATACAGGGTTACTGCTGCACAGGAAGTGCACACAGCAACATCAACATTAGCAAGATCAACATAATTTAAAGTTAAAGAGATTTTGGAATTGAGGTATTTCGAAGTGGTGTATTTGTAAATAAGGTACATTTTAAAATGTAGACAGTATCAAAGCCAGATTGGCCAGTTTGTGCATTGCCAACAGCTCACAGTACAAGTCGCATCAATACAATGAGAATCAAACGCCTCATTCCAGGCCAGGACAGCCTCTATTCATTTGGGACAGAGGAGTTGTGTTATTTTCTTTAAATTCCTCCTTCTAAAGAAAGGAGATATAACCAGTTTTAATGCCATGATCACCAGGAGAATTACTGAAAGCAGAATAAAGAGTATGTTCACAGCGCCTCTTGCTGGAGAAACAGAGAGAAAAAAGGTAAATGAATATATTAACTTATAGAAAGACAAGACTGTTGGTGGGTGGGGTGGGAGGGCACACTTAGACTCGTGAAAAGAATGCATTTTGACTTTTCTTCCATATGCTTTACGTGTTGCCAGTGAGGTAAAACCTGAGTGTTTCAACTGGCTCCATCCCACCAATGGCTGCCTGCCCGTGGGAGAAACAAGAAAACTACATGGGGTCATTTTAACCCTCTGAGTGGGTACAGTTTAAAACGCCAAGGCCACTTATCCATGATGGCATTGTTAGTGTTCTATTAAATACAAGCTTATCAGATTCCTCATTGCATCATATGCCCCCACCGCAATACTTTATGTAGATGGTCTACATAACGAGATTCCTGTTAGGCCAACGCGGTGAGGAAGAGGCCCAAAACGAAAACATGTTCAAGTCTTTTCAATTGAACAAGAGCTTGGGGGAAATAACTCCCACATTCTCCACGGCAACAGCTCAACCAATCAGTAACCAGTTAGCAACCAATCCTGAGGTAGCCTGACAGAGCAAGGCTGAGTGGATGTTTCTTTTTATGGGGGATTCCCAAAGGCAGAATTTTGGAAAATGGGGTTTCCATTCAGATGGAAAGGAAGACGACCATCTCCTCTCCAAGGCTTGCTAATTAGCCCGTGCTGTGTTATCCCAGTGTGAATGGAGAATGGGAACAGAAACAGTGAGCTGGCTTTACATGATGGAGCTCTGAGAATTGAGATCATAATGAGAGGTGCGGGGACCAGGTTTAAACTCCGTCACGCTTGCTGCTTTGAAGAATTGCTGACTGGAGTCCAGTGGCGTTCTCAGTGGAGAAGGTAGGCAGCAGGAGTTTTTCCGAGTTCTCTCGAAGGGCAATAATATTGGAGCAGGCTGTGTGGCTGTGCCATCTCCCTGGGACTGGGCCTGCTGCTGTGGAGTAGACCAAGATAGGCCAATAAAGAGAAGGAAAAATTGAATTCTCCTTTGAAAAATAATTGAAACCATTGATTCAAACATCTTTTATTTCACCTGCGAACTTCTTCATTGGTGTTCTCATACAACTTCAAGGCAACATCATAAAAATTCAACATTTCAGAGAACATAATTCCTCAAGATCCTAACATATAGCAAAGTCACTCCCCTGTGTCCAGGAACTGCAGACAGCATAGTAAATCATGCTTTACCACCCATCTAAAACAACACCAAACTACACTTGAATTTGTAGTTAATGGACCCTGAGAGACTTTGGAATGGATGTGAAAGGTAGTTCAGAAATGCAAATGCT
The DNA here is from genome assembly GCF_047496795.1 of Chiloscyllium punctatum. Taxonomy (NCBI): domain Eukaryota; kingdom Metazoa; phylum Chordata; class Chondrichthyes; order Orectolobiformes; family Hemiscylliidae; genus Chiloscyllium; species Chiloscyllium punctatum. Next base: position 75,480,171 of record NC_092744.1, on the reverse strand, counting down.
GCCTTTGCATTTCTTTGCATGTTAGTTAATGGAATAATGTCAGTGGAGACTGATGGCACACAGGATAACAAAAGATCTGAGGCAGGGAAGCAGTTGCTGGTAGAATGGTGTGGGCTGGAGGAAGGAGTCGAATTGTGGATGAGGTGGCTACCTCCTCAGATGGAGCACATTGTACTCCAAAGCAGGGAAGACTTGGCGCCCGTGAAGCGGTCATCTCCCGTGTGGAAGGGCTTGCATTAGTGAAACAAATCCTTTGAACACAAGGCATGTTATTTTATTTAAAGTCTTCACAAGATGTGGGCATCACTGGAAATGCCAGCATCTGTTGCCCAACCAAACTGCCCTTGAGAAGGTGGTGGTGAGCTGCCTTGTTGAACCACTGCAGTTCTTGTGGTACAGGGAGTCCCACAGTGCTGGTAAGGAGGGAGTTCCAAGATTTTAACCCAGCGACCGTAAAGGAATGTTGATATGTTTCAAACTCATGCTGGCTTGGAGGGGAATTTGCAGTGCTGATGCTGTACATTTCATGCCATTGTCCTTCTAAGGTGGTATGAGTCATGGGTACAGAAGCCTTGGTGAGTTTCTGCCCTGGTTCTTGTAAATGGTACAGACTGGTACAACAGCGGGGGAGGGAATTACAGCCAGTAAATGGGGTGCTAATCAAGTGGATGTTTGCCCTGGACAATGCTATTGAATATTGTTGCAGCTGTGCCCATCCAAGCAAGTAGAGAGTATTCCATCACTCTTCTGACTTGTGCCTTGTTGATGCTGGTCAGGCTTTGGGAAAACAGGAGATGAGCCACTTGTTACAAAATTCCTGACCTCTGACCTGTCTGGCAGCCAATTTATTTGACCAATTCAGGCTCTGGTCAATGGCAATCCTCAAAATGTTGATAGACGGGATTCAACGATGGTCACGGATTGAATGTCAAGGGGCGATGGTTAGATTCTCTCTTGTGGTAATGGCACTTTTGTTATGTAAAGTGATATTTGTCACTACCTGCCCCAAGCCTAGGCACTGTCCAGGTCTTTTTGCATTTGAACATGGACTGCTTCAGTACCTGAGGACTCACAACTAACACGAGACATTGTACAATCATCAGCAAATATTCCCACCTTATGATCGAGACAAGGTCATTGCTAAAACAGCTGAATGTAGTTGGGTCGAGGGCATCATGCTGAGAAATGGCTGCAGCATTGTTAGCAACTGAGATGGGTAACCTTTGTTCTAGGTCTGACTCTAACTAATGGAGAGCTTTCCCCCGATTCCTATTGACTCTAGTTTTGCTCGAGCTCCTTGATGCCTCGCTCGGTCCAATGCCAAGTCACTGTCACCTCACAAACACATTATTCAGCATAATTCATGAGCTAATATAACATCTGAAGGCACATAAGATTTAGAGTGCACATATATCAAATCACAATGCCCACCACTCTCATCCTTCCCTCTCCACCGGTGACAATGTTCCTGCAATGGTCATTTCCCACTATCTCAACTACTTAGCCCATTCTCATCACAAACCAATAATAAGCGCTCTTCCCAATGAGACAGGAAGTTATGGAATTTACCATAAAATCTAGGATGACATTGTAGTGCAGTGCAGAGGGGTGTGCTGCATCGCTAGAATTCCCATTTGCAGGAATAGGTTTTAAATCCAGGTCTTGGCTCCTCTTTCAGGCAGATGTTAAAATCCCTTAAGACTATTGGAAGAAGCACGGGGATTCCTTATTGATATCCTAGCAAACATGGAACAAATCCATACAGCAGCTTTTATCAAGTGAGCATTACTCTGCCATTTATGGAAGCATGCTCTATATAAAGTGGCTGTTGCATTTCCTATGCTACAAGGGGAAGCAGTGACCTAGTGGTGTTGTTACTGGTCTGGTAATCCAGAGACCCCAGTGATGTTTTGGGGATCTGAGTTCAAAACCCACCAAGGCAGAATGCTTAGAATTTGAACTCAATCAAAATCTGGAATTATGGGTCTAATGGTAACCATTGTTCATTAATGCCCTTAAGGGAAGGAAGCTGCTATCTTAGTCTGGCCTACATCTGACTCCAGACCTCCAGCAATGTGACTGACTCTTAACGAATAGTGATAAGCAATGTGGATCTAGCCAGCAATGATCATTATTAAAAAAAATACAGTGATTACACTTTAAAACTGTCCTTGGGTCATCCTGGGTTCGAGAGGCGCTAAAGAAATGAAAGCACTTGATTGTTTGTGTCCAGCTGGGGAGTGTCAGTAGACGGTTCATTCAAGTGTCCTTTCCTGAGTTGAACCACGGGGCCCATGAGTACAGAGCATGGCTCCAGTTGCCATTGGTTCATCCAAATGGTGGAGCAGCGATAGACTCTGGTCAGCTCATACTGAAGGTATGTGAAGGTCCTCCATAGCTGGCCACCAGATCCTAATGAAGAACATGTCCATCGAAGGGGGCACGGTATTGGAAATCCTATAACATTGATGGTTCTTCAAGCCTCCTCACTTCTAGCTGCTGAGCATCCGCTCTGAACTGTAGCTGACAGCTAGCTATCCAACTCATGGAGAAGAGGGAGGTGACTGAGAGATTCACTGCATCATTCCTGACATCCGGCTCTGCTGATTCTCTCTTTAGAATAACCACAATTTGCATTTGTCAAGAGTGTGTGTAAGCCAAAGACAAGCAGAAAACGCTTTGCACTTCTGAAAACTTCTGACAAGGAACTTTCATCTCACCATGAGTGGGGTTTTGGTCACTGTAAATAGAGAGAATAAAAGAGTTGGGATTAGTAATATTTTCCATGGAAACTGATGTTACCGTCAGAATGGCTTGGGGCCTAGCTTCAGCTCTCCTCCCATGATGCATCTAAAATGGGAATCTTCTTATTTGAAAGATCTTCTAAGATCCAGTCAATGACCACATAATCTTCATGCTAGGGTGCTCTCTTTCACTGAATATGTTTACTGTCAGGACATGGTGGTATGCATCATGTCTATCATCTGGTCACCATGTTTCCTGAAGCAACCATTTGCAATGAAGGTCCATGTAATGTGTGGACTTGGAAGCATTGTTTGAGCACTTTAAGCATCTCTAACCTTATGTCCTTGAGTGTAGTGTGAAGCTACTGAATTGTAAAGAGAGAGGTCTGTCTTCATGCTGCTCAACAGGTTCCTTTACTAACTATTTATACCATGTACATAAGTAGATACGAGCATGTATTCCCTGAACCACGGCAGCATGGCCATTGTTCCAAATGTGTAGCAATGGCAGCTTGCATCACTGATGATGTTTACTATTCATTAATGTAATAGGACTTAACCATTAGCCCACATTTACTGCCTGGGCAGGAAGTGCATTGAGACAGCACCAAGTGTGTCCAAATGGAAAATAAAACAGTATAACTGCATATTGACTCATCTTATATGTTTCAAAACAGAGCTCATGTGGGTCTACTACATTTATTTCCAAGTATTAGTGGCTTTTTGTCTGGGAGTTCCCCTCCAAGTCACACACCATCATGACTTGGAACTACTGTATATACTCGTGTAAAAGTCAACTTTTTTAGACAATTGTTGAAGGTTGAATTTATGGGGTCGACTATTACATGGATACTACTTTTCAGGGGTTGAAATTCATGCTACAGTCCAAAATACTATATCATTAGCAGAAACCCAATTGATCTCTGAACAAATAAAGAAAAAAAAACACAGTGAATTATGGTAATATGACTGTATTCTACGAGTGCTACAGGGTAACTGAAGTCAGTTGAGCTGCACACAAAGAGAGGTTGTCACTTGACTCTGACCTGATGCACCTTAAACTTTCACATCAAATTGGTGACATCAAAACACATTATAGCACAAAAAAAATTTCCTCATCATAATATCGATGTACAGGATAACACGTGACTCACCAATACCGATCTGTTATCTGTGAAGAACTAGGGTCGATTTTTACATAAGGTACATGGAAAATTCCAGATTGTTTGGCTAAAAATAGGTGGGGGGGTGGGGGGATCGACTTTTACATGAGATGAACTTTTATTTGAGTAGATATGGTATATCATTGTTTCTTATTGGGTCAAAATGTTGGAACACCCTTCTGAACGGCACTGTGGATACCATCACATGGACAGCAGTGGTTCAAGTAGACAACTCACCACCACTGCCCCAAGAACAATTAGGGATGGGCAATAAATTCTGGTTCAGTTGGCATCCTCCACATCCCCTGGACAAAGCAAAAAGAATACAGTCCAATGTAATCCAGTGGGAATGGTAAACTAACTACAGATGTTGTTCCAAGATGCCGTTTTAGCTTCATGCAATAGTAAAATCCGCCACTGTTCAATGAGGAAGGATGTTTAATGCTTCCAACAATCAAAAAACCCACGTACTCTGCTTTAATCTTAGCATTTTGCCAAGAAATACACAAGATAGTTAATGTTCAGACACACTCAGGCAAGTCCAATGACAATATAATATTCATAATTAATTTAGCAATCAAAAATGGAATTAATCACATTGGGATTCCCAATTGACCACCCATGGTTAGTGGCTAAAGTACTGGATAAAAAATGGAGGATAAGTCACTTAGATGAAGTGGGCTGACTTGCACGTTTCATCATAGAATCCCTACAGTATGGAAACAGGCCATTTGGCCCAACAAGTCCATACTGACCATCCGGAGAGTAACCCATCCCCCTACATTTACCCCTGACTAATGCACCTAACCTACACATCCCTGAACAGGATCAGCAATTTAGCATGGTCAATTCACCCAACCTGCACATCTTTGGACTGTGGGAGGAAACCCACACAGACACAATGTGCAAACTCCATACAGACAGTTGCCCGAGGCCAGAATTGAACCCAAGTCCCTGGTGCTGTGAGACAGCAGTGCTAACCACTGAGCCATCATTCCATCTTAACCTAAGTGGAGAATGTGGGCTTTCTGCACTGTAAATTCTATCCAAGGTCCAATTGCCTGAAGAGCATTCATCGAATGGCTGAATTATGCTTTTCCTGTTTCCCAGAATTATTGCATTTAATTTGTTAGAATGCGAACTCATATCTACACAAATCCAGGGCTGTTTCTCAGAATGAGCACTTGAATCCTATTCCTACTTCATTTGGCTGGCTCAGGGACACATGTGAATTCCAGGTCTCGTGTGCAGGTATTATTTTTAATCAACATGACATTCCTATGGAGCTAATGGGACTTGAACCTGGATCTTCTGGCCCAGAGACAGGCACTCCCACTAAACCACAAGAGCCCTGTGTGTACTGGCTACATTTCATTGTGCACATTTATATAAAGCAGTTGCAAAGGATCGGACTGTGCCCTTGACTCTCATTCTCTTATCTGAATCAGTACACCAGAGTATATCAGCTACATTTTACAGTTGCCAAATGGACCAGCCTTTACCAATTGAGATGTTGATGAGAGTGATTGTAACTCTCTCTCTCTCTCTCTCTCTCTCCCCCTCTCAGGATTTCCAAGCAAACTCTGGCACTCAATTCAATCCTTACCAATTTATAACTCAACTCCACTTATTGCCATAACTCTATACTTCTTAATAGCCTTGCCTCACAAAAATCAATGGACCTCCATCATGAAGTTGCCACTAAGAGCCTGATGAACAGGTTTTTGGGGCAGAGAATACAAACTTCTCCTTCCTTTTGTGTGAAAGCCGCTTCCCAGTTTCACTCCAAAGAGGGAAAATTTCCTCTCAACATCCACACTCTCAGAGTTCCCTCAGAATTGTATAAATTTCAAAAAGAAACATCTCTCATTCTTTTAAACTTCATAAGCATGAGCCCAACCTGCTCAATCTTTCTGCTTAAGACAACACAGACACCAATCTGGCATGCATTCTCAGTGCAACATCAAATCTAAGGATGTACCTTCCATTGTTAGGGCTCTTGTGGCACAGTGGTAATGTCTCTGACTCTGAGGTTGGAGACCCCGTCTGGTCTAGAGTTGTGCCATACCATCTCTAAACAATCCCTCCTATTGTGTACATGGGAGAGTTGTACTGTACTTACCGACACACTGGCCTGTTGCCCCAAGGACTCGTTGCTACGGTGCTTGGTGTGGTTTGGTAACACCGAGGTTTCTCTGTAGTCTTTTGTCGCATGCTGTAGCTGCAGTACTTTCTGACTCTTCATCGGCAGCGGGGGCCTGACCAGTGAAGGGGGTTGCTCACTAAGTGAGGTGACCCCCGAAATGGAATGGTCAGCCTCTACCTGACCAGAGTGTGGTGTCCCTTGGCCTGGCCTTCTCAATTCTGAGCAGGTGTGCGACCGCCTCCTGCTCTGGGGTACAGGGAGCAGCTCCTGCCGGTTTGACCACTTGCTCGCTCCCGGCTGGGCCGGCTTATTGGCAGCGTGTAGCAAAGGAGAGGAGAACCTCTCCGCTTTTGCCGGGGCACCTTTCCTCAGGTTCCGCGGGACAACCTGCTCTTTCCTCAAGATGGCGCCTTGTTTCTGGTCAACTGCTTCATACAATGGATTACTGATCAGCAACATCGGCTTCTCCTCTGGTGACGCAGGCTGCGGGATCTCTGCCCTTGGGTGGATCATCGCTGGGTTTTTACTGCGTGAGCCTTCTGGATTGCTGTTCGGGGAACAAAGGAGAAGTTAGATTATGCGGGTCACCAAACCAGCCTGGACACTGTAGTTAGAGACAGAGACAGAGACAGAGAGAAAGACAGTTCCCACTGCTGAACGGGTCAAAAACCAGAGGTCACTAATTTAAAATGATTTATAAAACGATCAAGTGCGACATGAGAAGACATGCTGTAAGCTGTGAGGCTTCGGATCTGGAATATGACAGTGGGGTTGATGGCAGATTCGACCATGGTTTTCAGAAGGAAATTGGATGATATCCTGAGGAGAAAAGAATTTGCAGGTGCTGTGGGGAAAAGAGGTTGGGGATACCAGCTGAACACATCTTGTAGGGAGTGGGCATTTCCTCAAAAGGCTGTCCGGTTACCTTCCCTGCTGCAGCAGTTCCACAATTCGAAAGGGCGAGTTACACGGGAGTGAGGTACGATTTGATGTTGTACCCATTGTAAGTGTGCTGTATGGTGTGTACAAATATGCACCACGGTGTCTGCAGATGTGCACTGTAGCACACACTTGTTCAGCATGGTGTTCACCGGTGTTCAATGCTAGATGCACAGGTACGCGAGACGCTGCGCCCAGGCAGCCAGTTGTCCTACATCCTGAAGGACATTGCACTCTGCAGAGTCCCTTGCCAAATATCAAGTAACCTCTGAGGAACGTGAGCCTTCGTTTACTTAACAGCAATTGAAGCCTTGAGCCTCTAGGGCGGCGCAATGGCTCCGTGTTAGCACTGCTGCTTCACAGCACCAGGGAGATGGGTTCGATTCCATTCCTCGAGGGACTGTTTGTGTGGAGTTTGCACATTCTCCCCGTGTCTGCTTGGGTTTCCTCCGGGTGCTCCGGTTTCCTCCCACAGTCCAAAGATGTGCAGGTCAGGTGGATTGGCCATGCTAAACTACCCATAGTGTCCAGGGATCTGCAGTCTCGATGGGTTAGTCATAGGAACTGCAGGGTTACCTGGATGGGATGTTCTTTGGAGGGTCGGTGTGGATCAATGAGCCAAATGGCTGGTTTCCACAATGCAGAGAGTCTATGATTAAAGGGATAGCTAACAACCCAGTTGTGGAACATATCACACAGTAAACACTTCTACCATTATTAACAGTGCATCATCAAACTAACTCTAAAATAAAAATGGCCATTGGCTCTGTAACCCCCGCACCCCAATTCTTCTTACTCTGAACATGGGAAATGCTAAGCACGTCACAGAACCATCATCAGACACAATTTAGACTGAACTTCCCCTAGTGTCCCATTGCTTCACCCATTGGAGTAACATTACAGCTTTGACCCAGTGAAACGATGGGCAGAATCTTCCCAGCCGCAGGTCAATGTGGATGTTAGTGGGAGAGTTGGGAGAATCGTATGAGACCAGGAGTGACCTGCTGTCAAGAGCAAAAATCCCATTTTCCAACCAAGTGTTGCTTAGGGAGATGAGATTCCTGATAATGAGTATGGAGATGACTATTTAGAGTCATAGATGCATAAAGATGTACAGCATGGAAACAGATCTTTCGGTCCAACTCGTCCATGCTGCCAGATATCCCAACCCAATCTAGCAGCTGGCCCATATCCCTCCAAACCCTTCTATTCATATACCCATCCAAATTCCTTATAAATGTTGCAATTGTACCAGCCTCCACCACTTCCTCTGGCAGCTCCTCCCGTATTCGTACCACTTATATCTTTCCCCTCTCACCCTAAACCTATGCCCTCTAGTTCTGGACTCCCCCACCTCAGGGAAAAGACTTTGTCTATTTATCCTATCCATGCCCCTCATGATTTTATAAACCTCTATAAGGTCACCCCTCAGCCTCCGATGCTCCAGGGAAAACAGCCCCAGCCTATTCAGCCTCTCCCTATAGCTCAAATCCTCCAACCCTGGCAACAGCCTTGTACATCTTTTCTGAACCTTTTCAAGTTTCACAACATCCTTCCAATAGGAAGGAGACCAGAATTGCACACAATATTCCAAAAGTGGCCTAATCAATGTCCTGTACAGCCACAACATGACCTCCCAACTCCTGTACTCAATACTCTGACCAATAAAGGGAAGCATACCAAACGCTTTCTTCACTATCATATCTACCTGTGACCTCACTTTCAAGGAGCTATGAACCTGCACTCTAAGGTCTCTTTGTTCAGCAACATTCCCTAGGACCTTACCATTAAGTGTACAAGTCCTGCTAAGATTTGTTTTCCCAAAATGCAGCACCTCGCATTTATCTAAATTAAACTCCATCTGCCACTTCTCAGCCCATTGGCCCATCTGATCAAGATCCCATTGTAATCTGAGGTAACCTTTTTTGCTGTCCACTACACCTCCAATTTTGGTATCATCAGCAAACTTACTAACTATATCTCTTTTGCTCACACCCAAATCATTTATATAAATGACGAAAAGTAGAGGGCCCAGCACCGATCCTTGTGGCACTCCACTGGTCACAGGCCTCCAGTCTGAAAAACAACCCTCCACCACCACCCTCTGTCTTCTACCTTTGAGCCAGTTCTGTATCCAAATGGCTAGTTCTCCCTGTATTCCATGAGATCTAACCTTGCTAATCCCATGGGGAACCTTGTTGAAAGCCTTACTGAAGTCCATATAGATCACATCTACTGCTCTGCCCTCATCAATCCTCTTTGTTACTTCTTCAAAAAATTCAGTCAAGTTTGTGAGACATGATTTCCCATGCACAAAGGCATGTTGACTATCCCGAATCAGTCCTTGCCTTTCCAAATATGTGAACATCCTGTCCCTCAGGATTCCCTCTAACAACTTCCCCACCATTGACGTCAGGCTCACCAGTCTACAGTTCTCTGGCTTGTCCTTACCACTCTTCTTAAACAGTGGCACCACGTTAGCCAACCTCCAGTCTTCCTGCACCTCACCTGTGACTATCGATGATACAAATATCTCAGCAAGAGACCCAGCAATCACTTCTCTAGCTTCCCACAGAGTTCTCGGGTACACCCGATCAGGTCCTGAGGATTTATCCATTTTTACACATTTCAAGACATTCAGCACTTCCTCCTCTGTACTAAGGATATTTTTCAAGGTGTCACCATCTATTTCCCTACATTCAAGTCTTCCATGTCCTTTTTCACAATATATACTGATGCAACATACTCATTTAGTATCTGCCCCATCTCCTGCGGCTCCACACAAAGGCTGCCTTGCTGACCTTTGAGGGGCCCTATTCTCTCCCTAGTTACCCTTTTGTCATTAATGTATTTGTAAAAACCCTTTGGATTCTCCTTAATTCTATTTGTTAAAGCTATCTCATTTCCCCTTTTTGCCCTCCTGATTTTGCATGTATCTCACCTCATTTATACACAGTTTCCCATTCTGTCCACCCACCGGATAGAAACCGGGTGGTAACGCTCCTAATCTAAATGTCAGCATGGTAACCAGCTCCTTCAGACCTCCAATGGCCCCCACCACGGTTAGCATCTGCACCTTGTCCACGAAGACACAAGATCCTGTTGTCGAAGCCTGGTTTCAATTTCCCTCCACCTGACCCATCTAGGGCAATTGGCAGGAACCATGCAGGGTACCGGTAGATTGCCAGCACTTGACCAGGTACACAGCAGGATATTAAAGACGGCACCAGTTCCAGGAATCCTGGGCGGTCTCAGCAGTGACCAATATCTCCATCTGTGGTGAGTGGACGAATACAATAAATGGGGCACTACTGGGGTATGGTCCATAGCTTGCAAGGTGACTTTGGGAAGATAGCATGAGGAAAGTCATTCGGGCTCATGGAGTGAAACCCTCCATGAAACCCGACAAAAATGTAACTTCGCTGATTTTTGGTAAGAATCGTCCCTGTGTTAAAGTAGTCCAATGAGGAATTTCATACAAATCTAACCAGAGCAACTAATCTATGGACTGAGTAAGCCCCTAAAAATGTATTTAGGTTTCTGAGAATGTCTGGCTCCTATTACTTGTCACTTGTCACTTAGCATTACAGACTGTCCTATAGTAATTATAGTGCAGAAAGAGGTCACTTGGTTCATCGAGTCTATTCCAACTCTCTGTAGAGGAAGCCCAGTCAGTCCCATTCACAAATATACCCTATAACTCGATAAATTTATCTATTTCAAGTGTCCAACTGTAGATTGTTGGAACTCTGATTATCTCCACTTGCAGCAGCCTCATAGCAGTGAATTCTAATGCATAACCATCCACTATGTAAATAAATAAAACTGCTTCCTTACATTCCCTCTGCATCTCTTACCAAACTCCTTAAATCTGTGTTTACTGTGTTTACTCTTTAGCATGGAACACAATCAGCCAATGCATTTAAATTCAATTCATACATATAAACAATATACAACTGCTGTTATCAATAAATAGTCGACTGTCTGATAAATGATCAGCCAGCTATGCTACCTGCATTCACAATTCCCATTCAACCCATTCTCAGTAACATTTATCAGCTGGGGTGAGATTCTTGTGAAATATGATTCATGCCAGAGCTACTCACTGTAAAACTGTTGTTAACATTTCTCATGATGGATTCTGAGACACTGCTAAATCCGCTTGACCAAATGTTGATGGCCTCTTATCTTTTCAATGATTTTACTTACCTTCATTTTACTTTTACTATCCCCCAACTTCCTGGATAATGTACCATTCTGTAGTGAGCTCAGGGGGACACATTGTCCATAACAGGATCGCAGTTGTGACCTCCCCATGCAATGACCACAGGGCAATACTCTCTTCAATTTTCTCACCCTCTCTCTGGAGAGCTGCCTTAGCATTGCTGGGGTTCTCCAACAACATCTTTTTCATGCAGAGGGTGTACGGAATGAGCTACCAGAGGAAGTGGTGAAGGCTGGTACAATTACGACGTTTAAAAGGCATCTGGATGGGTATATGAATAGGAAGGGTTTAGAGGGAAATGGGCCAAGTCGATTAGGTTAGGATATCTGGTCGGCATGGACAAGTTGGGCTGAAGGGTCTGTTTCTGTGCTGTACATTTCTATTACTCTATGACGCTATAACTTGCTTTTCTATACCTAACATATATATAAACAAACAAACTCGGGGCAGAAATTTGGCCCCTCAAGCTTGTGCTGCCATTGAATAAGGTCATGGCTTATCTATTTGTTGTCCGAATTCCCCATTTCCGCCAACCCCCGACAACATTCCATTTCCTTGCTCGATGCGTATCTAACTCAGTCTTAAAATTATTCAAATGGCCTCCATCACCTCCTGAGGCAGAGATCTCCCAACCTGCATAAATCCGCAGAGAATAAAAATCTCCTCAATTCTGTCCCAGAAGGCCAATGTCTACATTTTAAACAGTGGCCCCCCCCTAGTTCCATCATTTCTTTGCCCATTTTATCAAGACCATTCAGGATCTTATACACTTCAATCAAGCCACCCTTCTCTCTTCTAAACGCCAGTGGAAACAAGCTGAGTGTGTCCAACCTTTCCTTGTAAGACCACTTTCTAATTCCAGGTATCAATCTAGTAAGGGTGAGGCCAGAGGGCAAGGTGAATGGAACAAAGATAACAAATTTTATAATCACTGCTTTTTATAGAGCTGGGATCCAATTTGTCCCAATAAAGGATGATAGGGGAATAGGATTTCCCTGGCAGTTTAGGATGACCTCCAGTTTATGGAGAGTAGACTGCAAGAGGCCAGCAGGGAGTGTGTCAGGATAATGATGTCAATTTGATGCCAAAGACCAAGGGATGGATGGGTTGGGGGTGGGGGCGGGGGGGCAGTGTTCCAGGAGCAGACGGGTTTAGGCAAGATGGGAGTTTTGCAATGAGACAAAGGCAATAGGTGGTCTTAAGAATGGCGTATGGTCAGAAGCAGGTCTCAGGGCCCAATTAGACACCAACGTTGCACATGGACTCATTTGGCCTGAGACAAGTGCGGAGTAAAATCGGTAACTTGGGGCAGAGTTTATAGCAGGGCTGAAAAACAATGATTCTGGATTAGTGGTGCTGGAAGAGCACAGCAGTTCAGGCAGCATCCAAGGAGCTTCGAAATCGACGTTTCGGGCAAAAGCCCTTCATCGGGAAGGGCTGAAAAACAATGATTTCACTCTTCCTAATATTTAATCAGAGAAAATTCCTTCTCGCTCTATACGAGGTCTGGAGTGAAGGCCCAGTGCAAAGTGGAAGCTAGGTGCCAGCATGGGCTGTGTTGGAAGACTGTTGTTCTGAACTTTGTTTTCTACATTTTATAACTTATTCTTAAAATCTGCAATGCTGGGCTTTGTATGTCTCTATTTTTCTAAGAACTGTAGCTGTTCCTAGGGATCTTTCCAGCTAAGATGGCACTGTAAGTGGCAATTGTAAACTTGTCACTGTACACATTTGACAATGAAGCTAATTCTAGTTCTGATGCCGGAGAAGCAGTCTGATAATTTAACAGTAGTGGAGCAGTCAAGGGAGCTGGGTGTGAGGCACAGTTCCATGTCATTGTAAACATGAAAGCAGATGGCTGTGGTTTTAGGTGAAGTTGCCAACATGTAGTTGCAAATTAAGAAGGGGCCAAGGATGGATCACTGGGGGGGTTACTAGAGGTTTCAGCACACTTACGTGGCTTCAAACAAAGACTTGCTTAAGTCAGGGTAACCACCATTTTGAGTGATGGCCTCAGCCTCTGAGCTCAGGCACTCGACCCCGTTTTGCGGTTGCCCACCCATCTTGCTCAGGAAGGAGAGAGCCAGACCAACAATTGGGTGGGATTCAGAGGAGTTGGACGATGCTGCCTTCCCTGTGGCTGGAGAGGTTTGCTTTGGCAAAATGCCAAATCCCCAGTCCAGGATGAGCTGATCTGGGTGGAACATCTGTTGTTTACCCAAACCTTACATGACATGTCCCTTGTACATATGAAGGCGGACTTGGAGAATAGGCCATTCAGCCTCGATGTGCCTGCTCCAGCACCCAATAAGATCATAGCTGATCTGATTTGGCCTCAACTCCACTTTCTTACCTAACCCTGATATCTTTTTGACTCCCTCATTGGTCAAGAATTGATCTAACCCTGCTATAAAAATACTCAATGAGCCTGCCCCCAGCACTCTCTATGGAAGAGAGTTGTACATATTCCTGACCCTTTAAGAGAAAAAAAATCATCTTCGCCCTTATTTTTTAACCACGTCGCCTAGTTCTAGTCCCTCCCTGAAGAAGAAACACTCTTTCAGCATCTGCTCTGTTGAAGCATGTCAGAATTTTAATCAAATAGGTACAGTTGATGAGATAGGTTTGGATGTTAGTAATGAACTAACTTATTGGTTTATTACCTATCAATATAAAGTGCAAGTAGGCCATTACGTTTATAGATACACAAGCCGGTTACTGACAGGTTAATTACCTGCTTCCCTCCAGGCAAGTTCTCAATACAATGAACTATCAACAATGGTTCATGTTTACACACTAGAAGGAACAGTTCCGAAACAGTTTTAGAGCAAGTCACCTGGTCTTAGCAATTCTGAGATGACTGGCATGTGATCATTATGTTATTTGATGCTGCACCAGTAGATGTCACTATTGTCCCATCTATGCTTCATGCTGGCTGGCATGGTAAGAGTTGCCAGCTGAAAAGAACCAAGCATGGCTGTTATCATGGGCTCTTTTTCAAGGATATTACCAATATGCCCAAGTCATGTCATCTCCAATAAAAAAAAGGCCATTATTTACCACACAGGTCATCTTAAAAATTCCACACACCTGGTGTTGTTTGGTGGACTGAATCCCAACAAACCCAAGGACACCCAGGGCCCAGTGAATGCATCTTTTGGTTTTAGTCATCTGCTTACCAGAGAACAAACTACTGAGGAAGGTTTTAGTAGCCTGAAAAGGTTACTAATAGGATAGAGTTGTAACTTAAGGCTTTTGTGGCACAGTGGAGAAGCATCCCTACCCTAAAACAGAAGGTATGTGTTTAAATCCCACCTATTCAGGTGTGTACCATAACATAACTTAAGTTGTTGATGTAAAACTATTTACAGGAGAGGCTTAATACTAGTAGAGGGAAAAGCATGATTAATTGTCTTCTGGGAGCCACAAGGTTTATTGATGGCAGGGGCTACCAGAAATGGATAATTAATTGGTTCCAAGAAAGATTTATGAATGTGGTTTTCAGACAGATGTGTTCCAAGAAGAATTATTCTGGAAACTTTGAGAAGGATTATTAATATCGTACCAACTAAGAAAATTAAGATTGCTGCATGAACAATTATTAATGGGTTTGACAAAGGATCATTAATGAAATTCTGGAAAGGTTCTATAAAGTATTAATAAGAAGTTCTGATGAGATGTATTAATTAGGTTCTGAGCAGGTTATCTAATGTTTGTAATGGAATGTGAAAGGCTCTTCCTAACTACACTCCTTCATTTGTTGGGTCTAAAACGCTAAGCATCTGGGGCTTGGAGCGGGATCCCCATTGTTATACAAACAGGATGTTCTCTGAGTTTACCTTAACTCTCCTACCTTAAGAATATAAGAAATGGGAGCAGGAGTAAGGGGAGTGGACTACTTGGTCCCTCAAGCCTCTTCATAGGATATAGGAGCAGAATTAGGCCATTCACCCCATCCGCTCTGCTCTGCCATTCGATCGTGCCTGATATGATCCTCACCCCCATTTTCCTGCCTTCTCCCTATATCCCTTCAACCCATTACCAATTAAAATCTGTCTAACTCCTCCTTAGATTTACTCACTGTTCCAGCATCCACCACACTTTGGGGTAGGGAAGTCCACAGATTCACAACCCTCTAGGAGATGTAGTTTCACCTCAACTCTGTTTTAAATTTGCTACCCCTTATTCTAAGACTATGACCTCTCGTCCTAGAATGCCCTACAAGAGGAAGCATCCACTCCACGTCTATTTTATCCACACCTTTTATCATCTTGAATACCTCAATTTGATGTCCCTACAGGCTTCTAAGTTCCAGACAGTACCAGCCTAAACTTTTCAATCTTTCTTCATACAACAAACCCCTCATAGAGTCATACAGCATGGAAACAGGCCTTTCAGCTCAAACTGGTCCATGGTGCCCACTCAGTGAGTTCCAATTGCCCACATTTGGTCCATATCCCTCTAACCCTTCCCATCCATGTAGCTCACCAAATGATTTTTAAATGTTGCTATTACACCTGCCTCAACCTCTTTCTCTGGCAGCCCATTCCACATATGCATCACTTTCTGTATAAAGAAATTGCCCCTTAGGACTTTTTTAAATCTTACCCCACTCACCTTAACCCTATGTCCTCTAGTTTTAAGTTCCCCATCCCTGGGTAAAAAACTATCTGCATCCATCTTATCAATGCCCCTCATGATTTTATATACCTCAGTAAGGTCACCCCTAATTCTCCTATGTTCCAAGGAATAAAGTCCTATCCCGGCCAACATCATCCGATAACTCAGGCCCACTAGTCCTGGCAACATCCTCATAAATTTTCTTTGCATTCTTTCCCGTTTAACTATGTCTTTCCTGTAACAGGGTACCAAAACTGTACACAATACTCCAATTGCAGCCTGAATTGCAGCGCAAATGTTACACCATTCAATAAGATCATGATAAGATCTTGGCCTGAGCTCCATCCGCCTAGCTGTTCCTGTAAGCTCTGACACTCCTACATTTCAAGAACCTGTCCATTAGGCTTTCAATACATCCAGTCACTCAAGCTCTACAGCTCTCTGTGGTAGAGATTTCAAAGGATTCATAATCCTCTAAGAAAGGAAATTCCTCTAACCTCTGTCTTAAATGCACCATTCTTCCATTATACTCAAACCATACTTCCTCATTGTGGATTCTCCTACAAAGGGAGACATGTTGTCAGTATGCACCCTATCAAGCTCCCTCAGAATCTTAGATGTTTCAATAGATCATATATCATGCTTCTAAACTCCAGTGAGTATTAGGCCCAACCTCCTCAATCTTTCCTCATATGACAACTTCCTCATCTCAGGACTTTGCTCAGTGATTTTATTCCCAGCAGCGTCCAGTGCAAATGTATTTCTACTTGGGAAAAGAGACCAAAACTGTCTATGTTTCTCCAGGTGCCTTCTCACTAATACCTTACACAGCTGTCATGAGACATGCCGAACTTCCAAATACTATCTATCTTGCAATAAAGGGTAACCTTTCTTTTGCCTTCATAATTACCTGCCATATGTCACACAAACATTTTATGTAAGCACACCCGACTCTCTTTGGACCATTGTCTCTTGATATTTAAATAATATGCTGCTCGTCTATGCTTCCCTCTAAAGAATATGGTTGGCCCTTTCATCGGTCATTAATAAGGAACTAATAGGTTCTGGAAGTGACTTGACATTGATCTATTTGAGCTTAATGGATGGCTTCATTGACAATTGTTCCTGGTGGTCCAGACATTCAATCAAATCACCTTCAAAGGCATAATGATCTCTTTGAAAACCATGTTATCGGAGATGTTACCTCTGACAATGCGCCACATTTTGCCACTGACTGTTTTTGATGCTTTACGACCTCATATGGATTTGTCCACATTATGAGATCATCCAGGTGCCCTCAAGCCACTGGTGGAACCAAGAGAAGGGGTATGTACCATAAAGAATCTTCTAAGAGAGAATGAAGATTTTCATTTAGCCCTACTAAACTACCTTTTGATGGGCTGCAGGCTGCCATCACAATTTTCCTCCCTTTCCCATGCACTAATGTCAAGCATCATGGCATAAGAGCAAGAACAGGCACGATACAAAGAGGAACACCACAAGACACACCAAGCCTGCCCCTTCACCCAGAGACACGGGGGTCATGACCTGCCCGCAATGCAAAAAGGAATTTAGATGTGGCTCACAGACAAGCAAAATGGGAGTATGGCATTTGTGAAGCTCCAACCACCAAAATTGTACCTTGACCGAATGGCAAATGGCAAGGCCCAAAGAAACAGAAGTGCCTTGGTTTTGCTGGCAGTAACAGGTTGGGCTGCATATCATGATCCTCAGGAGGAAACTGTGTGAACACAGCCACTAATGATGGGGACAAGGGATGAGGACCCTCAAAACAAAGTGTTTGAAATGGTCTGACCTCCACATCTGGTTA
Organism: Chiloscyllium punctatum; assembly: GCF_047496795.1. Lineage (NCBI taxonomy): Eukaryota > Metazoa > Chordata > Chondrichthyes > Orectolobiformes > Hemiscylliidae > Chiloscyllium > Chiloscyllium punctatum. The sequence continues at coordinate 75,462,503 of NC_092744.1, read as the reverse complement.
CTCTGCAGATTGGATCAAGGAGAATGGTGAAACTACCCCACAGACTTTCTCAGTAAAACACAGAGACTGTTTACCGGGAGGGGCGAGTATATAGAAAGATGTGGAAATACTGAGTGAGGACAAAGAGTTGGTGGGAGCTGTGCAGTAAAGGGATAACTATATGCATCTGCTTTGATAATAGTGACTGAACTGTGGAGCTGTCATAATGGCGTCTGATCAACATTGCACTGGGACCCAAGAATGCCTTCCCTTACTGCCTATCCATTTAGTGAAGACTGCTGATGTTCACAAGTGTGGCCTACCTTCAGTCAACAATCCATACAATACCTTATTACAAGCGAGTCCCCGTTTATGCTCCACTGCCAGTTTTTAATATGTCTGTCACAGATGGATGCACAAAGAATCCCACTGTTGAGCCTCCTCAGAGTCTAATTAATAACTATCCCAGTGAGTGAGTAACGTTGGGCTTTCTGTTAGTTACACACCATCAGGGTGACACCAAAGTTCTAAGGCCTCCAGCATTTTCAAGATTAATCTCCAAGGTGCTGCTACCAGCAAAACCAATGGGGAAATTATAGGAGCAATAAAACAATCCCCGAGGGGAAAAAAAACAGTAAAATGTAAGTACTGTTCACACTGGTCCTCTGCTTTGAAGTATACAAGATGTATCAGACCGGAATCATCTGTTTTACTGTGCACTGTTCCCTTTCAGGGCTGTGATGCTTTCAAAACCTTTGAACGTTTTGTTGTTGAATATGAGAAAAACAAAAGCTTTGACCAAAGGTCAGGTATGATTCACGTGGATCGTGAAGAGTTTGTTGTGTGGACGCAGTGCACCGAGAGTATGGGCACAAAGGATGACCAAGAGCGGGAGAACAATATGTTGAACTAGAATTGGTCAGCTAGTCTCTTGGGTCTGCTCCTGCTGTTCCTTTTCTGCCCATTACCAGGACCAAGGCCAGTCTGAATTTCCACATTGATCTCCATTCCTCCAGCGCAGGATTCAAACCATTATCTGAAGCTGAGGCAGAATGCCAATCTTCTAGTCTATATCCCTGAATCAGCAACAGCAGAGTACCTGAACATTCAACTACTGTTAAGTGGGACCTGCCTCTTTGCAAAGTGTCTTCTGAATTTCCTTAGATCACAGGGAACTCAAAGTCCCTCACCTATGTAAATGCTTTAATGTGCTGTGAGAATGGAGAAGACACTGTTTGATTCCAGATTATTTAAATATCCCTCAAAACATTACAAATGTAGATTTTATATATGCTCAGTTTTTCAAAGTATTAGACTCTTCACCTGTAATCCTTCCCAATTAATGCAGAATTTCACTTTTATTTGTAATGTGAAATAATTGTTTTGTTTATATTTATTTCAATTGTTCAGTTTGTTTCTTTCACACCAGTGTGTGCTTTCACTATTGAATATAATATATAACATATCACAAATATATTTTCAAAAGACTTCCTGTACCTTTGCACAATCTTATATTTTCTTTAAATAGTAGTGAGAAGGTAAATCTCAACTGTCATTTTTTTAAGCAAGCTTCCACAAGTTAAAATCACACCACGATAAGCTTTGTTTATATTTTAAAAAAACCTTTAAGCTGTTTTGCAAAATATACATTTAATAAATTAAACTTTTTCCAGCCTATTCCTGACCCTAAACCTACTTTGCAGGGCCTCACACTCTGCCTTGTCATGCCATCACTCTTTTACCATGCGGTTTCATGCCACACTATGAGATTGGGATTCTAAACGGCCAAGGAGTAGACAAGGTCAAGAACCTTCTTAAGGTTAGACTTTGAAGTAACATTATTTATTACACATTAATACTAAATACAAGGAAATTATATCATTGGAGGCAGCAGATTCTGGGCTCTAATATAGTGAGGTGGCAGTGTAGGGGGAATAGTGAACATGATACATTGAACATGGTATATTGAACAGGGTTGGTCATAAATGGGAGGTGATGGTAGTGGGAAGTTGCTCATCCTCTTTACAACAAATGGACAATACTGCACCATTTTATATATAGTATCTTCCCAGTAGTGATTTTAGGTTAGATTCTGGGAAAGCTTCAATGAAATACAGTTAGCTGTCCAAACATGTGCCCTCTTCATCCATAGATACTGACATAGGCAGGAGCAGCGAGGGTTGTGTTGAAGAACCAGAGAGGCCATAGTGTAGCGCAGTATCAACTCGCGATCACTTCCTGCTTTTCAGCCAAACAGCACATCACTAATCGACCATCAGATCTGTCCACTACAAGTCCAGCTCTTGCTGCAGTTATGTTTAAAATGAATTTCCCAGAATGTGGCCACTGTATCAATTATGGAATTGGCCTCCAAGTCCCCAGTATTGATATAAATTTGCAAACAACCCAGTGTAAAACATTATGTAAGCACAACACATATAAATAGAATACATAGTAATGGAGAGTGGAAGGTCAGAGACATAAATACATTATATAGACACATCACATAATGTAATTCCAGTAGTGAAGAATAAAGACTGTATGACATATATATAAATATATATATATATACACACACAGAGTACATATGTTATAGTAATGAACAGTCTGAGACATAAATGCCTTGTGCAAGCACATCACATGCTAAAATATACATGGCATTACATAGAATTATGTAGACTTTTACAGCAAAGAGACAGGCCATTCAGTTGAACAAGTCCATGTTGGCTTTTATCCCACTGGAGCCTCCTTCCATTTTACACCATCAACATTTACTTCCATTCCTTTTTCCCCGCGTGATAACCTCACTTCCCCTTAAAGTCCTGTCTGTTGTCACCTTAACAATCCTTTGTGAATCTGAACTTGACACTGTAACTAGGGTCTGGGTAAAACATTTCTCCTGAACTCCCTATTGGATTTATTAATGATTATCTTATATCTTGTGAGAGACTTGGGAGTTCTAGTCCAGGATTCTCTCAAGATAAACTTGCAGGTTGAGTCAGTAGCTATGAAGGCAAATGCAATATTGGCATTTATTTTGAGAGGACTTGAATATAAAAGCAGGGATGTACTTCCGAGGCTCTATAAGGCTCTGGCCAGACCACATTTGGAGTATTATGCATAGTTTTGGACCCCATATCTCAGGGAGGATGCCCTGGCTCTGGAGCGTGTTCAGAGGATGTTCATAAGAATGGTCCCAAGAATGAAAAGCTTAACATATGAGGAACATTTGAGGCTGTATTCCTGATGAAGGGCTTTTGCCCGAAACGTTGATTTTCCTGCTCCTCAGATGCTGCCTGAACTGCTGTGCTTTTCCAGCACCACTCTAATCCAGAACATTTGAGGACTCTGGATCTATACTTGATACAGTTTAGAAGGTTGAGGAGGGATCTCATTGAAACTTACAGAATACTGAATGGCCTGGACAGAGTGGATTTTGGGAGATGTTTCCATTGGTAGGACAGACTAGAGCCCGGGGGCATAGCCTCAGAGTAAATGGAAGACCTTTTAGAATGGAGATAAAGAGAAACTTCTCCAGCCAGAGAGTGGGGAATCCATGAAAATCATTGTCACAGAAGGCTGTGGAGGTCAGGTCATTGAATATATTTAAGACTGAGATAGATAGGTTCTTGAGTATCAAGGGGATCAAGGGCTACAGGGAGAAAATTGGAGAATGGGGTTCAGAAACTCATCAGCCATGACTGAATAGTGGAGCAGACCCGATGGGCTTAATTTCTGCGCCTACGTCTTATGATCTTATGGTCTGATCATAGTTCTGTTCTTTTCTCCATTAAATTACTCAATATTCAGTGACAGAGAGCAAAGATTCTCAGACATGAATGTAACACACATCACAGCATACCAACACAGAAATATAAAGAAAGCCTCTGAAAAATTATAGACATTTCAAAAGTCAATGGAACAGAGCAAAGGTTCAGAGTAATGCTAAAGTAATGTACAATTGTAAATATGCAGTAGAAACAAATCTAATAAACAAACAAATATAAATAAAGCAGTATGTGTAACCAAATGAGTCAATTGAAAGGCTCTGTGAGGCTAAGATATAGATATAAATACATATAAAAACATTAACTTAAAGGAATAGAATTTGAATTCAGACCCGTGATCTATTTGAAACAATATTAAGTAAAACTATATAAATAAGTGCAGAACATCATTAACTAGAAATCAATATACAACACAGATACTGGAATTAATAAAATCAACCAGAAACAAAAAGACTAAGTGGTTAAAAAAAAAATGAATGGCTTGTGCGGGTGCCTAAAAATCCTGTGTCTGAAATCTTGGCCCACTCACTCCCAAATCACTGGGTCTTCACTACCCATGTGCAGATTGATTCTTTGATTTTAGGAAGGCAGTAGCTCTAACTAAATTTGTACTAAACCCAAAATAGAACTCCGTCCCAGAAGCCTAATATTGCCAGAGAGCAGATCCCTGCCTCATGTCTGACAAAGTTACAAAGTTGCAGTGAGAGCAGCACAAGGCAATTCTCGACCTCAATTTCCTGGACTTCTCACATTATTGGTCTATCATTAATAATTTTATGTAAACTCCTTCGGGACCGTCTCAGCTTGTGTTTTTGTTTGAACCTGATCAGTATTGGCCGACCCCTTAGGTTGGGTTTGCACATAAACGGAACAATGACCTGAGTTAGCCCGTGAGGTTATTGGAAGGTAAGATACATTGTTCTGCTCACAGCATGCCTGGCTAGGGCAGGGCTGTAGTCACACCGATGACAGTTTGGTCATGTAAGGATACAAAACTGTGATGCCCTCGGAAGTGTCAGGCCTTTCATCCTGTTGGTTTGGATTTGATTCTAACCCAGGGTTCAAAGGTGAAAGACCCATGACAGTTAGGGCCTTGTCTGCTTCAACCAGTTCTCAATGTAAGTACCTTGAGGGCTTGCTATTGTCTTTGGAAGTAGTGTCTGGGACACTTGGTAGCGGCACTCGATCTCGGACCTTGGCAGCTGCTTCCTCAGCCAAGAGTTGTGCTGACGTTTTCTGGGTCACCCTGAGGTGCAAAGGAGAATGAACAGATGTCACTTCATAGTTCATACAGATTAAGCTTGGAACATCCTTTGAGACCAACCTTTCCTGGATTAGAGTGCCTTCCCCAGTATTTGGGATGAAAATCCTATCGCTCTAAGGATGATTCAGCTGTTCCTCCTAACTTGGTCAGAGACCTGGATAAATGCTCAGAAGACAGAAGTTCAAATTCCATAAGAACAACTGGGAAATTTAAATTCAATTAATTCGAATCATAGAATCCCTGCTGTATGGGAGCATACCATTCGGCCCATCGAGTCCACACCAACCCTCCCAAAAGCAACCTACCCAGACCAAACACCTTATCCTATCCCATGGCTAATCTATCCAGCCTGCACAACCCTGGGCACTATCAGCAATTTAGCATGGCCAATCCACCTAACCTGCGCGTATTTGGACTTTGGGAGGAAATCTACGCAGATACTGGGAGAATGTGCAAATTCCACACTGACAGTCACCCGAGACTGGAATCAAACCCGAATCCCTGGTGCTGTGATGCAGCTGTGCTAACCACTGAGTCACTATAAAAGAAGCAAAAATCAGGATTAAATTCATGAGTTACCACCAACATTGAAAAAAAAAACAGGAAGCTGAAGCAATATTGGTGAACTCCACAAGTGTCATGCCAGTTCTACACATAGAGTGTTTGAGTGTAGCTGTTGCTAGGGAGTTACAAAGAGCATTGAACAGTACAGCACAGGATCAGGCCCTTCGGCCTACCCGTCTTTGGTGAAAACGCTGATAAGTTGATAACGTAAAGATACAGAAACTGCAGCGTCTACTCTTCTCACTGAGGGCTTGAGGTCTTTGGTTATCTAACAGATTGTTAGACAGCACAAAGCCTGCAATTCTTATTGGCAAAGAAGTTGTTACTTGCCCCAGCAGGAAACAGAATTGTGTTTAATCAGATCGGAAAAATAAGCTGATGGGCCAGCTAAAGGCTAAATATCTTTTCTCATTGCTCACAAGATGTGTGGGCTGATATCGGTGTCCTCAGAATCATTCTCTGCAGCTACTGCTCCAACAACTGTAAAATAACTGGGCTGTGGTACGTGCAGAGTAGTGGGCTCTCTCTTTCCCTAGCGCATTGTCAGAGATTTAAACAAAACAGAAATGGGAAACAGAGTAGAGAAAAATACATAGGATAGATAGAGTGAGAGAGAGAGAGAGAGAGAGAGAAAGGAAGGAGAGAAGGGAGGTGGAAGTAGGGATAAGTACTGTCTTTGTTTATTCCCATTACCCATTGTTATCTTCGTCTATTATGCAATCTGGATGGAAAGGGTGCTTTGGAAGTCTGATTGGATAAGAATGCAGTTTGCAAAGTGAGCAAGACCACGTCAGCAGTACAAAGATAAGGGGTTACTTGCTCGCTCTGCATATAACTTGTGTGTTAAGGTTGAAAGGAAGAGGAAATGTTTGATGTGGGCAGACGTTCTCACTTATAAACTGAGAGCACCCTTCATGGTTTTCATCAAAGGGAACTATGAAACCTCTGCACAAAATCTATCTGCAGCTCAATAAATAAAATGAAACCTTTCAGTTTTGGTAGAAGAGGAGTGGATAGGTTGGATCAAATAAAATTGGATAGAACCTATGGAGTTTAACAAAAAATAGTTTAGGCCAACCAGGATAATCCCCCTAAACTGTCCTCTTTCAAATGCACTGAACTCAGGGCAAAATGCTAGGAAACACATCTGAAACCTTTGTGTTTATTAAGGTCATGATGGAATTACACGAACTCTCCCATCTTTCTCCCAATCATTTCTGATTGCACACAATGGTTGCTTGTTTGTGATGTCTCAACCCAGTAGAATATTGTGACCCCATGGCACTGAAAGAACAAGGACCTGGATGGCAAGGAAACCAACTCCAGGCACAAATGTCCAAACTGTACCTCAGATCCAAGTCCGATGCCAGAATATCCCAAATCCTACTCATTCCGACCTCAATCATAGGATGCCCCAATTCCCGACCACAAAGCAGGAGCATTGGCTCTTACCTTCCTGGCCGGTCCCAGGTTTTCGGAAACTCTGAATGAGTGTTTGCTTTGCTTTGCTTAACTGAAATCATTTCATCTTTTTCCAACTGGATAAAATCTACAATTAAGAAGCACATTCAATAGAATACCCACCGAGCAGGCGAGAACGTCGCCACTTTGACAGAAGGAGTTTGTTATAGAAAGTAATGTTAAACTTATTAACGAAAATCAAACACAATTAAATCTATTCCCAACAGACAAGTTGGACCAAAGGGTCTGTTTCCATGCTGTACATCTCTATGACTATGACTATCACATTGGCCTGTATGTTGCAATTGAAATGACCATGAAACTGTCAGCTTGCTGACAACATCGCTGTGAAACTGATAGACACATCCCACAGTTAAATGTTATTTGCCATCTGTCCATAGGGTGCGCTGTTGATATGCTCAGAGGAAACCTTTTGAAATCATGCAAATTCAAATGATTTTCCATATTTAGTCTCTGTGCAAAAACCCTCAAAAAATGTATGCACTACTGAATGAGATGTAACCAGATTTTAAATAGAGTGTTATGAATCTAATATAACAGCCTATCTGGCCCTAAAAGTATTGTCTATATTTCTACTATGCATATTGTATTTAGAATCATAGAGTCATAGAGATGTACAGCATGGAAACAGACTCTTCGGTCCAACTCATCCATGCCGGCCAGTTATCCCAACCCAATCTTTTGTATATATGTTTGGAATATCAAATTGCTAAATGTTGATAACAAAATTCCTTATGTTATTAATGAAGTTCCTTTATTTAAAATGTTTTTGATATTTCAGATTCTACAACCATTTGTTCATCCCAAACCTTATCTTCCCCTCTGACTTTACATTCTGATTTTCTCTCTGTGAGAATTCTTCAATGTGATTGGCTGCTTGGCCTGAAAGCTCTGTTGCTGGAAACCAGGGAGCCAGAATTAACACGCAGAATGGTGAAATCCATATTAGATCTTTGTGGGCAATTTGCTTTGAAACCTACAGTGAGATCAGTCACTTCATTGCTGGGGCGTGCTTGTTAAAACCTCACCTTTGGAGTATTCTGGTGGCTTAATGGGTAAAAGTGGGCAGTACTGAAAAAAAAATCTTTAGGTTATGCAGATTAACAGATGTCAGTGTGATAGCAGCAGGAGCTGGACTCAGTGCTATCAATTCATACAGAGCCCCTCAATTTCTTTTTCAGAGCTCCTGCTTCAGTTGATTATTAAGAGACTCCTTCTGGAGTGTAACTAAATGGTGGGCACAGAGTCAGGGCTCTGCTGTGACAACAACGTGCATTTATGTAGTGATTTTAATGTGGCCAAACATCTTAGGATATTAACACATCAGGAATGGGCAGACTAAAATGGAGTATGGACTAAAGGAGGAATATTCAAATGAGTCAGCAAGAGCTTAGCCTCAGGGGAAGGTTTTAAAGGAGTAGGGTGGCATGATGGCTCAGTAGTTAGTGCTGCTGCCTCATAGCGCCCAAGGCCTGCATTTGATTTCAGCCACAGGCACTGTGTGGAGTTTGTACATTCTCCCCGTGTCTGCGTGGGTTTCCTCCCACAGTCCAAAGACGTGCAGGTTAGGTGAATTGGCCATGCTAACTGGCCCACAGTTTGCAGAGATCTGTAGGTTAGGTGCGTTAGTCAGGGAAAATGTAGAGTAATGGGGTAGGGGAATGAGTCTTGGTTGGTTACTCTTTGGAGGGTCGGCGTGGACCTGTTGGGCCAAATGGCCTGTTTCTGTACTGTAAGGATTCTAGATTCTTCTACTTTGCTCTGCCACCTCTCAGATGCAAACTACTCCATATAATTATTTTTATCAAACTGTTCAGCTCCATCTCACTGGCAGGTACAAGCTGAACCCTGAGGAAAAGACACTACCACCGTACCACAAAACTCTTCATGGAACGATAGCTCCTACACATATCCTAATCTTTCACCAGTTATCAGCCACTCTTCTTCACAATCAGACTGTTGACATATACATACCCAATTGATTCAAAATTTGCAACATTATTCTGGCCTGCTGCATCGCAATGAAACACAAGGTCCGAATTCATCAATAGAAAGAGCTGAAAATTACCGTAAGTCTTCTCCCGTTGTTTTCGCTCGGAAATGATCAGTTTATACGAGCCACTGAAAGTCCCAGTCTCCTCGCCACGGTGTTCCAGTGGAATATTGAATGTTATCTCATTTGAGTTGGCTTGCAGGGCGATGCAGCCTTCACCTGGGGCAAGGAAACACAGGCAGGTTCTCAGAGTTGAACAAGATACAACAAGGTGAAAGATTTGGGAAAAGGGAGGGGGGATTGTATCAAGGTACCTAGTTCTGCCAAAGAGCTGAAACGGGTACAAGGGGCTCAATAGTTTCTTCGTGATCTGCATCATGTCGTGAATCTATAAGAACTGGACAGTATGTACCAACCACGTTAATAGAAAAAATTATTCCCGTTTACAGCTGTTCAGTAGTAGTAATGAAGATGACCTTTCAGCCCATTGCACTAGTGCCAGCCTTCATAAAAAGTGATCCAAACAAGCAACTCCACTGCTGTTCCCCCATAGCCCCATAAATGTTCATTCGCAAACATGTATCTAACTGTCCTTTGAAAGGTTGAATCTATCTTCATCATCCTTTCAGGCATTGCATTCTAGGTGACAACAAATTGCTGCATGAAACACTTCTCTTCTCTCCTCTGGTTCCCCACCTCAGTGCCGAAGTCTTAAAACAAAGTGAATTCACACATTCTGCCCAAGTCCGGGGCTACCCATTCCCGCCAGGAACCAAGGCTCAGTGAGTATGTTCCTACCCATGACTCAACCCACACAGAGGAACCCATCAGAGTCCTCAGGCATTCACTCCACTGCCTGGTGAAAATGAGCGTTTGCTTTACTGAACAGCATTGCCCTGACCACAGGTACACATCATGAAGCCACCACTGAGCACAGACCTTCAGAACATAGTGGATGGTTATGCATTAGAATTCACTGCTATGAGGCTGCTGCAAGTGGAGATAATCAGAGTTCCAACAATCTACAGTTGAACACTTGAAATAGATAAATTTATCGAGTTATGGGGTATATTTGTGAATGGGACTAACTGGGTTTCCTCTACAGAGTGTTGGAATAGAGGGAAGGACACAGAGCATCTGGCTGACGTGGTGGGAGGAGTCTTACACTTGCTTGCAGCTCAATGAAGTCTTATTCAGCTGAACAGTCAATCACTACTTCATTGCATCATGTCCATTAAGACTCATACAGCTTCCAACATCCCTGGATCAAGATTGTGGAAGGTCCTATCAAACAACAGCCCATGAACTGCAGCAGCTCAAGAAGAAAGGCCATCACCTCCTTCTCAAAGGTCTCAATGGATAGCTGATGTCCTAGAGGGATGGTTTTCAATGACAGACTTAAAGAAATAGAGGAGGGTGCTTTGATGGGCTCACTTGCCACAGAGTCATAGGGCCACAGCACAGAAACAGATCCTTTGGTCCAATCAGGGAGCAAGTGAGCACTGCCGATGCTGAATATCAGAGTTGAAGAGTATGGCATTGGAAAAGCACAGCCAATCAGGCAGCATCTGAGGAGCAGGAGAGTTGACATTTCGAGCATAAGCCCTTCGTCAGGGGCTTGTGCCTGAAATGTTGATTCACCTGCTCCTTGGATGCTGCCTGACCAACTGTGCTTTTCCAGCACCACAATCTTCAACCTTCAGTCCAACAAATCCATGCCATTCATCATCTCAAACTAAACTAATCCAACCTGTTTGTGCTTGGCCAAAGTCCCTCCAAACCTTTCCTATTTATGTACTTACCCAAATGTCTTTTAAATGTTGTAACTGTACCTGCATCCACCGCTTCCTCTGGAAGTTCATTCCATACACGAACTACTCTGTGTAAAAAACGTGCCCCCATGTCTTTTTAAAATCTTTCTCCTCTGACCTTAAAAGTAGTCTTGAAATCCCCCATCATACAGAAAAGACACTTATTATTCACCTTATCTATACCTCTCATTATTTTAGAAATCTCTCTAAGGTCACTTCACAATGTCCTATGCTCCAGTGAAAAAGGTCCCAGCCTCTTGTTATAACTCAAACCCTTCATTCCTGGCAACATCCTGGTAAATCTCTTCTGAACCCTCTCCAGCTTAACCCTCTCCCTTCCTATAACAGGGAGACTTTAGCATATAGCATTTTTCTAGCTTACACCTCTAGTCTCCACATGCTATTCTTGGAGAAGAAACTACAGTTGGCAGCGCCCTAAACTTTCTCTGCATATGGTCTATCTACATAGCCATGTCTACATACGTACTCATACTCACCATAGGACTCGTAGCTGTCAGTGGATTTGATGCAAATGAGGATGTGTTGGTCCAGTAAATACTCTGGATCAGAGATTATGGGTATCAACTGTCATGGGGGTGGGGGCAAAGAGAAAGATAGTGAGTTACAACAGATAAGAGACCAGACTCTGAAGATGAGTGGCACTGAATGCTCCAGTAAAGTATGTCACTCAATCATTTACACACGTTTGCTACACACTTTCGATTGGATGGATTCCTGCTGAGCATGGATTCTGGGACACAAGCTGTCCTCTGGTACCTCACAACAATGAACTATTAGATCATTTGTGGTATGCTGACTGCAGTTCCGGTCAAAATTATACTGTTAAGGAGGCCAAGCCTGAAGTCTGGAGTCTAATGTTCCAGACCAAGCTCACTTTCAAAGTGTAGTCACTATCTCAAACATTGAGAAGACTCAGACACCACAAGGCCATTCAGCTATCATCATTTTGTTGCGGCATGCCATTCCTCAGAGCTACAGTTTACAAACTAATTTAATTGTACTGTCTCACTACAACAGAAAAGATTCTGAAGAGGTTTAGGTAAAAACAAGGACTGCAGATGCTGGAAACCAGAGTCTGGATTAGAGTGGTGCTGGAAAAGCACAGCAGGTCAGGCAGCATCCGAGGAGCAGGATTTTCCTGCTCCTTCTGAAGAGGTTTGTCAGGTAGATGCTGAGACGTTGCTTTCCCAGGGCCGGGAGAACAGAACACAGGGGCCTCAGCTTCAGGTTTAGCGGTCAATCATTCACGAGAAGATGGGATGAACTTCCTTCACTTGGGATTTTGAATCTTAGGGATTCCCTACCTCGGATGCACCATCACTGTGTACATTCAAGGCCTAGACAGACTTCTGATCCTTGAGGGATATGGGGGTGGGTGAAAATGGAGTCAAAGATCAGAAGAGGATCAGCCACAATCATATTGAATAGCAAAGCAGACTTGAGGAGCCCAAATGGTCGACTCATGCACCTATTACTTACTTTCTTAAATTCTATAATATTTTTACTTTCTAAGCATTAATCTAATTCTCCTTAAACACTGATTTACTCATCTTCATTAGACTCATATTCTTAACATATTCTTCGTGGGCGGCACGGTGGCACAGTGGTTAGCACTGCTGCCTCACAGCGCCAGAGACCCGGGTTCAATTCCCGCCTCCTCTTTGTGGAGTTTGCACATTCTCCCCGTGTCTGCGTTGGTTTCCACCGGGTGCTCCGGTTTCCTCCCACAGTCCAAAGATGTGCAGGTCAGGTGAATTGGCCATGCTAAATTGCCTGTAGTATTAGGTAAGGGGTAGATGTAGGGGTATGGGTGGGTTGCGCTTCGGCGGGGCAGTGTGGACAACCTCTTCCAAGAGCAACACTCCTTTCCTCCCCCACCCTTGACCCTTCTAGGGACTCTTCCCAAGTTTATCTCCTTGCTGTTGATTCATTATCCAGTGGAATCAATCTTTCAATATTCACACACTTCAAAATATACTGTACTTCCACAGTCTGATAAGAAAACTCGAGTTTCTTGAGTGTTATCCTCCCATCCCCTGTCATCATCTTACTGAAACAAAGTTGCACTATTTTACATAGCTCTAGTATCCTATTTGGAATAGGGCACTCAAATTTTATCCAATTATTTTATCCAATGTTATTTTATCCAATGTCAGACACATCTGTAAATTCAATGTTTTTGTTGTGATCGGATAAGAAAGGCTGAGCTGGTTCCCCTCAACCTGCTTGATTGGTCACAAAAAGATTTAAATTCTTTTTAGCACAAGGCTATGTAATTTTCCAGTTAAAGTATAGTTACCTATTTTTAATGTAAGCAAGGGAGAACCATTAATGAAAGTGCTAATTTCTTAACTGCTAATCCTGACACATGAAAAGGTACAGAGAGAGAGAGAGAGAGACAGAGAGAGACGGACACAGACAGCGGGTTCTTTCCTTAAAGTGGTCAGCTGAAAGCTCTTGGAGCCTTCCCTTGTAATACAGAATCCAGCATGTACCTCCAATATGTTCTTTCATGGGGGCTGGAAGTATTCGGTCTATGACACCCAGGCATCAATACGCAATACTTTGTATTTGTTAATATTTTCTGAAGATTATGATGGGATTTGATAAGCTCTTTTTGAGCATTTCAACCCCCAACCCAACAGCAGTTCATTGGTTCTCTCACCTTCACCTTGAGGTGGATTTGAGTTTTTAAACTGCTCGTCTTTTTTTCAGTCCAATTTACAATATATTAAATTTCTCATATCTTCAGAAATAAAGGGGTATAATCTCCGAACACAAGAAATCAAACACAGGTCAATGTATTTACATCTCATGATTTAAGTAGTGTATTTTTAGGTCTCTCTGCTCCTATGAATGGGCGGCATGGTGGTTAGCACTGCTGCCTCACAGTGCCAGAGACCCAGGTTCAATTCCCACCCCAGGCAACTGTCTGTGTTGAGTTTGCACATTCTCCCAGTGTCTGCGTGGGTTTCCTCTGGGTGCTCTGGTTTCCTCCCACAGTCCAAGGATGTGCAGGTTAGGTGAATTGGCTATGCTAAATTGCCCGTAGTGTTAGGTGAAGGGGTAAATGTAGGGGAATGGGTCTGGGTGGGTTGCTCTTTGGAGGGTCGGTATGGACTTGTTGGGCCGAAGGGCTTGTTTCCACACTAAGTAATCTAAGTAATGCTCCTTGGAGTGGCATGGTGGCTGAGTGGTTAGCACTGCTGCCTCACAGTGCCAGGTCCTGGGTTCATTTGACTGTGTGGAGTTTGCACATTCTCCCTATGTCTGCGTTGGTTTCCTCCCACAATTCAAAGATGTGCAAATTAGGTGGACTGGCCATGCTACATTGCCCTGTAATGTTCAGGGATGTGTAGGCTACATGGATTAGACATGGGAAAAGTGGGATACAAGGGATAGAGAGGGTCTGAGTGGGATGATCTTTGGAGGGTTGGTGTGGAGATGGGCCCCACATTCGAGATTCCATGTTCCATTGAAAATGTTACCATTTAGGTCATGTCTCATTGTCTTTTCAAAAAAGTTTATGATCCACTTTTCTCTTAATTAAATTTTTTTCTGCCACCTACTCACACAGTTGTAGCCTCTTCTTGCTCCTCCTGCAGACTCCCAAGCTCTTGGTAATAATTTCCTCTGTCCTTATTTTGGTATCATTAGCAATTTTGAAACAGTTTAATTGATGCTCATGTCTCTTAATTACTTAGCATGAGGACAGGGGAGCTCCCAAAATAAATCACTATTCACTGGGTTCATGGTCGCATGAGACACACTGGAATGACTATCTCGAAGTAGCTCTGCAAGGTCTATGTCACACTGTAAAGATACTTGGCTGAGGGATACATCTTGCTTTAATTGATTGTTAGTTCATGACTTCCTCTGACAACTTGACTAATGTCCATTTGCTTCCATTTTGTTCAATTCTTTAACGTTACATCCATTCATGTCACTTGATATTTAACAACATGGTCCTCAATCTTCATGAGTTCCTTTTGTGGATTTCTGCAAATGGTTTTTGAATGCTCAAATTTTCCAGGTGATGTGCTGTTTCCTGTTTGTTCCCTGCTTGTGTCAGGTTTTGGGTATAACCACTGCCCCTCTCTGTAATTTCAGTGAAATCGTACCCCATTCATCAAAGTGAGAACAAACTAAGAGATTTATTCATAGCATTTATTGGTGAAGACTTTAGATTGGTATTGAGCTGGTTATGAGCAGGGTATGGTTATTCGCTATTACTATACAGAGTTCCTTTTCATTCAGCAGGGTAAGGGTTAACTTCTTTCTAAAACACAATGTAGAATTATAGTCCATAATTATTACAACTGTTCTGACCAGCATCTGGAATCTGCAATCCTAAACTCACCTAATGACAATGAGAAATTAGAGAACAAGTTTTGATTACCTCAGGGAGAGTGCTCCACACAACCGTCAGATTCTCATCTCTTGACTCCTGGTTCTCACCTTCAGCACTTTTCACGAGATCTAGAGGGAACACAAGGTTACTGTAGATCCCTACTCAATGCGGAGCTAAGTGTAGGCAAACAATAAGAATCTTCAATAACTTCAGTAGGCTGGGTATGTTTTCCCTGGAGTGTTGGAGGCTGAGGGGTGACCTTATAGAGGTTTATAAAAACATGAGGGGCACAGATAGGGTGAATAGACAAGGTCTTTTCCCTGGGCTGGGAAGTCTAGAACTAGAAGGGATAGGTTTAGGGTGAGAGGGGAAAGATTTAAAAGGGACCTAAGGGGCAACTTTATCACATAAAGGATGACGCGAGTATGAAAAGTATGGAATAAGCTGTCAGAGTAAGTGGTGGAGGCTGGTACAATTACAACAATTAAAAGGCATCTCGATGGGTACATGAATAGAAAGGGTTTATAGGGATACGGGCCAAGTGCTGGCAAATGGGAGCAGCTTAATTGAGAATACCTGATTGGTATGGACATGTTGGACCAAAGGGTCTGTTTCTGTGCTGTACACCTTTATGACTTTAACCAGGCTACACTGCTGCTGGTTGGCAGATTCCATTGATTGGAATCAACTGATTATAGCCAGGAGGAGGCCATTCATCCCATTACACATGCACCAGTGTTAGCTCATCAACTGGAGCTATCTGACAGGACAGAAACTAAGAGTCAGGGAGGCAATCTGACAATGAGGACAAATAAACAGGGAGATCAGCAGACCGACAGACAGATGAGGAGAGAGAGAGAGAGAGAGAAAGACTGAAGAATTTGCACATTTATTTGCAATTGAGGAATTTAATTTTGTGCCATTAGAAAAGTCTCTTGAAATGACTCAACCACACACGTAGGAATTGCGACAATGTGATATAAAGCAATGAACATACACGGTGGGGGGCAGGGAGGATGGAGTGGGGGGGTTGGTTTGGCTGAGAACAATGACAAAACGACATCCTTACTTTCTAAGCAGCTGGAGTAGAATTCAATGAAGAACCTAGTCTTGGATTTAGTTTTCAGCTTGGCTTCACACCTGATAAAATTGATTGTGCCAGGAGAGGCAGCGTTGTTGGGATCTGAGGAGTGAAGACAATGGGTTAGCACAGTCTCAGTTACGAATGACTCCCATCATTTTATTTCTGATTAGAGCTCTACACAGAGAGAAAAGTTCTGGCAAACAAGGCTCCTATTAAGATCTCTGCTGGGTTTGTGGTCACTTAAGACACACTGTATATTGCTCACAGCTCTGCAGGGGGAGCTCATATCAAACTGTTCAGGGACTTAACTGAGAGATACAAACCACAGGGTTCTCTTAATTGATTGAAAGCCCATACCTTCCCCTAAGAGTGTAAAAAGAGCATAGGAGAAGAATTCATGGCTACTGACCAGTCTTTGACACAAACTGTGTTGAAACTCCCACCTCAAAAGTTGCAAATACCGGTGAATGGTCGCTGGTGACGATGTCTGTGGTGCAACCTGCAATTAAAAACAACTGTTAAACATCTGTCACTGTTAACTGCACAACACACACAAAATATTGCTACTTAATGCCTTGCCTCAAGACATATGATAGAGCTTTTGGTATCACTCTGTCACTTTCGAAATCTAACTATATGAAAGCTCCCCCTTCTTTCTGTAAAGGTCTGATATCAAGTTAGTGTGAGTCAATGTAAATCCAAAATTGAGTCAATATAGATGAGTTACAACAAAAAACTGTCTTTGATTAAAAATTAACTCGCCACTGATCGAGGTCATGGGTTGACAGGGTAGGAAGTGGCAGATGATCATACCGACAGAAACGGGAGAAAGCAACTTAACTTTAGAGCTTAGTCTGCCATTCATTGAGATCATGCTGATCTGTGACCTAACTCTATTTACCCACATTGGTCCTTAAACCCTAATTATCCTTGGATAACAAAAATCTTAGAGTTAAAATTAACACTTAAGATAGCATCGCACTCCTGTCGCCATTTGCACGTGAAGATGGATTTCATAACTTCAATTCTGAAAGGTTTAGATCTGATAGTTAGATTAGAGCCTCCTGTTCTTAGATTCACTGGCCAGCAGAAATGGTTCCTCTTCATCTGGCCCATTCATTTAGCCAATATCTTAATAATTCAAACAAATCATCTCTAGACATTCTAAATTCCAGGGCATACACCCCTAACCTGTAGATGTTCTCCTTCTAATGTAACCCTCGGAGTCCAGGCATTATCTTGGCAAATCTACACTGAAGTCTAAACAAGTACAAAATATCCCCCCGGAAGGATGGTGCTCATAACTGCTCACAGTGTTCCAAGTGTGATCTAACCAAGACTTTATAGAGCTAGAACGTAAATTCTATTCATTGTATTCTAGTCCTCTAATTAAAAGCCAACATTCCATTTGCCTTTTCTTGATTATTTTTTGTGCTTGTGAAATTTCAACAATGTACTTGGAAACTTAAAGTCTCTTCAGAAGTGATCCTAGCTTTTCACCATTTACAAAGTACTCTGTTCTATCCTATAAAACTCCAAGATGAATGTCCACACAACCTTGCTTTCTAAGCAGCTGGAGTAGAATTCAATGAAGAACCTAGTCTTGGATTTAGTTTTCAGCTTGGCTTCACACCTGATAAAATTGATTGTGCCAGGAGAGGCAGCGTTGTTGGGATCTGAGGAGTGAAGACCACACATGATTGTCTATTCACTGAATCTATTAACATCTCTCGAAGTTTAGTTATCTCTCTTTGATGCAGTAGGGGGCACTCTTCTGAAGGTTAGGAAACATCCTCTCCAATAGTTACTCAGTAAGAGCAGAATCTGGGTATTGTTGAAACAAAGAGAGACATGCTGTTGAAGTTTATCATCTCATGTTTCTCAGGAATAGATGCAAGGGAACCAAATTACAAAAGAGAACAACAATTTATACTGCATGTGAGTGCTGATTGGTTCTCGAGTGGGGATTCTGATTAGTCAAGATGGGTGGGGGATTTCAGGACTGGGGGTATATTTTTAAAGTAAGAGAAGATTTAAAAAGACACGAGGGACAAAGTTTATACACAGAATGAACTTCCAGAGGAAGTGATGGATGCGGGTACAATTACAACATTTAAAAGACATTTGGCTAAGTACATCAATAAGAAACATTTAGAGGGATGTAGGCCAAACGCAGGCAAGTGGGACCAGTTTAATTTGGGATTATGATCAGCACAGGACTGGTTGGACCAAGGGGTCTGTTTCCATGCTGTATGACTATGACTGCGACTCTGTTGTTACGGAGAATGCACTGGTCGGCAGCTATGCTAGAGCTGTTTTGAATAATATAAAGGTCAAGACAACTCCATTGGCCATTGATGGAGAATGCATCAGGGAACACTGTCCCTCAAGCTCTTGTTTAATTGAACAGGCACAATACCTGGACAGATCAAATCCTTGCATTTAAATACATGCAGTGTCCAGTAAGTAGAAGTGTCCCACATTTTAAGATTATCAGTCAATCTTACATTTATCATTAATGTAATCTTTGGCACACTTAGATTGTTCAGCAAGTGCTGCCAAGTCAGGCTATCATATTTTATATTGTGCACCGATTTGTATTATCTAAGCATGGCTGGTTGAGTATGGTCAGTCCTCTTCCTGCTGTGAACAGCCAAAGGGAAGTGCTGTTTCAAACAGTCCATTAGTCACTTGGATATACAACCTAAACACTTGCTAGTGCACCAGCACTGAAAATTCACCGTCTACTTTACTCAGTTGTGAAGTAGGCAGAACCTCTTCTTGGCTAGATGGCAGGAACCTATTAGTGGAAAAAAAACAGTCATGTTGCTGCTACACTGGGGCCAGGTGAAGTATGAATGAGAACTTAGAGCAGGAGTTGGAAATTCCACCCCTTGAGCCACCTCCACCATTTAATAAGATCATGGTGATTCTGATTGTAACTCCAAATCTGCACTCCTGCTGTCCCAATACACTACAAATTCTTCCTCATGGCTTCCTCTGTCAAGCTGACTTTCCCAATCTACATGAAGATTAAAATCACCCATGAATGATGCACAGCTTTTGTAATACGCCCTCATTAACTCCTGATTTATTCTCTGTCCCACTTTAAAGTTACTGTTAGGGGCCTCGAGATGCTCCTTCCAGTGTCCTCTTGCCCTTTTTAATTTCTTACTTCCATTCATATGTATTCTATATCTTCTGATTCTGGATAATTTCTCATTCAATCCCTTACCAATAATGCTACCCTTCCTTCCCGCCTGTCCATTCCAAAAGTCACATTCTCCAGAATATTTAGTCCCTAGCGCTGATCTCTTTATAACCATATCTCTGTAATCATTCCACCAACCTGTATTAATGCAGTTGATTCATTGACTTTGTTTTAAATACTACACGCATTCAGGAAAAAAGCCATTAATTTTGCCTTTTTACCACTTTTTATATGTTAATGACACCCAACAGTACTTCATCCAGAATTCCCTTGACTTCTGTATCATGACTACGTTATCAGGCTCTCCATCTGACATTCATTGCTGGATGACCAGAAATTTCCTCCAATTAAATATTAGGAAGACTAAAGGCATTGTTTTCATCTCTCCTATTAATACTTTTCATTCATTGCTGACTCCAATTATTTCCCAGTAACTATCTGAGGCTGAAGCAGACTGTATGCAATCTTAGTGTCTTATTTGATCTCAAGTGGAGTTTCTGACCTTCAATGCATTCGATTCTATGTTCTGGTTCTATGCTCAAAACGTCACCCGAAGCCTTCACCTAGACCTTTCCTACGGCCAGGCTTAACATTCCAACATACTCTTACCACAGTTTACATTCCATAAATATCAGCTCATCTAATATACATCCTAACTCACATCAAGTCTTGTTCACCTTTCATCCCCGTAATCTCTGAGCTACACTAGTTCTCAGTTGAGAAATGTCTCAATTGTACTTGCTTTGGAAACCTCCATGGCTTTGCCCATCCCTATCCTTATTGTTCTTCTCCAGACCCACTCACCTATGGGACATCTGTTCATCTAATTCTGGCTTCTTGAACAAATTTTGATCACCTTACCATTGGTTGCTATGGCTCAGGTACTAAGCTCTGGAATTCCCTTCCTAACTTCACTTTCTTCTCTTAACTGCTCCTTAAAACCAGTCTCTCTGACTAAACGTCAGTCATCTGTCCTAATATCTCCTAAAGTGGCTCTGGGTCAGAGTGAGAGTGAGAGACTCCACTGCTACTCTACTCATCATCACTCCACTCCATGCCTATAGCTGTTGTAGCAATGGGGAGGTGTGACAAGAGATCATCACCAAGTCCCACTGTGCCTTCAGTCAAGCGAAGGGTGATAACAGATCATCAAAAAAATGGCAAATAGTCTCTGCTGCTGCAAATCCAAATCATGTTGGCAATATTTTTGCTACAACTATTCCCCTTAAAGAGCCCCAGCATCTCAAACCTGTCTGCACACAACGATGATTTTCCACCCTTAGGGCAGAAGAAAAACCCATTCAGTTTTCACCACAAACTTTTCGTAAACTCAGAGTCATACAGCACTCTTCGGTTCAACTCATCCGTGCCGATCAGACATCCCAATATGAACTAGTCCCATTTACCAACATTTGGCCCATATCCCTTTAAACCCTTCCCATTCACATACCCATCCAGATGCCTTTTAAAATGTTGTAATTGTACCAGTCTCCACCACTTCCTCTGGCAGCTCGTTCCATACACACACCACCCTCTGCACGATAATGTTAACCTCTAACAGATGATAATATTTGACAAATGCCTGACACAGTTATGATAGATTTAGATAAGGTGAACAAAGGATAGTCCCTTTGTCCCTTTCACAAGGATTGTGCAACCCAGGTTTAAGGTTATGCACAAGCGACAGAGGGGGTTCATGGGGAAGAACCTTTTTTTAATGCGATGAGTGGTGATGACTTGGATTTCACTGTCAAGAGTGTGGTAGAAGGGAAGGTGATCGATGACTTCAATGGTTTCTTTTGTGGGGACTAACACGAGTGGCATAAGAACATTCTTTTGCTAGGGGATACTCCAACATCCTCTTTATTCATGTCCCCTAGGAAACCTGATGCTTCATGTGGCCCACTATTGACCACCTGGTTGCTCTGAATTTCTGTGCTGGGACCTCCTTCTATTAATAATCCAGAGTCATTATGGCACAGAAGACCATTCGGCCCACTCGCTGGCTGTCTTTACAGCAATCCTATATATTAGCTCTGTCCCCATAACCCTGGCTTTATTTTCCTCATGCAGCTGCCCAATAATCTTTTGAAATCATAGGTAAAGAGTTCCTGTTCAACCTGTCACTGTTGGTGACGAGAGAATGATATTATAAATACACATAAGTCAGTGGAAGCAGATCAAGTTCATACAATAAGGCTAGTAATCCTGCTCACCATAAGACTGACACATGACGTGTACGTTGGGGTAGCTTTTCCATAGTACTCGATCACACCAGGACGGCAGGTTGTACTTTAGCTGAGGAGAGAACAATTAGTTACTGGCCATGTAGGAGGAAACCTCTACGCTTAATACAGTTCCTTCTGAAAGCTCCACTTTTATGACGCTTTACCCTCTATAGCAATCTGAGATTTCTAACCAATCTTCCAGGATCTCATCGCACATTCTCACCTCTCGTCCATCCCTGGTTTTCATTACTCCAACAATGGCCATCATATTTTCAGTTAACCACGAGGAATGGAATTTCCTCCCTAAAGTTTGCCTTTTGACTCTCACTTCTCCCCTTTTAAGATGTGCTTAAAACCCTTGTCTGGTTGACTCAGCCTTTCATTTCTCAGCCTTGGCTTGGTGTCAGATGTTGTTTGGTAACAAGGCCCCGTGAAGTGCCTTGGAACATATCCTCGATATAAATGTAAGTTATTGTCATTGAGGACAGATGCTGCTATCAGGTCTGGTCAAAGCTGCAGCTCAACCATTGGGCAATTGTCTATTCACAGACAGCCCATCTGCACCAAGTGTTGGAGACTGGGTCTCCCTAGAGTACATGGTCTTTGTACTGAGAATCAATGGGCCCCTTACCACGGCTAAAGGTTTCAAGATCTTTCGAATGTGCTCCATCTAGAAGACAGGAATAGACATAGCAGGGCCTTGGGATAGCACAGAAATAGAGATGGTAGTGACTATTGCTGAAAATGTGTTGCTGGAAAAGCGCAGCAGGTCAGGCAGCATCCAAGGAACAGGAGAATCGACATTTCGGGCATAAGCAACACATTTCCAGCAACACATTTTCAGCTCTGATCTCCAGCATCTGCAGTCCGCACTTTCTCCTGGTAGTGACTATTCACTGGGTCAGCAGAGGTAGACAAGACTCAAAAAACATAACCCTTCGAGTAAAAAGATTTGAGTGAATAGATTCTAGGCTGGAGTTTGAGACAAGTGAGCCTAAAAGTAGCATCACTATCTGATGTGCCTCAGCTTCATCCTGCTCCAAGGATAATTTCTCAAGCATGGGATAGGAAGGGTCAGAGCAGCAGGGTTAACCTCCTCATCTTCAGGAGATGGCTAGCCAAGTAAATTAATCAGTGGTGATGTAAGATCAATCGATGGTGGTTACTGGAGATAATCCAGATTGCCTCCAGGGTCCCTGAGTTGGAAGGGACTGGTTTAACTGCCTGGAGGTGGTGATCTCCCTGTAGCAGACCAGGGGACCAGGCCTCCAGGCAGGCGTAGAAACCCTTCCTGCCTGGGTATAAGAACGAGCAGAGACTGCTTTTCAGATGGCTCCACCCACTCCTCTACAGTGCAGACCCAGCTGCAAACGCCATTTCATGTTTTCAGTTAAAAAAAAACAATGCGGAGAGAAGGCAGCTCTATTTTGACACATCCACCCTTACTTCCTGCCCTGTCTGGGCAATAAGACAGAGTTCTGAAGAACCCTAGGAAAATCTTGACCGTAATGTTGAACAGCTAGGGCCTGAACAACCCTTTCTCATCACGGAGAAGAGAACCCCGGAGACTGAGAGGCAGCTAGACCAGAAGAATAGCATTGACCAGATAAACATGGAGCAGATTATGCCCCATGATAGTGTGCAGCAATCAGGTCAGTGATCCAGGGTAATAAACTACCCCAAAACCATTAAAACACAGCCCAGAATGGATATCATCTGCTTGCTTTAGGATGAGCTGATATAAAGAGAGTCACAAACCTTCACCCACTCAGTAGGCATTCAATGTGAGTCACTGTGAATGATTGCTCATCATTCTGGGGAAGCTAGGATTGTGTCTACTGCAAAGTGATATCGTCTACAGGGAATGCTCTGAACCAATATACATTTTAGTTCATTGACAAACACTTGCTGTCAATAGCTTTTTGAATGCTATTTAACAGGGTAAGATTTTTGCCAGCATAGGGTATGGTAAATATATGGTAAAGTGTATCAGAACTTGGTCAATTACGATGGTTACACACATATGGGTCCATGACGTAGTACATTGTACCGTCTCTGGGCACAGAAAGAACTCTACTTGTCCTCTGTGTGTATTGTTTGGAAGGAACAAGAAAGATGATGGTATTCCCAGGACCTTGTCTTTCCAGATTGTTTCAGTTGTGGATATGGAAGATATCGTGAGAAAACTGATTCAGCAGGCCAATATGAAAAAAGGAGAATCTATATATTGGTCTGATAGGACTCCCATTCTGAGAGTAGATCTAAGCTGTGTTGTTGAAAGAAGTAGAAGTTACACTCTGTACCTCAACCATTTTGTATGCAAAACTATAGCACACTACATAGAACTAAATAAAGCTGTAGCACCATAACTTATTCCAATGCGATATCATTCATGAAAAAATATATATGAAAAATATAAACTCCGACTGGAGCAATAATTGTGATGCTCACTCCTGTAGGCTTCTGTTTGATGAAGTTGTACATCTCTCTGCTATCTCGCTCATAGCGATAAGTTGGAGGGAAGGTGATGTCTTCTTCCTCTGCAAAGTGAAAAAATATAATGATAAAGTGATTTCCTGCTTTTTCTCTCCCTGCCCACAGCCAAACATGATACAGTCTGCCTTGCTGTCCCACCTTATCGCACTGTGATAGGGAAGGCCAGGCTCCTGGACATTGCTGATTTCTCAGCTCAGCAGGTTGGGGAGATCAGAGTTTCTCATACCCCTTAGTACATAGATAGCTCAGCTCAGGCAGGCCTTCAGGTGCAGGGTACCCAGAATGCACACATCTGGAGCAGGACTCCAGAACACCCTGAGATGTGCCTAGCTCACACTTAGACCCAGAGTAGAGCTGCCACAGACTCTGACATCTTGTTTTATTGGACAGTGTTCAAATTCAGGAACCCACCTTTAGCACATAACTACTTTCGGTCTCCAATTCCCTCTAAGACATTCATTCTACCTCCATAACTAAGCATTTATCTCCTTTGGCTTGGTATCAGTTTGTGTTTGATGCTTCAGTGAAGCAGCTTGGGTTCTTTCACAACATAAGCAGTGCTATGTAAACGTAATGAGGCCACTGTTGATATGCACTGTTTCATTAGAGACTGCTGTCCCTCTGAGATCTTCAAAGACCAACATTCAAAAGAACCACCTTCTAGGTGACATGGCTTCACAGCACACCAGGTAACCACTGAGACATTGAGTTCATATTAAATTTTTCTTCCATGCTCCAGACCATTTCCAAATCAGAACAAACCTTTACTACCAGTGCACTTACCAGTGATCCAATCAGGCTCAGCACTTCAGATCAATATTCCAGTAATAAACCTATGTTCCATGTTGAAGTTGATTCCCTCCTGTAATAGCTTGAATCATAGAACTGTACCTCAGATATTTGTCTGGCTATTTACACCTGCTCTGGGTTCTCTGAAAAGTGCTATCCATCTAAGTCAATTCTCCTGCTTCTTTTGACCAAAATTAACTCCATCCAC
This sequence comes from Chiloscyllium punctatum, assembly GCF_047496795.1. Classification (NCBI taxonomy): domain Eukaryota; kingdom Metazoa; phylum Chordata; class Chondrichthyes; order Orectolobiformes; family Hemiscylliidae; genus Chiloscyllium; species Chiloscyllium punctatum. Next base: position 75,437,234 of record NC_092744.1, on the reverse strand, counting down.
TACTTCAGACTGCAATGGAGTTTGATGCTCGTTTCTCCAATCCTGGCCTACAGTCTTCCCAGTCATTGCCAACCCTGGCCTATATTTTCCCAATCCCAATTACCATTACCAGCCCTGCTTCCCAGCTGCTGCGATTCCCTGTAGTCCTTGTCATACCAGCCCACCCCTTTGTCATTCCACATTCAGAATTTCCCTGATGTTGCACGAGTCCAATCTTCCATCTTCTTCATTGCTGCACTATCTGAAGGAGCCAGTGGGTGCCTGTAGGCTTAGTGTTAACATGCCCATGGTCCCTGATCACCTGCATCTCTGGACTATCCAGTTGTTGGGATTGCCCCCTCCCTGCCTGTAGTCTTGCACCAAGTTTCCAGAATCCCCCGGTTTATAAACACGTACTACCTCATTTCAATGAATTGTACAACTTAATCCAAATTCTCTTTACTCTTCATGTCTAATAAAGTTTGACTACTTTGTGTGTAGTTGTCTCATTCTACCTCCAACACTGCAAGGCCACTTGTTTTTCCACGCTAAGGATCATCTGATGTCAATCTTCCCAAAGTGTAGTGAGCAAAAGTACCACAAACTATGGTGGTTTACGGATTCTCAGCACAACTTATTTTGTGATACTGTGGAGTCTGTGGACTGAGCATATATTGGCTGTGGGTGACCCCACCCACCTTTCCATTTTGTGAAAACTCTTTTGCTATGCTTTGAGTTGCACTTCAGACCCCTGCAATCGAGATTTGGGCATCTAGTGTGGAGGGGTTTGGGTATACCTGAGGACCTCCTCATGGACCTAGCCAGGCTGGCCTTAAACAGGCTGTGGAGGGGAGTCATTCCTACTGATTATTCCTGATCCCTGGTTATATTCACGCCCTTAATGAGCTTTGAATGTAAATGAATTCATTGGACAAGGTTGATTTGCAGTGCTGGTTAATAGATGAAAAAAAAACAACCACGGGGTTTATTGATGGGGAATAAAAAACATTCAGATGTGTGTAGGAGCACTTCTGGATGTAATAAAAAGAAAAATAAAGGGAACCAGAAATAAGCAAAGCTACCAAAAGTTGTCTTCTACTTCCGGGAAAACAGGAAGCAACAGTCAATTAGAAGGATTGTTGCGAGAATTTCATTCATGGCCTTTGTTAAAACAGATGTCCTCCTCATACTTACAGAGGCAGCAAAAAACTCAAAGAGTGTTCATTGTGTCTCTCGTGGAAGTTCAGGCTAAGGCCTAGACCCTTCACTTTACCCAAGATTGCTTGCATTATTGCTACATGCTCTTACGGAATTGAAGGAAAACTTTCTTGTCATTCTTCTCCATGATGAGCTGGTCCTTGGTTAGTAGCTCCTGGTACTGCTGTTGTTTGATCTTCTCCACAATATTCTCAGCCTCCTGCTCAAAATGGAGAGGTTAGATCACAATGCCATCCTGCACAAAAAGACCTACCCCAGTGAGGAGTCGCTTTCATTGTGTTTTGGCAAAAATAGCCACCCCCCTCCCCTGTAGAATCCATTTTAAATAATTCAATGTTTTGGATTGCTGGTCCAGTTATTACAATAGACTTAAAATAATCACCGAGCTGGTTTGCTGCCTGAAAGACTCTCATTTGAAAAATGTGCTGATTATATGGAAAGACAATGATGCCATGAGTGTTGCTGTCCAGGGAGCATCATATCTTCCTTTTCAGAAATGTAAAGGGTATCTTCGGTGCGTGAGGTGAGGCCTACCTTGAGTTGGCATATTGATGAGAATATAGTAGACAGGATCAGGAATAGGTCATACAGCACATTGAACCTGCTTCATTCTTTAATAAAATCCTGAATGGATTTCTTTTGTTTTATTTCTTCTTGGGTTGTGGACCTTGTTGGTTGGGCCCACATTTATCACTATCCTCATCACCCTAGAGGTGGTAGCTGTAAACAGTGCTTGGGGTAGGTTGATAGACTAACAGTGAAGTTTGGAAAGGGTTTTGACTGAAAATTGATGACTTGATGCTAATCAACTTCACTTTCCCTCACTGACCCATATCTATTGAATCCAATAGTGCCTAAATATCTATTGATCATAGTCTTGAATATGCTCCCATTGAAGATCCACAGAAAGCTAAGACTCAGAAGCATAGGTAACTGCTCAGACCCTGTGTAAAATACCTCACCTCTGTCAGGTTGGCACTGGGAGTAGGAGGTAGCATTGTAAGGAGCGCACAACTCAAGTGATTCAAGGCATAAGCTCTTATCTGCACAATTGATAAGGCATTGCATTGGGCAAGTGATTTAGCTTAATCCTCAGACAGTGTTGGGGTGACATAGACTTCCCACCTTTCAAAAGAAAAAAAAACTTGCATCCCTTTTAGGCTGACATAGAAGTGAGGTCCAAAACTCGCTGTGGTATTTCAACATTGACCAGCACCTTCAGTAGAGTAGGGGGTGAATAAAGACAATAAACAGAAATGCGATTTGTGAAATGGTCATGAAAGGTACCATAGTCTGCTACTCTGACCTGTGTTGGAAGCTCCACTCTGTAGTTCAAATCTCCAAGCCAGAACAGATGTGTGAACCGATTGGTAATGTCAAATGGACCTAACTTCTTATCTCCGAGGTTCAGAAAGCGCAGGATATTGATATAGTTCTGATTTCGCCTGCCAAAAGGAGAAAATGAGAAATAGATCAGATCAAACCAATGTCCTTAAGGAAATAGATCCCTTTAAAATTACTTTAAATTCCTTTGTTAAAATGCATTTACCCTTCCTGCAACTTGAGTGTAGGTGTTCAGAGAATCATAACCCACATCATAAGGCACTTGATCCATCATGGCCATACTAACCTTCGGAAAGAGTCTGCCAATTTATTTCAAACCCATAGCCTTTCAAAGGTTTTCAAGATTTTATTCAAGTTGCTTTTATGGGTTAGTTTTGTACCTGCTTCCAAACATCCTTTTAGGCAGTGCGTTCTCGATCACAGCAACTTGTTCAGAAGTATTGCCATTTATCTTCTTTTACTTCAATCCTCCAGGAATCCGGACACCCAGACCAAACATAACGCATCAAGGTCACTCAACTCAGCATGGTCAGAGTGGGATCTTGCTGGCCCATGTAGCTCCAAATGGCATATTTATCATTCAATCAGCCGTCGACAGCAACAACTGCACAGTGATACCTTCTTGGGAGAAAGGTTTGCATCACACAGTACCTTTATGACCCAAGGCCATCCCGATGCCGAACAGTCAAAAAGCATTGGAAAGAGAAGTCCCTGTTGTAACAGAGAAGAAGTTCACAGCAGGGAACTTGTGCACAGCAGGATCTCATCTAGGGCTTTTCCAGTCCTACAGAAAATGATGGTCAGGACTCCAGCAGTAGCCCCCACTCGTCTTGGAGTAACACATCGATCTGAGACAGCAGGCTCTGCCTCAGTTTGAAGGTGAACTCATTTATTCAGCAGTGCAACACTCCCTCAGTACCACAAGTGTGTGTATGTGAGCCTAGTTTGCTTCCTCAGGTAGCCGCAGTGGGATTCAAACCCATGATGTGCAGGTTTAGAGGGGAGATGATTATCAGGGACTCATGACTAAAACGCGAAATTCTTTGGTCAGTATGAAAATAAATCCCAACTCTTGGAATTACTGCTGAGCCAAGAGTTTACTTAATCCTAGTGAGATGATTTTAACTCAGTCTTAACACATAGGTAGCAACTGGAGTTAAAACTGAAGTGATACATTTACCAGTTACTTAACACCTCAATGATTGTTTCGAGCCTGATGTTACCTTGAGCCATTTTAAGGAAGTGCTTGGAATTGATGCTCCAACCAGTACGGAAGTTTATAACTCCCAGCAGAGGTCTGGCCTGAGCATATTTCAAACATTCTTCTGGGGCAGATGGAATTCAGAGGTGCCTTCAGGTCCCAATCTCCACCCGCTTTAGTTCCTCCATCATCAAAACCTACAAAAACCCCATCTCCAGTAACTTAGCCATCTGCAACTCACACAGCCCAAAACTCAACTCATCTTCACAACTTAGGAGCTGCTGAATAGCCTTTGGATGCCTGCTACAAGTGGGTGTCATTTTAGTGGAATTCAAATACGGTATGCCACTGCAAATCCCAGGGAGTCAGCCAGCCAGTAGAGAGCAGCACGGTAGCTCAGTAGTTAGCACTGTTGCCTCACAAAGCCAGGGACTCGGGTTCGATTCCATCTTTGCGCTACAGTCCGTGTGGTGTTCACACATTCTCCCAGTGTCTGTATGGGTTTCCTATGGGTGCTCCAGCTTCTTCCCACAGACCAAACATGTGTAGGTTAGGTAGATTGGCCAAACTAAAATTACCCATAGTGTCCAGCGGTGTGTAAGCTAGGTGCATTAGCCATGGGAAATGCAGGGTTGCAAAGACAGTGTAGGGGAGTCGGATGCTTTTCAGTGGGTTGCGTGGACTCAATGGGCTGAATGGCCTGCTTCCACAATGTAGGGATTCCATGATCTGTATTTCCTCTTGAAAGTTCGAACTGCCTTCCATTTCATTGATGTAAGCACAGAAAGTTGCAATGGTATCACCAATCCTTGGGATCTTTTGAGTTTTCGACAGTTCATTTGACAGGACACTTCCAGAAAAGGTCAAGGAGATCCACTAAGTGGCACTTGCATTTTCTGAATCAATGATGAGTGATTACCTGGTTATCATTGCACAGATATACATCTTTTGAGTAACTATTGTGAGATACAGTGTTTGTTTCAATGAACGCCACTATTCCAATGAATTTTACATGAATTAAAGATTTGCAAAGTACCACCGCGTGTCTATGAGAAACCCATCAGTTTCACTCTACTCTTACCTTAGCTTTTTCTCACTTCCTGAGGTCAGGTGACTGTTGACAAATCCAAAGGATGTACCATTAAACATGAAAGACACTCCCACCGCACCTTTGTTACCTGAAAATTAAAATACACAGTCACACATTAGTGTGTAAAGCAAAAATCCTTACTCAGTAACATCAGCCATCCAAATACATCAAATGTTATTATTAACCATTCATATACACCACACCTGACAATCATCCAAATTGTCCACATCCCAATTTGAATCGTTACAATATTCCACATCTAATCACCAGTAATTGTTCCAATTAATTCAAACATGGCTTTTATCATCTAAAAGGAGATACTGACTCCTTCAGATTAACTGGGAGTGAGACCTGTGTCATAAAACTGAAAAGACAAAACCATCCCAGACTATACAATCAAATCCTGAATATTCTTAGAATTCAGCTCTGAACAGTTTGAAGGTTACTGTCCCAGTCAGTCCCAGAGTGTGAAAGGACAGTGTCTGACCCGCTGTCCCAGTCAGCCCCAGAGTGTGAAAGGACAGTGTCTGACCCACTGTCCTAACCAACAGAGAGTGTGAAAGCTGTTCATGTTTAGTCCTGGTTCTCAGCAAGTCCATTATTTGAATAATTTGCTGTTCCAGAATTATTCATATTTTAAGATTGTTTTGCTTAACTTTAACCTAGGTCCCACATTTGCTGGCCTTCGTGTTACAGGAAAGAGGAGCAAAAAAGAATGTTGTCCACATAAAAGTGTCACGCGACAAGTTGATTGTACTTTCTCAATTCCTCTTTCTTGTTCCTTTCTCAGAATACACACAGAGAACAAAGAAAAGTTCTTTCTATGCCCATAGACAGTATAATCTGCCATTTCATGGACCCAGCTGTATGTAACTGCCATAATTGACCTATGTTTGAAACACTTCATCATATCAAAGACCCTAAGTCGGTAAAAGTCTTACCCTGTTAAACAGCATTCAAAAGCTAATTGCAGCAAGTGTTTGTCAATGAACTAAAATGTACATTGGTTCAGAGCATTCCCTGTAGTCGATATCACTTTGCAGTAGACACAATCCTACATTTGTGAATGTGGGTACAGTACAGAGAGCTTTCCCAGAATGATGAGCAATCATTCACAGTGACTCACATTGAAAGCCTACTGAGTGGGTGAAAGTTTCTGACTCTCTTCATATCAGCTCATACTAAAGCAATCAAACGTTATCCATTCTGGGCTGTGTTTTAATGGTTTTGGGTGGTTTATCATCCTGGATCACTGATCTGATTGCTGAACACACTATCATGGGGCATTACCTGTACAATATTTAGTGCCACTGTATCAAGATTTATATTGCAGCAACTGAAGTCTTTTTCTTGTCCTGTCATTGTGATCAGGCAGTGTACAGCTTAAACCTGTTCTGACTTTCTCAAATCCTGAGTGTGGTACACCCCAGGGCCCTTAGTACAATTTACCTCAAGGTCCAGAGTGCAGTATACCCCAGTCCCAGAGTGTGAAAGGACAGTGTCTGACCCACTGTCCCAGTCAGTCCCAGAGTGTGAAAGGACAGTGTCTGACCCACTGTCCCAGTCAGTCCCAGAGTGTGAAAGGACAGTGTCTGACCCACTGTCCCAGCCAGTCCCAGAGTGTGAAAGGACAGTGTCTGACCCACTGTCCCAGTCAGTCCCAGAGTGTGAAAGGACAGTGTCTGACCCACTGTCCCAGTCAGTCCCAGAGTGTGAAAGGACAGTGTCTGACCCACTGTCCCAGTCAGTCCCAGAGTGTGAAAGGACAGTATCTGACCCACTGTCCCAGTCAGTCCCAGAGTGTAAAAGGACAGTGTCTGATCCACTGTCCCAGTCAGTCCCAGAGTGTGAAAGGACAGTGTTTGCCCAATACTGAACAACTCCTACAACCTCTTTATTGCACCACCAGGAAGTGCAGCCATTGAAAGAATAGCTTCCCACAAGACTGTCCTAAATTAATGACTCAGAAATCTTTTGTACCAAGAGCATTGGCGATGCCAGTTTTAACGCTGCTGGTGGAAATGTGGCTGATCCGGTTTTCATGCTCCGGTTTTGCCAGAATAACTATCCGGATATTCCATAGGGTCTGTGTTGCGATCTGTGAAACAAAAGTACATTCAAAACATCAGAAAAGGGGTAAGTGAAATCTGTTTCATTGTGATGTAAGTCCCTCTTGTTGCATTTGGTGATGGAGGCTGGCTGGAGGAGGAGATGGGGTCAGTTTTGATGGGTAATGGTGTAGTTGAGGGAGTGTCTAGCCTTGGCAGGGGATGGTGTAGGTCAGGGGGTGCCCGGTTTTGGCAGGGGATGGTGCAGGTGAGGGAGTGCCTGGTTTTGGCAGGGGATGGTGTAGGTGAGGAAGTGCCTGGGGTTTGGCACGAGATGGTGTAGGTGAGGGATGCCCAGATTTGGCAGGGGGTAGTATAGGTGAGGATGTGGCTGGTTTTGGCAGGGGATGATGTAGGTGAGTCAGTGCCCAGTTTTGGCAGGGGATGGTGTAGGTGAGGGTGTGCCCGGTTTTGGCAGGGGGTGGTGTAGGTGTGGGACTGCCTGATTTTGGCAGGGGGTGGTATAGGTGAGGGTGTGTCTGGTTTTGGGAGGGGATGGTGTAGGTGAGGGAGTGTCTGGCCTTGGCAGGGGATGGTATAGGTGAGGGAGTGCCTGATGTTGGCAGGGATGGCGTAGGTGCGGGATTGCTCGGGTTTGGCACGAGATGGTATTGGTGAGGGTGTGCCTGGTTTTGGCAGGGGGTGGTATAGGTGAGGGACTGCCCGGTTTTGGGAGGGGATGGTGTAGGTGAGGAACTGCCCGGTTTTGGCACAAAATGGTGTAGGTGAGGGAGTGCCTGGTTTTGGGAGGGGATGGTGTAGGTGAGTCAGTGCCTGCTTTTGGTGGGTTATGGTGAAGGTGAGGGAGTGCCTGATTTTGGAAGGGGATGGTGTAGGTGAGTCAGTGCCTGCTTTTGGTGGGTTATGGTGTAGGTAAGGGAGTGCCTGGTTTTGGGAGGGGATAGTACAGGTGAGGGTGTGCCTGGTTTTGGTGGGTCATTGTGAAGGTAAGGGAGTGCCTGGTTTTGGCACGCGGTGGTGAAGGTGAGGGTGTGCCTGGTTTTGGGAGGGGATGGTGTAGGTGGGGCATTGCCTGGGTTTGGGATTGATGGTGTAGGTGAGTCAGTGCCTCGTTTTGGTGGGTTATGGTGAAGGTGAGGGAGTGCCTGGTTTTGGTGGGTCATGGTGAAGGTGAGGGAGTGCCTCGTTTTGGTGGGTGAAGGTAAGGGAGTGTTCATTTTGCTACAGGGTGGTGGAGGTGTGTGCTGATGGTGGAGTGGCCAATGTTGGAGAAGACACTATCCCTGCATCGGCTGTTGGTGGATCTTCTGATGTTGTACAGGTTGGAATGATGTCTCCCTCTTCTAGCCTTTAATTTATTGATTTCATGCTGCACATTGACAATGACTTCCACAGGGTGAATAAACAAACTGTTCCTCAGTGATGCAGATCATTTTAATATATGGAGTTGGCCTGAGGGTACTCCTGCTCTGATTTCTTCCATATCAATATTAATGCAGATCAACGTTTGCTAACCATTTATCCACAGTGATGGGGCCAGAGAGGTCAGTCCTTGAATGATGAGGTTAGCCTAACCCTACTGTCCATAGATGCTCTACACTACTATTGAGATTCACTGAATCATCCCGTGTATTGTCTATATTATATTCACATCAATAATCATTTGCTTGCACCCCAGTATTTTACCTGAGAAACAGTAACTCAGTCAGTTCTGCCAGTTGGCATAATAGGTAACGCACTAGCCTTCTGCCTCAAAACCATACCTAACCCTGACCTATTACAGGTTCAAATGTCTACCAGGGCAAGGATTCCCACAGCTAGCACTACCTTACCCATTAGAACACTGGTTTGTGAGATTATTTGGAGATGAGTGTTAAGGAATTGATCTTTAGTTGCAGGTCTATTCACCTCCACTGTACTCTACATGTACCTTATCTTTAAGGGCACCACATGATGTCAGTATGCAATGTTGCAACTCTGCTTGATAGCATGTGCTCTCTGAGAGTTCATCAATCCTCCCCGCATCAGACCTCAGTGAACATGGGTATGTCAGAGCAGTGTAGTCTTGTCAACCCTCATCCATGAATTGTTTTAATTCTGAGCTTCTATTCAATAGCTACTCCATTTCCTGTTGTCTCCCGCCACAGAGGATAGGGCTCCAATATACTTACATGTTTAAACTTTATGTAGGTGATGTCCTTTAGTGTGGATTTGATCAGCTCCACCCACTCCTTCTCTCCCTGTGTGTCTTCCTGTGTGCCGATGATGTAAATATCATGGGGGATGTCAGCAGCTGTGTCATCCTGTGTTTTCCCCTGGCCATGGCACAGGAACCACGACCGTATGTCCGCCGGCGGTGAGGCATTACCTAGATGATCAGCAGCAACAACAGCTTGCCTTCATATAGCGCCTTTCACAGAGCAAAGGTCATTCACAGGAGCACTATTGGGCAGATTTTGACCCCAAGTCACATTAGAGGATATAAGGACAAGGAACCAAAAGTTCAGTCAAGGAGTTGGAAGGGTCTTTAAAGGAAAGGATAGAGAGACAGTGAGGTGGAGAGGTTTAGGGAGAAAATTTCAGAGCTGAGGGCCTCAGTAGCTGAATGGCAATGGTGGAGTGATTAAAATCAATACCGAAAGGCAGAGTTTCCAAACTGGGTGAAGAAGCTCCCATAGAAAGATGGGAAAGGGAATAGGCCATTGGAGGGATCTGAACACATGGATGGGAATATCAAAATCAAGATGCTGTTGGATCAGACAGCACAATAACCAGAACTTTGTCCTAAGGGATTTTACTTCCAAGTATTTTTCTGGGATTTTGGGGTCTCAGACATCTCCTCTAAGTGACCTCTTACTGTGGCCAAGCCCCAGGAGGGCTAGCTCCAGCAGCTGGTCTGACTGGTGCTTTGATAACCCGTCATTCCCTATCCCTATCAGTCACTTGTAGGTGGGTAGCCCTGCCAACTCGCAACTCCTCTCCACAAAAATGGCATGTGGGGGGTGCAAGGAAGGGAACTTGCATTAGCAAACTGGCATTCTGCATGTCAGCGCAGATGTACGCATCCACTCACCTCTGCTGGGAGCAATAGTCAAGCCCGTTCTTGTGATTGATCGATCATTTGAAAGAGTCACAGACTCAGAGATGTACAGCATGGAAACTGACCCTTTGGTCCAACCCGTCCATGCCGACCAGATATCCCAACCCAATCTAGTCCCATTTGCCAGCACTTGGCCCATATCCCTCTAACCCCTTCCTATTCATATACCCATCTAGATGCCTTTTAAATGATGTAATTGTACTAGGCTCCACCACTTCAATTGTGGACTTTAATTTAGACAAATAAATGTTTAACACATCCCTCTTGAACAAAATAGGCATTTGGAATGTGTTACACATGATAGAAGAGAGTTAGAAGGATGCTAGGCAGAGGGCTGGAAGAGTGTGACATTGGAGAATAGATAACAAAGCAAATGCAGTAGTGACTAAAGCAGCACAGGATTGTTTTGGGAGTGTAACTGTCCTCTTGCAGATAGACTGCAAATCAAAAGTCTCCTCCAACCCTCCAGCACAGTTTGCCACCAATGCCCCTTACCCATGTTCCAGGTTCCAATAAAGACGTTGATCATGTCAGGCTCTGAGAAGTCTGAATGTTTATTTTTCATCAGCTGCAAGAGTTGGCAGAATCCTTCCCGTTTCTGAAAATAAGGAGGCAGAGGTTTGAACAAGAACACTGTAGGTTCAGCACAGTTTTAGATGACCTACACTGGTCTAAACAGCAGTCTTGAAAATGACCACTGAAACATTGCCGGTGAAAAGGTAGATAACATTTCTTTATTTAGATTCAATGTTGCTATCACTATCAGTTTGCAACTGCTACATTTTACACATCCTTCACTTCCTCCATTTTGATATACACCATCTCCCGGTCCCCTCCCCATCCTTTCATTAGACTTTCCCGAATCAGTTTTCTCTCCTCTTGTTCGGCACTTTCCCTATTCCTCGAACGTTTCCCTCCAGTTCACCTTCCTCCTCATCCCTTGGACTTACCTACAGGCCTAGAAGGAGGCTGTACTGGAGTCGAAAGAAGAGAAGCTTCTCTGTGAATATAACTCATTTAGATTTCTTGTGCAGTGTCTATCCCTCAACAAAATCAAAACAAAGCGTACTTTAAACACAGAAAAGTGCCCCAAGGCCATTTTCAGAATGAGTAATGAGACAAACCAAAAGGACACAAAGACTGAGGAGAAGGAATTCAAAGGGGGTTTCGAGGTGAGATTCTGTGAGGGAAGCAGTGAGCCAGAAGAGTTTAAGCAAATAATTCCAGAGCATGAGGGCTGGATGGCTAAGAGATGGTTGTTTGGAGGTATAGATGAGAACAGTCAGAGGAACACAGGGCTGCACAGAAGGTGACAGATATAGGGACGGTGTAGAGAATTTATAATTTTAGACATAGGTGTGATGGTTGAGCAGGAAATTGAGGGATAGAATATAGGTAAGAGATTTTGTTGATCTGATAATAAAAGAAGAATGCGGGAGCCAGGCAATGATATTGCTGGCATGGTCAAGTCTCGGGGTGATGAAAGGATGGGTAAGGCTGGAATAGTGGTGTCTGATGTTTACAGAAGTGGCCTCTGTGTTAATGAGGACTTGGTGTCAGACATCAGCTTTAGTTTAAATAGGACACCAAGAGTTCAGTCTGAGACAATGACCAGGCAAAGAGTTGGCCAGAGTCAGGACTTTGTGACAAGAGTCGAAGACAATGGCAAGAGTCTTTCCACTGTTCAACTGAAGTAAATATCTCATATGTGGATGACAGTGAAAAAAAAATCTGAGCAGACAGAAGCAAAGCCAAAAATGTGAGAATGGAAAGAGAAACCGTTTCTTACAATTGTATAAGTGGAATCAAGCAAAGAGCTGGGCAATGGACACGAGGTCTCGAGGAAAATGCTGTAGGGATGTACACCAGAAGTTGTAGCAAAGGCTATGCAAGGTTAGGAGATATTATACCCTACTGCCACCATCACATTAGACTTTGAGTGGATTGCTTTGAGCTTCAGGAGTGAAAGCTTGTTGAGAGAGTCTCAGATAAGAAGACATGAGAAAGATAAGAGGAGATTTGAGAAGTGGTAACACATTCAAGGAAGTTGGAAAAGAAAGAGGAATTGAAAATGGATACAGGTTTCCAAGGACATGAACACTTTGAGAAGGGCAGGATGTCAAAGACTTGGAAAAGAAAACAGACAGCACCTGCAGAGAGGAAGCCATTTACAATGTCAGCCAGCACGGGATTCAGGAAAGGAAGTTAATGGGCAGCAGTTCAATGGGACTTTAGTCAAGGGAGCAAGTGGTGAAACTCCTTGAAAGAGTGAGTTCAAAAATGGGTAAGTGAAAAGAAACCTGCCAACCCTGACACTTCTGTTTAAAACAAAAATCACACAGTGAGAAAAAGAAGTGACGTGATTTGATCGTTGAGTTTGAGAACAAAGATCTTCATGACAAACCTTGGAGTCAGTGAAGACATATTCCTTCCGTTGTGTTTTCTTCACCTCAGAATCGATCATGATGACCAACTTGTTCGGGAACTTCTGTGATTTGATTAACTGCAAAACTGAGACGAGTAGTACCGTGAGAGAAGGAAACTACACAGACACTATACTTCCTTCATGAGTCACATTGAGCATTTGCAGTTTTGGTAAAAGCCAGTGCTCAGCCAGAAAAGTACAGAGTCCCAGATCTACTCCACTTGGTACATGTCTCAGAACCTAACTGCCACATCACTGGACAAAATTTCTGTTCTCAGATTATTTGTAAAAAACTTTAACTCAGGATAATGGTAGCAAATGGTATGGATTCCCTTGAAATAGCAATGATGAATCAGTGACCATAGAGATAGCCAAAGGGCAACTGTTAGTTGCAGTTAGTTAACTCAACTAAGTAGCATCAATAAGCACACAGATACCCAGCAGAGCTAAAAGACATTCATAACCACACAGATCGATTGTGAGAGGCATCTCATTACTCCACTTGGCACGGTTAGAAGACTGTTGACAGCAATGCCAAACCAGACATTCCTTTATAAGGTTTTTGCATCAATATTAAAGTAGTAACACCACACAGATAACACAGAGTAGCCAAAACAGGGAGCAGGAAAGTGATCAGAAATCTTACTTCTGTTGTGACTGTAAAACTTGTCTTCTGGCCCATCCTTTGACTTCTTCACAATTAACTTCCCTTGTTCTATGTCCACTTTCAAATGAAGTTTCAAGAAGATTCCAAAACTATCCAATTTCACCTGAAATATAAGGGAACCCTCACAAGTAAAGCTGATCTTCTTTAGCTGTCCGTTTGTCGTAACTCAAACTTAGGAACTGCTGCTTGAAGAGAAAGTAGAGTTTGAGGATGATGATTAGTCATTTCAAAGGGCAGAGGGGTTTAGGGCAGGTGATTTTTTTTTTGGAAAGGTGGTGAGATTGGTGACAATAGAAATTCTGAAAGACCATCTGATTCAAGGCATGTGGGAAGTGTCTTTGCAAACTTCTGCTTTCTAAGCAACAAGATTTGACTCTGATGGGAAAACACTGGAGTGCAAAAAGTGCCTACCTCAAAAGTTACAGGCGCAATTTCAGAGTGTCGATCTTCAACATCTGCGTCCGGAGACTCTGGCTCGAAATCTTTCACCTGTGCAATGTAAATTAGGAAAAGAATTGGACTGATGATATATTAGTGCAATCCCACTCATTTCTACACTTGCCAGCTTTATCTCCTGTCCTGAGGTGGTAACTCTTGTTCGGCTTCTGATCCACAGAGCTTGTCCTCCCTCTCATCTCGATCCCTAGTGCTCATGCATTGTGAGAATGTGTGTTGCAGGACAATTTTGGCTCAGTAATTCAGCCACCTTGACTAATAATCCAGAAAAGACAGTTTGGTAGCATTTTGAGAATCTGACATCAGCATTTAAAATCTGAAAATAAAATCTTGTAACAGCTTGTCTGATCCCTTCAGTGGGAGCAGATTAAGTCAGGACAGGAGAAGATTACCAATGCAGTGCTCCTGAATTGTGTAGCTTAGTACCACACTGCAAGGTGCAGCAATTGAACATCTAAATCTCGTGACCCTGGGGCAAGCATGTGTGGAATTGCATCAAGTTATGCTCAAGCAATGGGTAAGTATTTAATTAAAATAGTTTTGATTTCATGTGGAACTGTAATGAGTGGTTTGACTGTTAAGAAACAGTGTGTGATAGATGGAGACCCACATAAGACATAAATCTTCTGGGACGATACATATCTCTCTTGCTATCAACTTATCTGAGGCCAGAGAGCTCAATACAGACCAGGGATCAAAAAAAAAACAAGATCTGTAAACAAGGGGGCTATAGAATTGGTTTTTTTTCCAGATACACGTTAGAATAGTACACACTTCTAAATCACGGAGAGAGGTTGTCAATCCTCATGACTGACCCTGAGCAGGATGGCATGAATTGTTGCATTGGCAGTCAATTGCCACATTAACTCTGATGTGAATGTCTAGGTACCTGGTTCTCAATGGTCGAGAGCATTCTGCTCAGTTCTTCAGCTGTTGAGAGCAATCTTCTGACACTCCCATCACAAGCAATCTGAAAACAAGCACAATTAAAGGTGAATCGACGCTGCTTCTCTTCCCCTGTGGACATGTCAATTCAATTGACAGCCACATCCGGGTCTCATTTTCACTTGAAGTGCCATCATAAGCCTCGTGGACAGGTGGTTCCCACTAAACAAGAAGGTGATCCTCAGCGATCATGTGATAATCCTCCATGAGCAAAGAGATAAGATCCTGATAAATACCAACTTCTGTGAACAAATAGCTAACCTCCAGAGATTTTGGAAAATAACATCCAGTGAACAGAGAGATAACCTCTTTGTTATTCTTCTCATTGTTTTTCACTCTTCCATAAGATGTAAGCATCACCAGCTAGGCCAATGTTTATCATCATTCGCGAAAGCCCTCAGACAGTTAATGGTGAGCTGCTTCCATGAAAGGCTGCAAGCTGTGGGGTTTAGGTACTGTGCTGTCATGCAGAGAGAGATCCAAGCTGTTAATCCAGCAACAGTGAACATAGCAATAATATTCCATGTCAGGGTACTCTGTGGCTCAGAGGGAAAGTTGCAGGTGATGCTCCTATGTACCTGCTGCCCTTATCCTTCTAGCTAGTAGAGGTCATAGGTTTGGAAAGTACTGTCAGGGGAGCTTTAATGAGCTGCGGCAGTGCATCTTGCTGTTAGTGCTGCTACAGTGTATGAGTGGTGAAGGGGATACATATTCAAAGCGCTGGATGGGGTTCTTTGTCCTGGATGGTGTCTAGTTTCTCAGGTATTGTTGGGGCTTTGTCCAGTGGAGAGTATTTCATCACAGTCCTGACTTGTACCTGGTAGATTGTGGACAGGTTTTGGGGAGAAGGGAGGTGAGTTCCTTGTCACAGAATTTCTTCTCTCTGAACTGCACTTGAAGTCACAGTATTTATATGGCTGGTCCAATTCAGTTTCTTGTCAACAGTAATCCCCAGAATATTGATATTGGGAGATTCAGTAATGGTCATGCCAATGTATCTGAAGAGTCATGAATGATGCTGAACATTTTGCAATCATCAGCAAACATTCCCACTTCTCACCTTATGGTGGAGGGAAGGTCATTGATGAAGAAACTCAAGATGGTTGAGCCTCGGTCACTACCCTGAAGAATTCCTGCATAGACATCCTGGAATTGAGATGACTGACTTCCAGCAATCATTTTTTGTTGGGATAGACTCTCACTGGTGTGCTGAGATTTTTGTCTTTGTCCCATTGATTTCTTTTGCTAGGGTTCCCTCATGCCACATTTGGCAGTATTTGGAATATTTGATTAGCCTTGCACCCATATCCAACAAAGAATGTGCTGAACTTGGAATGGGTTCCAAAGGAAGTTCACGAGAATGATCCCTGGAATGAAGGGCTTGTCACTTGAGAAGCAGTTGAAGATTCTGGGTCTGTACTCGATGGAGTTTAGAAGGATGAGGGAGGGATTTCATTGGAACTTACAGAATACTGAGAGACCTGGAGAAGATGTTTCCACTAGTAGGAGAGACTAGGCACCAAGGGCACTACCTCAGAGTGAATGGACGACCCTTTAGAACTGAGATGAGGAGAAATTTCTTCAACCAGAGGATGATGAATCTATGTAACTCTGCTGCAGAAATCAAATCATAGAGTGCATTGAAGGCTGAGATAGATAGATCCTCGATGAGCAAAGGGATGAAAATAATGGGGAGAAGGCTAGAGAATGGGGTTGAAAAACATACGATTGAAATGAGGAGCAGACTCTATGGATCAAATGGTCTAATTCTATTCCTATATCTTATGGTCTAAATGCTTCCTTGATATCAAGAACAGTCACTCTCAGCTCACCTCTGGAAATCAGCTTTTTTCTTCGCAGGGTGATTTGGGCAAGTTGGGTGAGGGGGCCAATGTATGACGGCTGAATTATGATGTGGATAAATACAAGATTATCCACTTTGGTAGCAAAAACAGGAAGACAGATGATCTGAATGGAGAAGGTGCAGGTGCAATGAGACCTTGGCGTTCTTGTACACCAGTCACTGAAAGTAAGCATTGCAGGTGCAACGTGTGGTGAAGAAGGCAAATGTTACATTGGCTTTCATATTGAGGGGATTTGGGTACAGGAGCAGGAGGTGTCTTGCTGCAATTGTACAAAGCCTTGGTGAGACTACATCCAGAGTATTATATATAGTTTTGAGGAAGGATGTCTGACTTAGTGCCATCCAGCCATAACAATATTCTGTCAATCACATAAATGCATAATGTGGTACATGATTTTCAGTGTCCGTGTGATGCCAGTTATGAAGGCCATATGTCCAAAACACTGGTCGAATATATCAAATGACATGCACCTTGAGCTGTTCACAACAAGTGTAGTACTGTTTTATCTAATCAGCCTGTTCTTGCAAAACCACTGACTCTCAATGGATATAACTCTGCAATTGGACAACATTTGCTGGATAATCCTGAATGTGCAAGGCAATCACTGTACGATGGTAAAAACAATGACTGCAGATGCTGAAAATCAAATACTGGATTAGTGGTGCTGGAAGAGCACAGCAGTTCAGGCAGCATCCAACGAGCAGCGAAATCAACGTTTCGGGCAAAAGCCCTTCATCAGGAATAAAGGCAGTGAGCCTGAAGCATGGAGAGATAAGCTAGAGGAGGGTGGGGGTGGGGAGAGAGTAGCATAGAGTACAATGGGTGAGTGGGGGAGGAGATGAAGGTGATAGGTCAAGGAGGAGAGGGTGGAGTGGATAGGTGGAAAAGGAAATAGGCAGGTCGGACAAGTCAAGGAGACAGTAACTGAGCTGGAAGTTTGAAACTAGGATGAGGTGGGGGAAGGGGAAATGAGGAAGCTGTTGAAGTCAACGATTGTCAGTCAGGCTCACAGTGTGGTGCACTTGAGTGTACTGGAAGCACAGCCCTGTACTTTGCAGACAGAAAGAGCAGGTGTATGTACTGCCCCTGTTTCAACACTACAAAATAGACAAGAGTCATCCACTGGCTCATTTCACTTTGGAGTCTTACTCAGAGTCAACTTGCCTGGGAAAAAAAAACAATGCCTAGCTATTATTTGTCAATGAATGGTTTCATTCTCCATGAAATTATTCTCCCATAGACCACTTGCCAACTAATCAGCACTCTGTCGCATGCATTATAAGAAGTACTGGTTTGCTTCTTAAATTGGTATCCTTGTGAAATGTCCTGATGAGTGCAACAGGAGGACCTTTGATCAATATGCCGTTTTTCAGCAATACTCAAGTTCTGTACCACTAAATGACCATTTATTCAGAATAAAAAGAATATTGGGCAGTGTACAGGAGTCTCTTCTGTAATTTTAATGATCATGCAGTTACATTTCATGGATGCATTAGCATCATACCAGAACGGCTGGTGGGGATTCTGCCGGCTGGCACTGTACCCATGCAATGGGCAGAAAGTCAGCCATCTCAGTCAGTCAGTCACAGAACCTCCCTTTGCCCCCTCCATTGCATTTCACATTCAATTGGCCCGCTGGTCAGGTCACAGCTCTTCAGGCCCAGCAGTGCCACAACAAGCAGTGGCCAAATCTGGGACTGCAGATAGCCAGGACCAGCAATAATTTGAGTGGTTGGGGAAGTGGGGGGGGGGGTGTCCAAAACGAAAGTGGGTTGATTGACCCCAGTGAGTACAGTCAGGCAGGCACTGATCTGGGATAATTCTGAGAACAGTAGGTGGTAGACGGGTTTGGGACAAGGGTGAGGGGAGGAGGAGATGGGGGAACCCTGTTAGCCATGGTGTGTCAAAGTAGGTTGGAAACTCCCAGGAAGTACCCAGTCATGAGTCAGCACACTGAAAGAAATGCAAAAGGAGAAAGCTGGGGGACGGAAACTCTCACAGTAGAGACATTGTGTCACGCAGCAGCACACGGCTGTGACTGTTTGATGCTAAATGAGACGGCGAGATATTAGGTTCCCAGACAGGCTGCTCTACAGACTCATTATAGATGGAATTGCATGCTCCCATTGGCAGCAGCATGTTCAGGGAAGCCTTTATTGGCAGTCCGCCCAGCAACAGCGACATGTAACACACAAACACACACACAAAGGCCTGATAAAAGGTTCTCAACAGAACTGAAGTAAGCTGAATGCCTCACAGAGCCAATTGGTGGCAATTGTCAGGAAAGATTCACACTAACACTGAAAGCTGTTTGCTGCTGACATATGAGCTAAACAAAGTAGACCAGGAGAGAAAGATGCAGCCAAAATAATGCTGAAAAGTAGGCTGCTATCTGGCACTTCCTTGCTTACAATCCTTGGCAGTTGTCCTTTCTAAGTGCCAGCTGCAGGGTCAGTGAGTAGCCTGCCTGCTTCTGAACCAGATAGACATGGGACCCCAGTCTCATTGCAAATGCTTCAGTGTGAAATCCTGGCTGACCACTCCAGGACAGCACTGACTGAGTGTTGTACGTTCTTGTAGAAAGGCTTATGCCCGAGACGTCAACTCTCCTGCTCCTCGGACGCTGCCTGACCTGCTGTGCTTTTCCAGCGCCACCCTGTTCAACTCCTGCCCTCCAGCACTTGCAGTCCTCACTCTCTCCTAGGGGCTGTCCTTCTGATGAGGCCTTAAGCTGAGGTCTCGTGTGCCAGCTCACAAAGACACCCCACAAAAATACTTCCTTTCGGGACGGCAAGGTCCTGGTCAATTTTGATGCCGCAGCCAACATCACCAAGAACGGATGGTTTGCAATTTCTTGGATCTTCATGTGCGCAATTTGGTTGCAACATTTCCCACCATGACCACGCTTAAAACAAAACTACTTGATGAAGTGTATTGGAACGTTATGTACTTGTGAAAGGTGCTGAATAAATGCAGGTCTTCCCTCGGCAATTCTCATACACCTAGTTCTCCATTTTACAATCCAACTCTAACTGAACCACAGCTGCCTTGCTGGGCTGGCTGGTTGGTAACTGAACTTTGCTAATGTTAAACTCAAACCCACAAACCAGCAAACTCCAGCACTTTAGATCCATAATGGGTTGGCTGTTCTCAGCTGAAAAGGGCTTGGCTTGGGGTCCTGACTTTTCTTTTTATTAGGGGTAGAGGTCGGAGGGGTGGGGAGGGAAAAGAGGTCAGGGTACACTGTCTTGTATATTAAAAATTCACTGAAAAAAAAGACCAAGCAGGAACTGTCAGCAGTCCTGTTTGCAAATCAGTAGCCAAAACACGACTGGCCTTAGGAGGAGTAATAATTAAAGAAAAATCCTTCACAGGTTTTTGAGAGTCTCACTGGATATTACTGTAAGGACTGAACACCCTGCTGAGACTGCAAGACAATCTTTCACTATTAGTGACGACTTCCCCCAGAGATACTTTTACTGAAACTCTTGCCATTGATTACAGGGCACCAAAAGGAGAATAACACACAAACCCTTTACAGCTAAGCTGCAGCAAGATTAAAACAAGAGATTAATTTTTTTTTTAAAAAGAGAGAGAGAGAGTTTTATTTGAAGCTACAGCCACAGCAGGAAGTGCTGAAAGGTGCTTCACACAATTTCTATGACAAAGTGAAATGGGTCAATAAGAACAACTTCTGAGGAAAACTTAAGGAAGTTGAATTTCCCCCTTTTACAAAACCCTTAGCAACCTTGTGCTGATGTGAGTGAATGATTCTGAAGGGAATTAATAAAAATGGATCCAGGCAACCTGTTCATGGTGATAAGTGAAAAATGTCAACATTAAATGTCCAAAGGTACTGTACTGAGGAAAGCATTAACCTGGTAAATCACAGGATTAAAACAAAAACCCACTGAGTCAATGATAGGGAGTTAGCACAGGAGATGGAAAGCTTAGTTAATGAGATGGATTTTTACAAGGGTTCTGGAGAGAGAGAGAAAGAGAAAAAGAGAGAACGTGAGAGATTGAAGCAGCAGATTACAGAAAGTACAGCCAAATACATAACTCAAAGTTAGTCATCAATAGCAAAGAGAATACACAGGACTTTAAGATTTAGGAGATTGCAGAGGTCGAGCTGGTGGGACTTTGGAGGGATTTGAAGATTTTTCACTCAAAGTGTTTGAGGGGCAGGTAGTCAGAGTAAACAGTATTATTCATCGATGAGATGTAGCTGGTCAAGCCTATATTTATTCCCTGTCCCTATGTACACTAGAGAAAGTGGTGGTGAGCTGCTGATTTGAGCCACTGGAATTAATTTGGTTTGGTCGACCCACAATGAAATTGTGAGGAGGGGATTCCTAGATTTTGACCCCGCAACACGAAAGGAGCAGTGATGCATTTCCAAGTCAGGCTGGTGAGTGACTTGGAAGGCAACTGCAGGTGGTGATGTTCCCATGTATCTGCTCCCCTTGTCCTTCTAGATGCAAATGGTCATATGTTTGGAAGGTGCATTTCTGCAATGCATCTTGAAGATAGTATACTAAGTGCAGTGATGGAGGGAGTGAATATTTATGGACATGGTGCCAATCAAGCGAACTATTTTGACCTAATTGCTGTCAAGCTGAGAGTGTTGATGAAGCTGCATTCATCTAGGCAAGTGAGGAGTATTCCATCATACTGCTAACTTATGCCTTGTAGATGGTGGGCAGACTTTGAGGACTCTGATCTGCTCTTGTAGCTGTTGTACTTCAGTTCAGATACTGGTCAATGGTAATCTCCAGGATACTGGTGCTGGAGGAATTCAGCAATAGTAATGTCATTGAATGTCAAGTGGTGATGGTTGAGTTGACCATTTCCAATAAGAGACATTGTCTAGCACTTGGGATGAATGAACGTCACTTGCCACTTGTCAGCCCAAGCTTTAACATTGTCCAGGTCTTTGTACATTTGGACATGAATGCCTTAATCTGAGGCATCGCGATTGGTGCTAAACATTATTGGCTGATGATTGCAGAATCCCCATCTCTGACCTGATGATGAAAGGCAAGTTATTGATGAAGCAGCCGAAGATGGTTGGGCCTAGGAACATTACAAGGGGAACTCTTGCAGAGGTGTCCTGGAGCTGAGATGGCTGACTTCCAAAAACTTCAATCCATCTTCCTATATTCCAGATATAACCCCAAAGAGCAGATAGTTTGCCCCCAATACCCATTGGTTCCAGTTTTGCTTGGGCTCCATGAGGCCACACTTGGCTGAACACAGTCTTAATGTCACTCTCAGCTCACCTGTGAAATTCAGCATTTTTGTCCCTGTTTAAACCAAAGCTGTAATGGCAGAACGCAAACTGGGCATCACTGAGCAAATGATGCTTGATATCAACTCGCCATCCCCAATCTGCTCATGAGCAATTTGGGATGAACCACAAATATTAGCCTGACCAATGTTTCATTCATGGGATTAGAGGAAGAATTACAAGCAAAGATAAGGAATGAGTGATCTGGCGTGCAGTTGAGATGGAGGTGTGGAGCTGATCTATCAAAAATTCTCCATTGACAAGACAACAGTTTGAAACAGCAGCGACTGTAGTGGGTTAAGGATGGGTTTGAATGCCAATGTGTGATGTTGTGCAGATGACAAGCCCTGGCATGCCCCAGCAAACATCTCCGGGGTACAGCTAATCTGTCCCATGACGGGTTGGCTTTGAGAACTCTGGTTGAACAAACAGAAACACCTGCCTCGCGAGAAATCATCCTCAAAAGAAAAACATTTCCTGTTTTCCATCAGCTGCATGTGGAATCCAACTAGTCTACAAATAACAAAAAGGCCCAATCTCACTGAAAAAAAATAACTTGTTTTTATTTATGGTACCTTATTAAAATCATCCAAACGTCTCAAAGTGATGGGTTAATGTTGAATTACTCTGAAGTGTAGATGCATTGCAAAATAGTGAGTACACAGTAGATGAGAAAGGCCTAATACTTTATACCTTGTTGAAATTAGAGACGGGCTCTTTCCAGGCTGGTGGCATACCAGCTGGACCAATAGGCTGTGCATGTGTATGTCCATGCCCAAGACCAGGCGGATGCACTTGACACTTTGGTTCAGCAAAATGAACGTGAAATGACTTCACTGCATGGCATTCTGTACCCTCCATGGCACTGGCATCACTCGCTGCTGGAGGACTGACTCCATTGATCCATCTGACAACATGGTCCCACATTATAACAATGACTTACACTTTAAAAAGGACCTCAACTGGCTGTAAAATTCTTTGTGACTTCAGGAGTTATGAAAAGGTACTCCAGAAATGCAAGTCCCTCTTTTTGTTGAAGCAGCATGATGCTTTGACTCAGAGAAGATGCAAAAATGTTCATAGGGGGAGGTTTGTAAAAGAAAAAACCCTTTGAACTAGATCATGAAACCAAACGAAACCTACCCAGCAGCTATAAAACACGAGGCATGTTTGTTGCTGTGTCTGATATCAACTCGCCCCAGATCCCAGCAGAAATGGAGGCCCTTAGGGCATTTTAACTCTCGCTATTTCTGTGCAGTTGAACTCAGTGGGGAGTATGAGTTTCAGTGTTTGCGACAAATGAAACATGGCTAGGTGTTTGCCTCAAATTGATTGGCTTGTGGTGTTACCATAACGAGAAGTGGAACAAAGCAAGAGAGACAGAGTGTGGAACTGTGAATCATTTGACTTGTGACGCACATGCAACCCAAATGGGCCTATGCACTGTGTTTTGGCAAGATTCTCCTTTCTGCCGAGACAAAATAAGGAACATTCCCAAAATATATCCTAAAGGTAGGACAAGAACAGGATGCAGATGGGGATTCTCCTTTTCAGGTATCTCTCACTGCATGTGCTTTCCGTTAGCACAAAGCTTTAAAAGATTCACTTGTTGAATTTGTGTTTCAATGTCTAAATGCTCCGGTCAATTTTTATCAAAACGGACCAAAAGGTACATCAGCCTTTTTGGTCATGTCAAAAGATAAACCTTACATTAGGAGCCCCTATTTGAACCAGTCCATGTGACTGCCCTTCAATAGAATATTGGGCAGATTTTAACCCTCGCTGGTCAAGTAATAACAGGCAAGCACTTTTGAAGGGCTAAATGGGCAAACACTGAAACTATTTTGTATTTTCTTAACATCTGTAAGCGTCACTCTAACCCTTCCAAACTCGTTTGGCATTAAATTCGACATTAATTGTTTAGCAAGCCCCATGAAGTGTGTGCGTTGCACTGGTACCTGATTTTGCACGCTCCCTCCAGGGGCTGGCTGGTTGTCAAGCAGACTCTGGGATGCCTCCAGTGCCGACATTGTCTGGATTAGCTCACTGAAATACAAACGTAAGTAATGAGACAGTGGTTCACAGGAGGCAGTACATTCACACTGCGACAATTTTCCATCAACCCTTCAGTTAAATCAAAAGTAAAACAGAAGAAAAATAAAAACTGATCGTCTGAAGTCACACAGCAGTGCAGAACATGAGGGATGTGCAGACAAACTCAGCCCCATGAGTGCCGTGTCCAGTAATGTGAACGTCAAACACTATTTAATTCAGAGTCACAGAGCTGCAGTGGGTAAAAGTTACTCGACAGGGCAGTGATTAGCAAAACAAGCTCTCGGTCTAATGCTTGATGTGAGCCAAGTTACTGACTTTGGCTGGAAGTGTGGCCGAAACAATTCAGTTGCTTGTCCAATAGTTGAGAAGTGTGGTGCTGGAAAAACACAGCAGGCCAGGCAGCATCCGAGGAGCAGGAGAATCGACATTTCGGGCATAAGCCCTCTTCAGGAGCTGACTGTCACTGGAGTCAGGCTTCTGCTGGTGAGAGAGAACCATTCTCTTGTAGCTCAGTAACAAAAACAGAAGTTGCTGGAAAAGCTCTGTAGAGAGAAATCAGAGCTAACGTTTTGGGTCCAGTGATCCTTCCTCATAACTGATGGTAGCGAGTAAAAAGCTTTTATTTTATTGCATAAGATAGGGTATGGAGAGGAGGTAAGGAGTAAACGATAGTTGGAGATGGAGCTCAAAAAGAGAGAGAACACTTGGTCAAAGGAGTGTAAATGTGAAGCGGTTAAAACCCCATTGTGCAAACAAACATATATAATTGAGGAGTGGACAACTAATTGTTCCAATACTGCAAACTGGTATTTGGGAAACCCTTTCACTCTTTTCCCTTAAACAGGATGAAGCAATAATAATAAAACTTTGCAGAAAACAAAGCAGAGACACAAATAAGCACAAGACCGGAGATGTGGAAAGCTTCAGATCTTTTACCAATTTTGTTTTCAAGCTCCCTAACCTTTGCCTTCTGTCCCTGAACCCTCATCTTGTTGCAGCCAGATATTGGTCTCTGAAGTGATTCAGTTCATGATTTTTGTGAATGGTTTGCTCTGGACTGTGTCTCTCTTACATTTATTAACACCATGCTTAGTTCCCTCTTTCATTCCCAATGCTTGCTTTCTCCACAGTAACTAATTCCCCACAAAGATCAGATTTTGTCCATGGTCCAAATCCTTCTCCAATATCTAGACAGCTTCTCTTAACCCTGGCCTTACAGTGTACAAAGGAAAGCTTGTCTAGCAACTGACCATTATCCATTTAACCTTTGTCTTGTAACCCATTCCTCCCAGGATAGTTTTCCTGGATGTTTCTCTGCTTTTATCAATTTGACTTTGAACATTGGTCTCCTGAAAGCTCGTAAACTTGACCATCCGATATAATTTTCTTCCTCAATACACTTTCGCTGGTTAAAAAAAAAACAAGGACAATCACATATCTGCTCCAACGCAGTCTTTCCCAAAGTCTCAAAACTAGGGACTTCTGTCTTCCTGGCCTTCTGTATAATCAACAGGATTTTAAAAACTCACTTTTGATGACTGAGCTACTTACTCAATTTCTCTCGGGTTCCTCCCCACTCCTTACTTCAACCACTGCCAACTCTGGCCCATACTCTCAGGAATTGAACTTGGGGAATTCGTGCCCTTATGACTGAGGAAGAAAGGGCAGTGCCTCTATCCACAAGCTGTCCAAGGGAGCCGGCACAGAATGACTCAACAAGAAGAGCATTCTGAAGGCCACTGACAAGCCACTCTGATTGAGTGAACTGGCATGTTCTCCTGATATTGACCGCAGGTCACAGCCACACTGTGTGAACAACTGGCACAGTGGCTAGCACTGCTGCCTCTCAGCGCTAGAGACCTGCGTTCAATTCCCGCCTCAGGTGACTGTGTGGAGTTTGCACATTCTCCCCGTGTCTGCGTGGGTTTCCTCCCACAATCCAAAAATGTGCAGGTTAGGTGAATTGGCCATGCTAAATTGCCTGTGATGTTAGGTGTAGGTGGGTGGGTTGCACTTCGGTGGGTCAGTGTGGACTTGTTGGGCCGAAAGGCCTGTTTCCACACCGTAAGTAATCTAAATCTAAAACTTGGAAATCTGCAGCTGAGGTGGGGAAGAATGGAAATGACTTTATGATAACCACACAGCACTGAGTATTCAAGGCTCACTGCAACTAAGTCAAAGGTCAGATGCCAAAAGAAGTAAAGAAAAAGTGTTTCATGATTCAGAACTGCTGGTGACTTGATTTGCAATAGGAGTGCAGTTAAAGGGGATCCACATTGCAGCAAAGAATTGCACGGTCTGAAATACTTCATCCAGATAGAGCAGAAATTTACCAGCATCATCAGTATTTGGCATTCAGGTTTATATTTGGAGCTAGGATTTGGATGCATGAATCCTATGAAAGATAATTTTACTCTGTATGACAGCTCCTAGGACTGTTTAATGGGACAGGGCAGAGGGAGATTTACTCTATTGAGCCTGTGACTGCTCGCGGATCATTTGATTTACCAATTTAGATGGAGATTTGCAACACATCTAAATCATGTCATTCACTAACTCATGCATTTAGAGACAACTTTATTTTGTAGTTAATCTGTGTTGTTCCCAAGCTGAAAATATTTGATGGGAAATGCAACACGAGAATATATCTAATGCAGTTTGTACCTGCCCTAGGGATGGTTCGCAGGGCAATAGAAGGAATTTCACTTTGCATCTCAGCTGTCTATCATTTCGAGAATAATCTTTACTCAGCGTTGAGTGTTTCTGCCATGAGTCTGCATGTGACTAAACAGGCTGTTTGCCTGCCCTCGATCTACTGGCTCATGGGGCAGAACATCCCACCAGGTGCTGGGACCCAGAGAACAGGAGCTGCCTCCTTACCTTTCCTCTTGGTCACTAAGCTGCCTCATCATTAAGGCTTTTGGACTTGAAGCATGCTGCAGTTTGACAGGCAGTTGCTGCCATTTTGAACAATTTGTCAAAACTCCAGTCAATGCTGCTGTGTTTCAAGGATGGCCTCAGAGGGGCCTTTGAAGTGTGTGCTTTGTCCTCCCCGAGGTTGTCCTTCCAGAGTTGAGAAAGCAGGATCTGCTGAGAAAATGCTTTTCTGGCATCGCGTCCTGTCGATTGGTTGACTTTGAAATTGTAGCTGATTAAATAGTTGACTGTTTGCATCTTACATATACTTGACTTGAAAGTGTTTGATGGGACTGTGGCCCAAGCCTGTTATCCCCACCTTGGGATTGTTTAATGGGACAAAATAGCAGAGGTTTTACTCTGTATCAAACTAACTCATGCTGTAACTGGCTTGGCATTGCTGATGTGACAGTGTAGAAGGAGCTTTACTTTGTATCAAATTTACTATGTATCTCATTATAATGATATTCTTTTTAATACCAACTAGAAATGTTCTATTCAGTCAAATAGAAAGAGGCCCTCTTGTGACACAATGGTAGTGCCCTCACCCTTGGACTGGGAGGCCCGAGTTCACGTGTAAAAACATCTCTGAATAGGTCGATTAGAAAAAAAAAAGGGTCAATATAAATTAGTTGTGGTGAGAATGCAGATAGTGAAAATACATAACAAGTGTTGCAAGGAAGTTGCAGATCACTGAGCAGAGTTTATAAAAAGGTATGGGCAAGGTGTAGAAGGTTCAGATGTTGTTGAGCCTAACAGCAGGTGCAGAGCACAGACCTACCTGCTCAGGCCTTTGGTTAGTAAACTCAGCAAGAGCCGCAGCTGCCACATGTCCACTGATGAGGAGTTTATGTGTTCAGCATCCTTGAGCACGTCCTGCTCAATGTAGTCACAAAGAGCCTTATAAAATCCTTGTGGAGCCCTGCAGTTAAAGAGAAAGAATCAGTAATTGCAGTCCCCATACACTGCTACCATAAGGTAAAAGTAGAACTTCGCCAATGGGTCATGCTTCCTTTATCCAGGCATTGGCCAGTGACCTGAAAGTAGATGTTTGTGCGACTGGAACTAGAAGTGCAGTGGTGCGCCACAGGGATCAGTGCTCATTCCCTTACTTCTCGTAATATTTAGAGATGGTTTAGGAGAGAATGTGAGGGCAAGGGGGAATGAAAAGTAATGTTGTGAATGATGCAAAGATTAGCCAGGTTGTTGATAGTGAGGACACAAACAGTTTGGGCAGATCAATGGCAAATGGAATCTAACCCTGATACCTGTAAGGTGACACACTTTTGAAGAAGGAATAAGACAAGAGAATAATCAAATGAATGGAAGGAGTCTAGGAAGCTCAAAGGAACACAGAGATCTTGGGATGCTTGTCCACAGATCCCTGAAGATTGCAGGACAGATTATTGAGATAGTTAAGGTGGTATACAGGACACTTTACTTCATCACTCATGACATAGATTATAAAATGAGGGAGGTGACGTTGGACTCTGGTTAGGCCGCAGCTGGAGTACTGTGTGCAGTTCTGGTCACCGCATTATATGAAGGATGTGATGGCACTGGACGGGTTGCAGAGGAGATGCACCAGGATGTTGCCTGGGATGCAGCAGTTTAGCTATGGGGAGACTGGATACATCGGAGTTGTTTTCTTTACAGCGGAGAAGGTTGGGAGGGACAGGGACTCCTCGCAGAGGTCTATAAGATAAGGAGGGGCATGGACAGGGTGGATAGGAACCAGCCGTTTCCCTTAGTTGAAGGGTCAAGAACAAGGGGCCATCATTTGAAAGTGTAAGAGATTTCCAGGGGCTTTGAGGAAATTTTTTTTTTTACCCAAAGTGTGGTGAGAGTCTAGGAGGGTAGTTCAGACAAGAAACCTCATGACCTTTAAAAAGTTCTTGGATGACCTCTGAGTGGCCATGCAAAGTGCACAGCCCTTTGGAACCTGGTCAGGGGAACTACCCTGTGAAGCCTGTGGTACAGTGTACCCACTTCTCCCCTTCCCTGCTGAACTGAGCCAGTGGGGGAGGAACTTGCAGTGCCTTGGAAGAAGATGTCGAATCAAACCATGACGATGGTAACTGAGACAGAGAGACCGGGGTGAGGGAGTGAGACACAGAGACAGAGAGACACAGAGCTAGGTTTGGGAGTAAATCATTGTGGGGAGTGGGGGTGGGGGGGGTGCGGCAGTGAAGAGGTAAGTGGCAAACCAGGTGTGATGGGAGTGACTCACAGGGGTGAACATAAATTGAGAAGGGTCCAGATGCACGAGAGTCAGGCCTCTTCCAAACCCCGTTCCCATACCCCAGGATTGTTAGAATAACCCCCAGCGTAAACCTCCCAAACAGAGTCTGACATGTGTTCAGTTACTGTGCCAAAATGGCGCTGTCCACTTGTTCAAGACGCCGTGCGAGTATCTCAGTGACCAGGGACCTGCTGGCATCATTGCGAATCTTCGCAGTGGAATCAACAACATTGGCAGCTCCTGGAAAGTAAAGGGAGCAGGATTCAGGATCAGTTCCATCTAGTTAATATCCAACAAACTTGGTCTTGAGGTGACTAACACAGACACAGTCACCTAAAGGACAAATAGAAGTCACCTCTGGTGCATCAGTGGTAGCCAGATGTGAGCTGCATGTGTATAGCGCAGGTCGGGGTAGGGGGCGACACGGAGTTCAGAACCCCTTCCATTCCCATGACAGAGACAAAGAAAGAGATAGACACAGTTCCTGACCCTGGGATCTCCGAAGCTCACACCGAGTGCAAAATGCTAAATCCCTTCCACTACCACTTCCCATCACAGCCCAGTAAGTCTCACCCAACTAATTTCAAATTAATCAGGTAAAGCTTCCGCAGACCTGGCCCCATGCATTTTGACACTGACTAATGTCAGCAGGAGCTATGGGGGTGGGGGTGGGGGAGTGTGCTGCCACTATCTCAGACACACACATATATTCCAGGCCTGAGCAGTTCTCTACAGCAAGAGACCCAAACGAATCATCATCTCCCTTTGTCAGACAGCAATGAGGCTAACTACAGATCTCCCTTTGTGCCCTGGATGAGGACAGCTA
This sequence comes from Chiloscyllium punctatum, assembly GCF_047496795.1. NCBI lineage: Eukaryota > Metazoa > Chordata > Chondrichthyes > Orectolobiformes > Hemiscylliidae > Chiloscyllium > Chiloscyllium punctatum. The sequence goes on along the minus strand of NC_092744.1, from coordinate 75,407,546 downwards.
ATGCAGCAGGGACTGGAACCAGGATGACTCAGTGACTCAGTACCAGCAAATGCAGTTCATACACTCTCCTCAATTGTCGGAGGAACCTCTTATTCACAATGTAGCTGTGGACACATTAACCCCAGTTTTGGGATGTTCCCCTCTTACCGACTGCCACCTCCTGTCCATCCACTTCTTCCGCTCTTTCCACAGGATACCGCAGGTTTGTCACCAACCCAGTGTTCTCCTGTTTGTAATATTCTATCAAGTCCGGCATCTTCTCAAAATTCTTGGGCTTGACCCCTGCACAGGCCTAGAAACAAACAGATAGCATTTACTATAAGCCACCTTTGGATCTCTCACCCCCAACACTATGGTTTTCCACACATTGTTCCTCCTGTGAGCTGCAGTGTCTTCTATTCTCTTCACTCATTCGTACAACTGTCTTCACCTTTCTGCAGTTTGCCTTTCATCTGAATGGAGCTGCTTACACTCAAGTATCGATCTGGAAATATTGGACATGTGCAATCGCAAGCAGAGAATCTTCACCCACACACACACACACACACACACACACACACACACATCCTGAGAACAACCAAACAAATCAAATCACAAACACTAGCTATGGTATCTCTTATTCACAACGTCAACTAGACATGTAGCCTTTCACATATACACACGCAGCCATTAAACACACACATCTGAAGGCAAGTTAATTCCTTACGGCTTGCTCTTCTCTGGTTCTAGTATTCCTGAATATGTGGGCTACGATTGGCAATGAAATCCCACGGGTGGTATCATGAGGACAACCCATGAAATGCTCTAGCTGCTAATCTATTCTATCAAGGTCAACAGAGCTGAATAATGTGTGGAAAGTACAACAGCTGGCCCATGCTGTATCACCAATTTAATGTTATCTCTCAAGGTGACTCCTCCATCAGTGTGAATTACTAATGGTCATTTCTCCATGATTGCTTCTCTAAAAGACCCCTAAGGTCTTTCTGTCTCAGTTCTGATTAATTTCTTGTTATGGTCAGATACGGATTTGTTCACATTCACCAGGTCTGTAAAACTGGGGGTGTCTTTTTGACCCAGTGCTCTTGCTAATGAAACAGTGGTGTAAAGAGTGTGCTTGTTGGATATTGTACTATCCAATCTCAGCCTCTAATCAGATGCCTTACTCACTGTACTCACAAGAGTCAAGAGTGTGCTGCTGGGAAAGTACAGCAGGTCAGGCAGCATCTAGGGAGCAGGAGAATCAACGTTTTGGGCAGAAGATCTTCATCAGGAAAGATGACCTGATGAAGGGCTTATGCCCAAAATGTCGATTCTCCTGCTCCCTGGATGCTGCCTGACCTGCTGTACTTTCCCAGCAACATACTCTCAACTCTGATCTCTAGTATCTGCAGTCCTCACTTTGTCCTAGTACTCACCAGAGGCAAATCAATCAAATGTTCAAGATGTGGCACGTGATTTCAACAAACACCAAAAGCAGATGCCAAATGATTTTTCCAAGATATTGTACCATTTGACAATTCCTTTAAATCTATGCCAATTTTATTGATTTACAATTTTAATTAGATGATGATATTGACAAGTTATCACTTATCATTATTTATCTCAGCTTTACAGCAATGTGGCCTCAGTTGATTCCTGATGCATTCAATTAAACCCTTATTGATCTTTCAGGATCCTGAACTTTAGAACTAGTTCTTTGAATGAACTGTGACTTTAAAAATTTTCCCATGATCAATTTCTTGAAAATATCCCCATAACTAATCATGTCCTCCAAGTCCGTAATTCACTTACACGCTGATCAGTGGGTTCTCCCATTTCCCTGTGGGGCTGAACTATTCATACATGCAAACATTCATAAATCATCCGAGGCTGCTGTTTGATAGAGTCTGGTCATCTTCTAAAACAATGGATCGTTGGGAGTTCATTCACACCAACTTTACTGGGGGTATTTTTAATTTCTGTGACTTAGTCAACTCTTGTAGAGGTAGTGGAGATCGCCACGTCCCTGAGAAAGTGTTTTCACTTACAGAGAGAGAGATTGTTGGGCAAAACTGTGGGGAGCCCAGGGAACTGAATGAAAGCCTCTTTAGTTTACTTCAGATTCTATATTTATCTTGTTCTTCCACGCATTCGGTTTGGAAGATATTAGATCAATCTTCCACTGTACTTTGACCTAGCTTTAACAACCAAACAAAACTCACTAAACACGCAGAAATTACACAACACATATATGTTTACAACAATTAAGCCAAGACCTTGAGTAACAGAATATAACAAATAGTTCACAACTGTTACGTTAAACTATAGTTAAATTTGAGTTTTGCTCAGTCATTCTTTTACTTCAACACTTCTGGAAGTCCGTGTTTTTAAAGTCCGTTCTCAGCATATGGACAGGGTCAATTTTTATTGAATACCCCTGGGTTATCCTGAGAAGCTAGCCAGGCCACAGCAGATCGGTAAGTATCACCCAAGTCAGGAGTATGAGCCAGGAATCATATATAAGTCAGTCCAAATAAAAACTTCAACTCTCCTTCACGAGTGAACCACTTAGTTTTAAACAAGAATTTGACAGCCTCACAGTTATTTTATCTTCCCACTGAGGCAATGGGGTCCTGTTTCTAGGACAGGCTCAGTGCACATTAGTTGGTCTGATGACTAGACTTCATCTGAAGCCACCATCAGCCGGAACAAAACGGACATCTGCCAAACTATTGCAACTTCTATATCTGTCTGTGCTGCATCATTGCAGAGTGTACAACATGCATAGAGCTTAGTTCCAATTACTTGGGTCATCATGGAGCTCATCTCTGCGTACTCATACTTAATTTCTCCAAAATTGCTAAATCTCACATCCCAGGGTGTTGTGCAACTTATCCCTGGTCAAGATCAGTCTTCGTTTGAGACAGGAGTAGCAGCCATGCCATTAAGAGAAAAAGTCATCGGGTCATGTTGCAATCTTGGTATTTGAGCATCTATTTGGCTGCCCTCTAGCCCTCCATTGTTGAGCCATCAGACTACTTCTCTGAAATCCAGTGTTAGATGGAGAGGAATTTCCCCAAACTGGCAGAATCCTGAAGCCACTGTCTTTGGCCTCTGCCCCAAATTCTGTTGGGTCCACATGGAGACCAGTCCGTCCCCATGCTCACTATTTGAGATTGAACTATATTACTCCTAAGCTTGGCGTCAAATCTGGCCTTGAGCTGAGCTTCCAAACTCACATCTACTCTAAGATCCCCTAATTCCACTTCCTACCATTGTGTCTCTCTGTCAGAGAGTGTCAGCTGAAAACTTAAATCTGTACTTTCCTTATCTTCAGATTTGACTTATGCTAGCAGCCAGTCTCCCTCTTTCCACGTTCTGCAAACTCAATGTCACGCCCAAATATCTGCTGCCTGTTGTTCTAACTTACAAAAAATTCCATTCAGCTCTGCTCGCTGACTTTAAATCCAATTCTAGCACACCTAAACTTAAAAGAAACCTCATCCTCATTTTCAAATACTTCCAATCCTTGCCAATCTGAACCTTGGTCATCTCTACAGCCTTATCACTTTCAGATATGTGCACTCCTCAACAGCTAAGGCTGCTCAGTGAAATGGCAAGACTGCAGAGCTAGAATTCCAGATGTTAAACACAAAGATAAAGCCATCCACCTTGGTGGAAGCAAGGTCAAAAGCCTGGAACTGTAGCCAGGAGAGATCTACACGGCCGCAACTTCCCAACCTAGGAATGGTGTGGGCCACAGAGAAAAAGTTTGGAATTGAAAGGTGTAATGTCCAGTGAGGATCTTCAATGTGGTGATCAAAAAGTCCAATTTTCCAACCAGATGTTGGGAAGGGAGAACAGACACATTTGCTAGTGAGCAGCAAGAGGCCTCTTTACATGGATTGTCACTTATTATCACCCTCATTACCAACCAAACTCACCTCCTTAGTATCCAGCTTCCCATTCTGCCAGCCACTGAAGAAGAAACAACCGTCTTGGCTCATTCGGCCCCATTAGAATGAGGCAAAGGGAGTCACTGAGTGAGATGGCAGTGTGTGATACAGCTCTTAGTGCTGGTGCAGCTGGGTGGGTAAAGTGGCAAATGTCCTGGATGCATTTGGCAGTACAGAGTGCATGCAGGGTTAGTGGTGTGGAGATCTGAGGTGGTTGAGACAAAGGGTTGGAAAATGCTGTGTGCGATAGAGAGTGGTGGAGCACGAGCCTCATTGGGAGGCTCCTTGGTGCAGTAGCAGGGATAGAGTGAGTGCGAGGGCATTGGAGAGCAAGTGGTGGCACTTACCCTGGAAGAGCAGAGGTCATTGACTTTGTGTATGGCACGGCTGGGCACAGCTCCATATAGCTGATACCACACTGACCCTGAGTAGCAACTACACAGCAGGCTAAAAGGTCTGGTTTCATGACCTCCTCCTCATCGACCAGGACCTCCAAATTCCCATCACAAAGCATGGTGCGAATTTCCTCTTGTCAGCCATGCCACGGCACTAGAGCTTCAAACCATGCAGGGGAGACTGACACCACTTGATCGGACACACAACAAACACTGCACCAACACCAGGTACCAGCCCTCATGAGTATTCCTGCTATTGGCAAGTGGGAGAATGGGGCTCGTGTCAGATCAGAAAGGCACACTCCTTTTTATATGGTTAACAGGGCAAGCTTCGGACAATAGCATTAGAAACTTCACTAAACCTTGCAGAGAGAAATCCAAGAATCTCAATGAAAATGAGATTAAGCTGATTTCTGGTAGGGGCCAAGATTAGAGTGATGCTGGAAAAGCACAGCAGATCAGGCAGCATCCAAGGAGCAGGAAAATCGACATTTCGGGTAGGAGCCCTTCATCAGGAATATCATCCTGATGAAGGGCTCCTGCCCGAAATGTCGATTTTCCTGCTCCTCAGATGCTGCCTGACTTGCTGTGCTTTTCCAGCATCACTCGAATCTTGACTCTAATCTCCAGCATCTGCAGTCCTCACTTTTGCCTGATTTCTGGTGGGATTCAGCCTGGTGTTTCATAGGCCTGAAGAACAGGCAAACAAACACTGAGATGGGGAGGGTCTTATTGTAGGACCACAAGGAAATATGCAATAATTGTATCCAGCAAGGCAAAGGAAAGAGCTGTCTAAGGCAACAGCAGATTTGGCCAAGGAGGCTTTTAAACAGAAATTGAACAAATCGTTCCAACCAGAATATAATGGAAGGAGGGCAGGGCAACCACATCCATGCCATGCATGCAAAGAGACTGATAAGAAGGTCTAATCAGAATAAAAGAGTTTTGCTAATGCCTGAGAACAATTATTTGCATAGTGAGTAACTTATTTAAGTGATGATGTATGTAAATTTATGTTTTTATATAAGAGCACAGATGTTTGAATGGAATTTGTACTAATGAGCTTCCTGGTTTGATCTCATTTTGTGTTTTCTGCCACACTGCAAGCACCCATCTTACAACCAGTTCAATATGGACAGTACAAATAAGACTGCTGTCCTGGGATTTAGTAACAAAGCTAAGATGGTGCCCTGTGCACTACTGTGGGAGTGCTGCATTGGCACATCTCTCAGATGAGATATGTCCATTCAGGTTCCGTGAAGAGCAAGGAAGCTTTCCTAAGTCTGGTCAATAATTCTCTCAAACGTCATCATGGAAGCCAATTATTTGCTTATTCTTATTTTCAGGACAATGTTGCATTAAGATTGGAAGCTGAATGACACAGTATAAATTCAATATTGTTCTTTCTTGCTCGGACGTAATTATCAAAGACCAAATACTTTAAACTTCCTCCGTACACAGGCTTTCATGACTTGCCCAATAGCACTTTCAGGAGATGTCACTTTCAACCAAAAAGACCTGAGAATCACTCAAGGAAGAAGGTAGAAGTAGTTAGTGCTGATTCATTTAAATGACATTCCTCAGAGTCTAACATTTTGGGATAAAGTATTGAATTGATTTGAGAAATGATATGTGTGAAGGTTCGTGTTTTGTGAACGAACAGGTAATTTTGGACTCAAGGGCTCCCAGAGTTTTCTACCTCTGGAGTGATCCTCATTCACATTGCATCTGTCTCTACAGTGGACTAACTGATAGAGTTTGATTGCTATGGTCAGTCAACAATCTCCTTAAATTCTATTATAACCATGGGTTACATCAATCCGTTAGAAGGAGGAAATGTACTGTGATCTTCTTTTGTTTACATTCCTTGACTCCAACATAGAAATATCTCTCGCTGCCTTCAACAAAATTCCAGCTTTCCTTCGATTCCAAAGTACATCTACCTCAAACGGCTAAAATCCAATTTTCCAGGTGAATCATCTTCCATTGTGCTGCTATACACCTTCAAGTCTGATGGTTTCCACCAAGTCAAATTTCACAATAAGCACAATGGGATAACGTCTTTAATCAGCTGACACTAGCCTGGCACAACAAAACCATCAACACTTCATGTGGGAGTACCTTCACACAAGGAAATGTTTTTATTTAGATGCTTTTCAACATTCAATATGCCAGGTATTCATCCAAATTATATAGAAAACCAAATGAGTATGTCCTCTGGCTGCTGGTTGTAAAGATTTTCCCTGAAAAGGAGTCTGTATCAAGTTTCTCGTCCACAAAAGCATTTAATAGGGCACTGCACCACTTAAGCATCACAATGGCTGACGTGGGGGTTTGAAAAAAGTCACAGTGGTGCCATAGGGAGCATTCTCCTGCAACTTGCCTGAATGATGTTATTGTGTAGATAGAGCTTTATTCGCTATGTGACCTCTGTTGTACCTGCCCTGCTGATCAGGCTATATTGAAAAGTGTAGCCAGTGAACACACTTCTGTCCAGCAACGACCATTGTGCCTTGATACGCCCAATGAAAAGAAAATGTTTTGCATCTGAATTTTTTGTATCAAGTTGTTGAATAATTGTACAGTTTGATGATCAATCAATTCCCACAGTATATTTAGCAGCACACAGAACACACCACAGAGAGACACACCAATCATCACAATCCACCTACTCACAGAACCAGAGTCACAATGCACAGAATCCAACACTAAAACTCACAGTGGATCCTACCTACATACAGATTAAAGGCCTACCAACACATAGGGACCAGATTTATTCATACACCAAACCCCGTTTCTACAACTCAATGATGTGGGACTTACGAATATAAACTCCTCTACATAGAGTCATAGAGATGTATAGCATGAAAACAGACCCTTCGGTCCAACTCGTCCATGCCAACCAGATATCCCAACCCAATCTAGTCCCACCTGCCAGCACCCGGCCCATATCCCTCCAAACCCTTCCTATTCATATACTCATCCAAATGCCTCTTAAATGTTGCAATTAAACCAGTCTCCACCACTTCCTCTGGCAGCCCATTCCATACACGTACCACCCTCTGTGTGAAAAAGTTGCCCCTTAGGTCTGTTTTATATCTTGCCCCTCTCACCCTAAACCTATACCCTCTAGTTCTGGACTCCACAAACCCAGGGAAAAGACTTTGCCTATTTATCCTATCCATGCCCCTCAATTTTGTAAACCTCTATAAGGTCACTCCTCAGCCTCCGACGCTCCAGGGAAAACAGCCCCAGCCTGTTCAGCCTCTCCCTATAGCTCAAATTCTCCAACCCTGGCAACATCCTTGTAAATCTTTTCTGAACCCTTTCAAACCACACCTCAGTTCCCAGTTTGATGCAACTTCCTTCTCTCAAGGTGGAAGTAATCACCATTGCTGGGACTTCCTGGGATTCCGCACTGGGACCATATAGAAAGTGAAGCCATGCAGCCGGTCAAACATTGCCTGCCAGGAGGTGCCTTCACCTTGCACGTGGCAGGAGGGTACTGAAAAGAAACACTTCTCAAATATACATTTGTCAATATAACACTACTTCTTAAGAACCAAGCTACACGTCACCTATCCTGAGCCACATCCCACCTTAGAGCTTGTCTAAGGGACTGCTATTCCTCTCCTAATACTCCACTGTGTCCTACAGCTTAGCCATGCCAAGCAATCTGCTGCACTGTCCCCACATCAAAACCAAACTGATTGTGACCATTGACATAATCCCCATCCCGCAGTACCCCCTAGTCCTTCAACACACTGTCGTCACCTCTCATATGTTGCATTTCCACTGTTCACAATTATTATCGCCCCCGCATCCCAGCACATCGCACAGTCCCCAGAAGTGACTCCCATAACAGTGAGCCCTGATGATCTACCCCTTTAACCTTCACTGAGCTGACCCCAAGAATTGTCCATGGTTCACCCCCAACTGACTGGCGTGGACAGACAGCTCTGACTGTTAACCAACCAGACCCCTGACTGAAATCTATGTTGCATCCCAGCTGATTGACCAGGGCACCCCGCACTGGCTGCAGGAATAATTGTGGCCTACAACCTAGACTGTGGTGATATAGACCCCTTAATCCCTGGCTATCCCAACTATCTAATTATTTTCAAGCACCTGAACTGATACAGGATGTGTTTGACTGTGCTGAGACCTGTTAACTGAAGACTGTCGTCCTTGTCTTGATGGAGGACTAGTCCCCTTAGATTTTGTATTTGTTTCAACCAAGTGGCCATGTCTCAATGTGTTTGCTGTGTCTATTATTGACACATGACATGGGTGTGACATTGACGTAGCATAATGCCACACAAACATGTCCAGGCCCTTGACGGGTCACTGCTGACAATGCTGACAAGCATCCTGGCTTTGTAACTACACTGAACAGCATGGCAAAACAGATGTTGTCAGAAAGGGAGGGTTTGAGTTATACTGAGAGGCTGGATAGGCCAGGACCTTTTCCACTGGAGTATAGGTCGTTGAGGGGTGACCTTATAAAAGGTTTATAAAATCATGAGAGGTATAGAGAAGGTGAACAGCAGGTTGTCTTTTTCAGAGGGTGGGAGATTGGAACACAAGGGGGCATTTATTAAAGTGAGTAACAAAAGATTTTTAAAAAAGATATGAGAGGCAATTTAAAAAAAATACAGAGTGTGGTTCATATGTGAAATGAACTTCCAGGGGAAGTGGTGGATGCAGGTACAGTTACAATGTTTAAAAGACATTTAGATAAGTACATCAATAAGAAAATGTTTGGAGGGAAATGGACTAAATGCAGGTCAGTGGGACTAATCTAGTTTGTGATAATGGTTGGACTGAGGATCTGTTTCCTTGCTGTGTGACTCTAAGTGTTGTGAGACTTCAAGCTTTGGCTGAGGAAACAACGCATGATAAAAGGCAAGGGAGAGATGCTGTGAGTATCCAAGTAGACACAAAGTGAGCGAGTACTACGAGTGCAAGCAAGGAGCTCCGAGATGCGCCCTGGTCAAATCTGAGAGATAATGCCTGTCCATGTGAAAAGCATTACAATGACAAGTGCCAGGTTGCTCTGAAGTGCAGCGTTAAGAGATGTAGCAGGAGGGGTTTGAAGAGGTTGTTCTGTGCCTGATGCCAGTGATTTATGGGTGGAGTATGCTGGCAGTCATTGCACATGGAGTGTGTCCTGATGTGGTGACTACTGTCCAAGATGGGTGCCCAGAGGAGCAAGCACATGATCATAAATTCAGAACATGTAGACTCTGGTACCAGGCTAGGCTGAGACCAGAGGCCAAACTAAGGTCACAGACAATGATTAAAATGTGTTCCTGGAGGGTTCAGAACATGACATGCCCCCATGCTGCAGTCAGTCAATACATCCATCCTTGTAATGCACTGCGTTCCTACACCAACTGGAAAGCAAGAAATCACATTACCCAATTGGATGATGCTTAGCTTTTCTAAAGTGCAACATTTAAATTTTAAAAAAAAAATCAATCTCCCTTAAACATCCCGGTGATGTTTTTCTAGGGTGGCACAGGAGATTGTTCAGGTGCAGATAGGATCTTCAACTCCTAGAGGGTCCAGACCAAATCTTAGAGGGTCAGCACGATTTCCAAGCAAACACTGACACCGCAGTCTACAATCAAATTAATACACATGACCAAGGCTTACCTTAAGCAAGATACAAACTGCTTCTTTAAACCATACAGTGTAAATTGAAATAAAGAGTTACTGTCTGAACTACAAACATTTCTCGACAGTAAAGAAATCTTCCTCCTCCTCCTATCTGCCTCTGCCACATACACACATCTCTCCTTGCCCCAGCATTCTAAATCTCTCTCATGCCCCAAGAAGAAAAACCCATAGCTCGAATTGCAACAGGATGTGTCCCACCACAGAAAGCACAGACAGGCTTTCAGTGAAGTGCACTTTGGGCTAAAGTGAGAAACAGCCACCCTCGGACAACGGAACTATTGAGTGGGATGAACAGCCGTAGGGCACAGACGGGTGTGTGTCTCTCTCAGTGGGGAGAACATGGGTGAACTTGAATAAAAGGAACCAAACATTTTAGCTAAAATTTTCATCAAGCAGGGAGGAGTATCAGCCCAAGGAGGGCAGCAACAGAGGACTGAATTGTTCCATTCCGGCAGAAACAGTGGGCGTTATTTCCCATCAATTTTGAACAGTGGTCAAAGGAACAATGTTCAGTTCAGAAACAAGCCTCAACACTAGCATCAGGGGCATGTGAATGCCAACTGTGAATGAACTGCAGCTTTGGGCAGACAACAGGGCCTGGATATTAAAAACGTCAGAACAGTTGAAGACTGAAGGTGGGAAGGAATTTCAGATTATTGAAATCCTGGTGAAGAAGCCACTTAGAATAGGAGGGGGTGCAATCAGTTTTAAGGCTGCTGTTCAGCATCAAGCAGGGTCTTAAATCAGCCAACCCAAACGTTTCCACAGTCAACAGAGGCCCTTTTAACTGAAAGAGTCACTGGAATGCTGGCCTAAAGCATTTTCCAACAGCAGGGTCAATCTCTTACGAAATAATTGTGTTTCGTTCCTCATGCAGTCAGATGGGGCTCAGTGAATTAGTAGTAGAATCAGAAACCCATAGATTCAAATCAGATAGACTGGAACACTTAATCACTTCCAATACTGAAGGAGTGCTCTGTCTTTTGAGTGAGATGTCCCATGAAAGCCCACACCAACATTAGAGAGCCTGCAGCGCTTGTCAAAGATCAGCAAGTCAGATCTTCCTGACCAATATTTATCACTGAACCAATAACCCTATCAGCAAACAGATGATCTAATTACGATCTTGAAGCTTTGCTGTACACCATTTGACCACTGTTTCCCTAATAACAACACTTCGAAATGACTTCTTCAGCTAGAAAATGGTTGGGACAATTATATTTTCTTGTAGAGTCTGCAAACAGCTAGGAACTATGATTTGGAGATTAGGAACTAATTAGCCAGGAACCAACTGTCACATATAAACGTATCTCACATTAACAGATGCCACAGCGAGTCCTGTGAGTTTAAACAGGTAATTGGCCTAAAGCAGTCTGTTCAGCAGGCAGCCCCTCCAGCTATATTAAACATGAAGACCTCGAACCTTTCCAATTTTAATGTGTAATTTTTAACACAAAAAGAACCAGAAAACTAAAAAACAAAGAGAGAAAGTCTGGAGAAACTAAACAGGTCTGGCAGCATCGGTGGAGACAGGAACTGTTAACATTTTGCATCTAATAATAATCTTCAGATTATCATTCAAGTCACATTGGTCTTGAACTGTTAACTCTATTTCTCTCACCACAGATGCTGACAGATCAGTTGAGTCTCTCTTGAACATTTTTAATTGTATACAGATTTCCATTATCCACAACATTTTGCTTATGTTGACAGCTGAGCTGAGATTGCCTAAAGGGCCATATAAAGTAGAATCTTTAATTTCCCTTAAAAAAAAAAGTCATTCCAATAGCTTGCAAAGATTATCTGGGATAGCTTACTTAAAGCAACTACTTTAAGACTCAGTTTCAAAAAGTAAAAGGCATTGGAAAAATCCCATTAATATAACTAGAAGTACTGTCAGCAGGATTCCATGTTTTAAAAAAGCTTTAGAAAGGATAATGTTGGAACAGCTGAGGGACTGGAAAACATGGGGAATATCGGTCATGAGAAGGGACAACATTCATTAGTGCCCTCCTTGCTGCTGTTAAGCGTTGAACCTCCCTATTGTCACTAATTTATATGAGCAATCAGAGTTTCTCAGGAGGGAGGATATTTACTTGACAAGTGTCTGCTTGCATTGAAGTATTTGAATAATCAACACAATGAATTTTGCAAAATATGCAAATGAAGCTCCCAGAAGGGAAAAGTGTGAAGCCGGTAGATGAGACGTATTGGTCGAACACATCTTGTTTGCTTCAGAATAGACAGCCAGTCCAACCTGTAGCTAATTATTGCTGTCTTTTTTAAAGATGCTTTTCCTTCTGAGCTGTAACCTATGTAAAACAGATAAAGTGCAAAATGCTGTGCAGTTGTATCAGGAGAAATAAAATGAGCGCTGTTGAACTCCAATAAAAACTGACTTTTTATTTCAGAAAATCACATTTTGGGATCTAAGTAATTTGGGACATGGTGTGCCAAGCGTAAGATGTTTTGTAACGTAGTTCCTAAAGCTCAGCACCATTTTCACACTCCATATCTAGGGTAAGTAGACGAAGTGATAGGAATCAATTCCCATGATTATTCAACAACTCTTATGTTTCTATGGAAGATGTGTGGGCCTAGTGCATATAACATAACACATTCAGCTTACTGCTAAAACCACAGACAGCACAACTAATTTATCCTGCAGTAGAAGCCAAAGTACTTCAGAGGAAGTGAAATGTAACCCATACATTGCTCCAGTTAAACCACAACTTGAGAGCTACATTCAGTTCTGTTCATCACAATATCAGGGAGCTACTCCTTTTAGAGTATAGTCAAGCAACAAGGCTGAGCAGTTTCAGCCTAGGCTGCTCAGAGGGTAGGGTTTAGTACAGGAGCAGGTATGGCTGGCCAAACAACCTCTTTCTGTGTTCAAATTTCTTTGATACAAGCCCGGGGTGATTTGGTCTTGAAGATATCTACTGCTACAGGGGCTGAGTTATGAGGAAAGATGAAAGAATGTTCGGTTTTCTGGCTTTAAAAGGACTATGTAAATAATTGTTCTATGTACTCTGTTTAAATCCAAAGATTACGGTCATTGAATTGGAGGTAGGCCATTTCAGGTTAAGACAAAGAGAAATTTCTTAACTCAGAGGGTGACCCAACTGCGGAATTTTAACCACATAAAGCTGTGGAGGACAAGTCATGGAATATATTTTAGAAATGGATTTTTAGACACTAAAGACATAAAAAGTGTGGAGAGAGGAAGGATTATGGCATTGAGAAAGAGGATCAGCCATGATTACATTGAATGACAGAGCATTAATTACTGGATTGAGTGATCTATTCAATTTCTTATCTTTTCTGTCTCTACACACTGAAGCTTTCATTAGTAACTTCAAAGAAAATCAGTTATTTTTAACCTTACGGCCACTTGTCAAAACTAAATTATTAATTTTAATTAAGATAAAACTCAATTTGTAGTGCAAAGAGTATTCTTTAACATTTGACTCCTTCCCATTTCCTACTGTTTCCTGTAGTGCTTCACTCAGACTGCACTCGATAGTTGGTCTCACTGATATATTTTTCACCTAATTGGCTTATGTCCAAACTTTATTCTTGGATTCTGATCGTATTGCATGGTTAGTGTACCAGCCATCAACTTCTTGTGTCTGGGCAGTCATTTCCCATGTAAGCCCAGAGGCACTGACCGTCGGTGAGGTTCCATACTAAATCTCATTCCAATGCTCAGCCACATCATGGGGCACAAACCCTGACTGCGATTTCCCTTCGAGAGCACCGGCACTAAATATCACAACTTTATTGCACCGATCCCCGGCCTGTCTCAATTCTGGGATCGTCTGATCGACGTACAACATGACTGGCCCCGGTTATTAGCCAGGGAGCCTGCAGAGGGAGCTGAACTGTCTTCCTTCTGTGTTTCAGCTAACGATTTGGTTGGTGACAACAGCTAAGTAACTTGTTCCATTCAATTCCACAGACGTGTTTTTAAATCCTGACATCTCTCGCAGGTTCTACTCTGATGATCCTGGTCAAGGTCTTCTTGTTATTATGGATGTGTGTGTTTAGATGGTTGTTTTCTCAGAAGGTGGTTAAAAACTCCAAAAATATTGGAGGTATTGGAGAGTGTTGCTTCCTGTTAGAAAACCAGCAGACGAAGCTGGTCTGAATTCTGGCTCACACAAATAGCCTCTACAATTAACATTTCAAGTAGTCTGATTTGTACACTAGCTCTCAGTTGTTTTCTGTCACTGGCTTTTGGCCTACCAGTTAGTATACTGTACCACGAGCTTAGTCTTAGTAACCTGGGTTGCAGCAATAATTAAAAAAAGATTGTCACACTGCCTGACTGTGCAGTAGTCCTAGGACCATTGATTAGCAGCTTGGTCAATCCTGAACAGTCACAAGCAGGCACACTATTTAACAACTTGAGGGCGAAAGTGGAAAATAAAATAGTATTTATATAGCACCTTTCACAACCTTGTGACATAATGTTGACTGTAGACACACTGTGTAGTGTTTTTGAAGTCCAGTCATTGGTGTGGAACTGCATTAGCCAAATTACACCGACAGCAAGGAGACATTGGAGCAGAGAACCTGTTTTGTTGTTGCTGGCAGAGAGGAAACAATATTGGCCAATGCCAAGGCACCTCCGATGTTCCCTTGATGCACTCCCCACCCACAGCACAACTCTTCAGACAGTGCAGCACTCCCTCAGTGTCGCACTGGGAGTGTCAGCCTGAATAATGCATTCAGCAAACCAGTACATGACTTGAATCTACCACCTTACAACACAAAGCACTAGCTGAGCCATGGCTGACAAAGATTACGAGCAGCCTGTGACAAACTTGTCCATTTGACTCATGCAGAACTGTGAGTAAACTATGAAGATGTTTGGTGCTGATTGACAAATAACCAGCAGTGTCATGCAGGCTCACATAAAACACATGGGACAGAGGTGGCTGCTATACATTGGGGATTAATTTTAGATCTCACAACAAGCTGTGGTTACAGAAAGAGGAACAGCAAACAAAAGTACAACTGCAACAGAGGTTAAAAAAACCTGCTACAAAAGCTTGACATCCACTCAGAGATCAAGCTTCCCTTCATATTAGATAGAATTTAAAAGAAAAAACAAAATTTGACAAAGCTTTAAATCAATCTTTAAATGCATTGTATCAGCTTTGAGGCTTAAAAGCTTTGTGATTTTTGACAAGCCCATTTCAAACTGATGCCAAGATATGTGTGACGGAAAGAGATCTTATTTATTTTTTCAGGTTATTTGTTTTGAAGGGTTTAAAATGGTGGTGTCGCCCTTACCGCTACGTATAAAATGGCCGACTGAAGCTTCAATACACAATAAACTGTTCATTGCTATAAAAGGTTCTCAATGGTTGCCAAGTGACGGGTTGAAAGAATTTAAAAATATACTGCTCAACAGATGGAGACAGAGTGTCAGGTTACTAGATGTGGAGAGTATTTTTCCAAAGAGCTAATCAAATTGGTGTCCGTTGTTTGATTGAAGTTTGGTGTCACTGTCACAGACCAAGTTGCCATTGACATTCTACATGAATGTACCTTCAAAGTAGTGTACTTAAAATTTGAGAAGAAGCATCTTTAAAAATCCAGAACGCCATCTTCAGCTTTTATGTGAAAAAGTTGAGGGCATTCTTGGAAGTGATGTTACATATTAATGTTTACAAGCTTACAATTGCTAGAAATTTCTTTCTGGTTTCTCCCGTTGGCTGTAATAACCTAAATTTCTACCAATGTGACTTACATGGCTTAATATTTGGCCAGTCTTTCTGCTTTAATATAAACATTATGTCTATAAATAAAACTGAATAGGTAATTGACCCTGCATTGAGAATGTTAATATTGTTGGATTTTCATTCCCACTAAGTCAATAGGCAAACGTGGTGACCATGCCACAAATTATTCATAATCAGTCTAGGTCCTGTTGTTAAATCTGCATTACCATTGGACTAAGGCAATGAATAAACTAATGGACTCAAGTCTCACCAAATTGACTGCATTGACAAAAAGTGTTGGAGACAAAGCTTCACCTGTCACTCTGACTATTTGCAATATTTAGTTTTAAAAAAAAGGTATTTTGAAATTTAATTCACTCAGCATTAAACCAATGCCAAAAAGTGTGGTGCCGGAAAAGCACAGCAGGTCAGGCAGCATCCGAGGAGCAGGAGAGTCGATGTTTTGAGCATAAGCCCTTCATCATGAATGTTTGGGGGTGGGGGGTGGTGGTGGGGGGTTGGGGGGAGGGGGAGAGCGTTGGTAGGTGGCTGGGAATGCAATAGGTAGGTGAAGAAGGGGGGGCAGTGATGGTAAGAGGTCAGAGGTCAGAGCTGAGGGTGGAGCGGATAGGTGGGAAGGAAGATGAACAGGTGGGACAGTTCAAGAGGGTTGTGCAGAGTTGACTTCATCTCCCCTCCCCCACCTTATCCCAGATCTAACCCTTCAATTCAGCACTCTTGAACTGTCTTACTTGTCCATCTTCCTTCCTTCCCACCTATTTGCTCCACCCACTGCTCTGATCTATCACAAATCACATCCACCCCCCCCCAGCTCCATCTACCTATAACTCCCCTTCCATTTATCTCTCAGCCCCAAATTCCTGATCAAGAGCTTATGCTCGAAATGTCAACTCTCCCGCTCCTCGGATGCTGCCTGACCTGCTGTGCTTTTCCAGTGCCCCACTTTCCGACTTTGATCTCCAGCATCTGCGGACCTCACTTTCTCCTAGTCGATTAATGCCATCATTCACCAATTTTACATCTTGTCTAAATGTTACTCCACATCGATTTCAATGGAGGTTGAACCAGCATTTTACTCACATCATGACAGGCAACAGATTTAAATGACTGCCAAGTGTGAGAGCATGTATGACATCAGGTTAAATTCTGTGGGCAATTTATACATAAATTATCAAGGGAACTGGTGGATAGCTATTTGTAGACTAAGTCACACTAATTCAAGATTTACCCCATAAACGACTTTGGGGTGGGGCTGGTGGCAAGAAAGCTGAGCATAAATTGCTGGGGTGGGAATTGTAGGAAGAAATCAATGTTGGGATGATGTTTCAGCACCACCGGAATTCTATTCTTTCAGGTCCATACACACTCAGGTTGAGCAATGATGCGATTCGTGGTGGAATAGCTCACAAACTCTCCAGAGGCTGTTAAGGATACAAGGCATCCACTCTAATCAGAGAGTATTTTGGATGACTAGCTAGTGTCTACCATGTATGAGGACATTGGTAAGAAGTAATTGAGGGTCTTTTGGAGCCCACACGGCTAAGGTTGGCAGTGCCTGGCATTGGACACTCAGAAATGAGATCACTGTGTGAGGAAGACTCAGTAATGCAAACACACAAAGTAGGCAGGTCACCAATATTCCAGAACACCACTGGTGACAAAGCAGACACACTAGCTCTCTTCCAGAAATGAAGAGACATTGCTGTCTCAGAGCATAGTGTAGAGGCAGAGCAGACCGTGATGGAGGGGCAGTTCAATGCTCTTCACCAGTAACCGAGCGCTGCTTGCAAGTCACACTCCTATCACACTACAGGAAGGGGTTTCCAAAGTCTTGGCTCGACCAAACTGCAGGTATACCCCAGCCCTGCGTCAGTGGGAGGAGATAGCAGAATGGTCTATTCTATAGAGCAATAATGGGAATCTTACTTGTCTGAGCATCTTGCTTTGAAGACTCCTAAAGACAGGTCTCTCACTGGTTTCTGAATTAGCTTTCAATCTCAAATGTACCCTGGGTATCTGCTATTCTATACGTAAATGATTCAAGCTTCATGATTAGATTACAGTTGAACCTCCTCTCAGCTATCCATTATTTTATGCAAAAACTGTAAATATATAGAATAGCCTTAATTGCGCACAGGTTCACTTGAGTGCATATAAAGCAACAGTCTCTGAAAATGTAGATTGCTGTGTTGGGAAGTGTATTACAAGGTTTCAGTCTGTAAATTAGCACAAGACTGAGTAAAATGTTGTCTACAGTGCAAACCTTCAAAAACTGGGCTTTCTGAACTGTAACGCAAATTGCAAGGACTCTATTAAGTCACCCTTTGAGGACCTATTTGATTATCAATGAACAGTAAAGTTATAGGAACTATGAAATAGACTATAGGCAGTTTATACGAAATCTGGGATATATTCGCAAGAAAGTTGAGTCATCACAAAATTAATTGAAGAATGAAAGGAACAAGAAACATACTTAGAAAGAATAACTGAAAGGTTTTGTTTTTATTTTAAAAGGATTTGCACGAAAGGGTTAAACTCCACTGGGTGAATTTTGTTCAGTTGCAGACTACACCAGCTTTTCTGAATACAGAGCCACCTCTTCCTCTTTTACAGAGGCTTTTGCAGAGCTGCTTAGCCTCGAGTTCTCAGTAACTTCTGCAGAAAAGCTGAAGCAGAAAGGAGTTCCTAGTGAAGTCTAGCTGAGGGTGCAACCTCTGATGTATGAGGGAACGTGCCTTGCTCTCTGTGTTACAGTCAAACAAGGAAATACAAAAAAAAATGCATCAATGGTCACAACATGTCCAGGGACTGACCAGTGTAACTTCATCATTGCAATAAACCCAGATTTAACAGTTACGACAGGGTGTTTATGTAGTTCAGATCATTTTTCAGGGGCGATACTATATATTGCTAAATCAGCTTTCTGAGTATATCAGCTTTAAAATCTTCCATTAAATATTCACAATAGCATTTAAAGAGATGGCGTATTCAAGATCAGGAAATGTCAGAAGTTGTGGCTTGTGATCTAAAACGTCCTCCTGGTATCATCTACGCTGCAGAGTTACACTGTCACAATGCCCACAGACTCAGCTAGGACCTGGACACCCCGAGGCATGTATTGGGATGCTCTTGTGGAAGAATAGACCAGCAACTCCAAAAGGGTAAAACCAAAAGAACGGTGGGTGCTGGAAATCAGAAATGAAAACAGAAACTGGAGAAACTCAGCACATCGAGCAGCATCTGTTAGAGAGAAAGTAAGAATTAATGTTTCAGGTCCAGTGACCCTTCTTCAGCTCCAAAGCCGTTGATAAATGGAGGAGAATGGGGCTCAGGAGCAAGTGATACAGTTTCCCAAGACAGAAGCGCCCACTCATAGGCCCTCAGATTGGAGCATCCGAGTGATGGAAAAAGGTTGAAGATGGGGACACATCCGAGTCCCAGCTTAGTTTAAGGCCCTTGTCCCTAGCTAAATGGGAGAGTGGGACCCAATCATTATCTTTCGAAAGCAGCCCCTTCCCAGAGTGATGTTCAGATTGTAACTTCCTGTTCTCTAGAGCAGAGAATCTCTGCTCTCCTCCATCTGATGACAAATTTAGGAACGGGGGGGGGAACCCCTACCTTCATCTACCTATCACACTCTCAGTTACCTTCCCCCTCCAGCCCCACTCCCCTCCCATTTATCTCACCACCCCCTCAGCTCACAGCCTTATTCCTGATGAAGGGCTTTTGCCAGAAACGTCAATTCCTTGGATGCTGCCTGACCTGCTGTGCTTTTCCAGCACCACACTCTCAAACCTAACAGAATAGGACAGAGAGAGAGAGAGATGAGAGGAGCAGATTGATAGATTTCAAGGTTAGAGTGGAGCAGAGCAGAAGCCTTAAGTAGCAAACTGGGAGATGCGGTTTCACACTTTGAGCAGATTGGGAAGTGATGTTAAAATTGTTCTAGACATTGGTTGGGCTTCAGTTGTATTGTAGATCATTCTAACCGCCACATTACAGCAAGGGTAAGCAGATCCAATACAACTATAACAGGAATGGGAGGCTATAAACATGAAGAAAGTTTACAGAAATCAGGGCATTTTCAATTGCAGCACAGTTTAGAGAAATCCAGGAAAGGGACTTTCAGAAGACAAATACTGAAAGGGAGAAGTTAGATTGATTATTGTTTATGGGCCAACAACTGTGTATTTAAAACAGTTTTCACAAATAGACATTAGGCAGGTGCTACAATATGATTGAACTGAAATGGGATATAGCTTTTGAAAAAGTTGAATAAAACAAGAGAGAAATGGGATTAGACAATTTCAGTCAAAAATCCAGTACAGGTAAAATGGGTTGGAATAAATAAAAATTAAGTATTTGGAACAAAATAGATGAATTAACAGTACAAAAATAAGGAATGATCTTAGAGCCGTACAGAGACATGGTCACAATGACATTAAAGCTGGGAACTAAGTATTCAGAGGTATGTGAATGTTTAAAAGTACAAGCAGAAAGACAAGTGTGGTGAGAGTATGGGATGAGTGAGGTACAATGGCAAGAAGTGAGCAGGACAGTGGCTTAGTAGTTAGCACTGCTACTTCATGATGCTAGGAACCCGGGTATGATTCCACCCACGGGTGACTGTCTGTGTAGAGTTTGCACATTCTCACCATGTCTGCGTGGGTTTCCTCCAAGTGCTCGGTTTTCTTTCCACAGTCCAAAGATGCGCAGGTTAGTTGGATTGGCTGTGGGAAATGCAGGGGTAGGAAAGGTGGGACGTTCTTTGGAGGGTCGGTGTGGACTCAATGAACCAATGGCCTGCTTCCACACTGTTGGGATTCGATGATTCTATGGAATGGATATTGATTGGAAGAATTGATATGCATAGAGTGAAGAAATAAAGAAAAACTGGGGAGATGACACTCATAGACATAGTCCATAGGCCCCCTGACAGCAGCTATACATCAGGAGATAATGAGGTCATCTAAAATAGGCAGTACTTTAATCAAACAATTTTAGTCTTAGTGTAGATTGGGATGGTCAGATTGAGATGGCAGATATGAGGAAGATTTTACAGAGTGCATTTGGGACAATTTCCTAGAACAACACATTGGGGACCAGTCAGGCGAGTTTGGGTCTGGTGATGTGTAATAAGGCAGGTTTAATAAATGTCAGTTTAAAAGGTTCCCTCAGAAACAGGAACAACATGGTAGGATTTAGCATTCACCTTGAAAGGAAGGAACTAGGTTCAGAAATAATTGTGCTAAGTTTAAATAAGGACAGTTAACAAGGGACAAGGAAGTGGAGTGGGAGAGGAGTTTAGCAAAGATGTTGAGGAACAATGGCAGACTTTTAACAAAATGGTTTACAGTAAAAGACCTCTCCCAGTGAGAAAGGTGGATTCCAGTAATGGGATAAGCTAACCATAGATAACTAGGGAATAAAAGGATAGCATCAAACTGAAAGAAAAATCATACAATGTGGTGAAGATTAGTGGTAAGTTAGGGGATTGGGGCAGTTTTAAAAATCAAAACACAATCAAAAAATTGGAAAGAAGGAGATCAACTTTGTGGGTGAACTTGCAAGTAAAGGAGGAATTGATTCTCTCTGAAGGTAATGAATCTGTAGAATGCTTTTGCCCCACAGGGCTGTAGGGGCAGAGTCATTCAGGATGTTCAAGACAGGTCCTAATCAGTAAGAGAATCAAGGATTATGGAGGAAAGACAGGAAAATGAAGTTGAAGATGATCAAATTGACCATGATTTCATAGAATGATGGAGCACATTTGATGGGCTGAATGGCCTACTTCCACTCCATCTTACAGTCATAAATCATCCCCAGGTTTTATTTATTGAGAATCAAGCATATTAATGAGCATTAAGAGTATACTTGGGTGCAGTCAGATATGTACGTTTATATATGTATACCCCAGATTGGTGAAGCAGAGCAGGTGATAACTTGGAGAGAGCTCAGAATAGAAACCTCTACCATGTAGTTTCACTGAATTGGCAGCCAAGCTAATCATGAATGAAGAATCAGCTTGAACCAGCCATCCAGCAGGACAATTGAAGAGCCGAGGGACGTTTCCTTCACAGCTCAGAGCACACTCCCCAGCCAAATTCAGGCCAGAATCACCGTTCATCCCAGTTCATAGTTCACATTTTAGTCATGCCAACACCTTCCCAAATCCTAATAATAGAAGCTCGATTACGTCCACCAGCCTGTCTCGCTTTACAATCGCATTGACTTTTGTTTCCCTTGGTGCAATGACATGGTCAATTGAATTGTTTGTTATAATTAAATTGAGCAACTCTTTATTCCCATCAAAATTACTCTATGATTTTGTTTGTGCTTCCCTTTGTACATGCACCATTTGGAATTGAATGGACAATGTTTACATATCCATTTGCTGCATCAACCATCACATTGCAATTACAGGCTCTAGCCACCGAGTGGTATGTTGGAGTGAGTTTCTGAATTCTCGCTCCCAACTCCATTGACATCATCAGCACAGATGAAAAATGGTTTCAACACATTATGAGCAGCGCTACTGAGAATTCAACTGCATCTGAATTTGGCTCAACTATAGCCAACTCTCATCTCTTGTTTCAAAAAAAAAGGTGAATTCAGGACAAAATCCAGGCTGACATGCCAGTACAGTACTGAGGGTGTGCTGCATTGTTGAAAATGCTACCTTTCAGCTGAGATATTGAACTGAGGCATCTGCCCTCTCAGCTAGATATAAAATGTGCCATACCACTATTTCAAAAGAGGGATTTTCCCTAGTGCACAGGTAAATATTTATCCCTCAAAACATCTTGAAACGTCAGTCATTATCACATTGCTGTTGGAGAGAATTTGAGGTGTACAAAATCACTACCTTGTTTCCTATGCCACAGAGGGACTGTACATAATTAGGTGCAAAGCTCATTGGGATCCCTAAGGATATGAAAGGTGCTTAATGAAAGCAAGTGTTTTTTTTATATTTTACAATTGGGTGCTGCTGATGCAGAGCTTTGGGAGTCAGGAGCACATTTCAAGAGTTAAATACTACATGGTAAAATTGAGTGTTTGCAGCGCTGCTATCCTTTCTGCAATAAACTCACACTGACATCTGACTCTGGGGAGCTAGTCACTTTCTCAGATCTCACCCACATGGTCATTAATTCAGTGTGTTGACAGGACTTGTATACATGCGCATTTTCTGTATACAAGAATGTATCCAACGATGTAGTACTACATCATAAACAGGGACTAAAAATTATCATTGTCATCCAATTCAATCCCCAGTTCAGGAGGATCTTGCAAATCTTCTCTCTTTCATTTGTTCACCTACCCATAGATCCTAAAGTAAACACTTCAAACATGGAATAAGAGCTAAAATAGCTCACTCAGCTGACTCCCTCCATAGCTTTTCTTGTCAAAGTTTCCACCCAACCTCCCAAAGGACACACACACACAGAGAAACAACCAAAAAAAAATGGAAAATAAAAAAAAACAAATACTGGAAATGCTCAGCAGGTCTGCCAGCGGAGTGAGAAATAGAATGTAATGAGTAGAATGTGTATTTTTTTCAATATTAGGGCCTCTCATTTTGAAGAAGTCCATATCCAGTTGGCAACATGAAATGTATTTAATTCCAAATGGCTACTACCAGACGCACTGAGCATTTCCAGCACTTTGTTTTTATTTCAGATTACCAGCAGCTGCGGTGTTTTATTTTTGTCAAAATTGCTAAAGCCTCCTCTCAAACAGTTTGCCACAAAAAGCAGCACAGCATTGATTCAGTATCATAACCCAGCATTTCCACGCTAGAAACCCCACTGCAGAGATGGCACATTCTCAATTTGAGCAGCTAGGAAGAGCCATGTTTTTAGGGTTTACATCATTAAGTACACCTTTTAAAATACCAGGATGCTGTAACTGATAAACAAAATA
This sequence comes from Chiloscyllium punctatum, assembly GCF_047496795.1. Lineage (NCBI taxonomy): Eukaryota > Metazoa > Chordata > Chondrichthyes > Orectolobiformes > Hemiscylliidae > Chiloscyllium > Chiloscyllium punctatum. The sequence goes on along the minus strand of NC_092744.1, from coordinate 75,383,858 downwards.
TTAATTCACAAGATGTGGGCATTGCTGTGGGCCAGCATTTATTGCCTATCCCCAACTGCCCAAGAAAAAGTGGCGGTGAACCCACGTCCTTGAGCCACTGCAGTCCACGTTGTATGGATACACCCACAGTGCTATTAGAGAAGGGTGTTCTGGGGTTTTGATCCAGTGTCATTGAGGGACCAGTGATATATTCCCACGTCTAATTGTGAGTGACTTGGAGGGGAATTTGCAAGTAGTCGTGTTCCCTGCTAACCTTGTTCTGCTCAATAATTATGACCAATTCTGCTCTTAACTGGATAGTTAGTGACTGAGTCAGTAAATATTTAGACCTATTTGGTACTCACCTCTCCCAAGGCCTTTGGAAAGATTTGTCATACTAGATTAACAGTGTCATAGGTTTTGATAGCTCAGAAGTTTAAGCTTGATTAAAGTGACCACCTACCTGAACAGACAACAAATTGTCCTCATTTATAAAAATCCTGTAAGTGTAGACACAGTTTTCATATCTGGAAGAGAGGAGAATAAAAAGAAAGTTAAACAATTAAATTCAGTTTAAGGTTGATCCTTTTCAATGATTTTTGATCACCCTTTCTAGTTCCCCCAATTCCAGCTCCAACACAAAAAGTAAAGTAAAGGCACAACATCAGCAAATCTTTGTTCCATTTTTGAAACCGACTTCTCCATCTCCCGTGATCAAAACTGCTCAAAATGCAACAAGAACTTATATTTATACAATATCCTGAATAGAGTGAAACATCTCAGAGATTCGCAGGAGCAATTACCAAACAAAATTTGACACCAAGGTACCTCAGAAGATATTCGGCCAAATCTAATCTAGGAATTAAGGGTTGGCTTAAAGGTGTCTACAAGTGGAGAGTCAAAGGTTTCAGGAGGGAATTCCCAAGCTTCATGCTTAGGCAGATGTTGGTCAAAATCAAGTATGCTCAAGAGGTCAGAATTAGAACAGCATTGATCTATGCAATATCAACATAACCTCTCCTGCTTGGAGTGTTTGCTTTTTATCTGTTTTGTTTCAATGTTCTAAATATTTTGTATTCTCTAGGATAAAGACTAACTGCAGCACTAAAGGAGAGCTGCACTGCTGGAGATGGTAACTTGAAGTTGAAATGTTTTACAATAAAGAATGAAAATGCATTGATAGATGTTTTCTTAATTAGACACTACCATTGTGCCTCAAGAACCTGATGGAACTTACAACCTTAGGCCAGCCATAATTACCCTACAAATGAAGTGCTTTAAATGGTGGTCTCTGGCTACCATGTTCTTGACATTCAGTTTGTTCCAAGTAAAAATATGATAATGACCCAACTTTCTGTTAAATTATGTTAGTTAAGAGACAAGACCAAGAGTTTTGGAACAGTGCCTCTAATCTTCTTTGGATAGTGCTGCAGCATCTTTCATGTCTACCCGAGTGGGCATGTGGGATCTTAGTCTGAACTTAATTTAAATAGCACTACTTCTAAACTGTTATTACTTCACATTTTTTGTTACTAAAGCTAGTTTGGAAAATTCTGAAGGGTTCCACCAAAACAAACAGTCAGAGAGCAACAGTTATAGCAATCATTAACTTTCCAAATCGTATCAAAGGTACTTTTATTAATTAGAACAATGAAGAAATTCTGAAGTGGTCTTAATCCCAAACTGGATTATTTAGGAGCACGGCAACTAAGTCCTTCTATAAGATTCACGAAGGTTATGTACACAAACTATTAGGAAGGCAAATATTATGTTAGCCTTTATTGTACTCTGCAAGTAATGAAACTTGCTACAATTATTATATAGGGCTTTGTTGTGAAACCACACAAACTGCTGGTGGGATGTTTTGGTCACTGTGCATAACGAAGATAAATATATGGTCTTGGAGACAAATGTGATTAAAGATTCTTTAGATTGGTTTGTGGGATGAGAAGATTGTTCTATGAGGAGAGATTGAGTAGAATGGCCTTTTAATGTTTGGAGTTTAGCAGAATGAGAGGTAATAGAATTTTATGCTTCCAATTATAAGAGAGCTGTACCTGGGATAGCAGAAAAGTGGGAAAGTGGTATAAGTATAAAATTTCAGCATCTTACAGAATGGCAAATTTGATTCTGGGGCTTCGTGACCCACTCTGATAAAACACAAAGCAGTGTTCCTGATAAGACTAGCTCAAATTAGAATGTTCTGTTAAAGCAATGTTGAGATTTCATAGCATACCTCCAGTGTGGAAGCAGGCTATTTGGATGATTGAGTCCACTCCATCCATCTGAAGAGCATCACACCTAGACCTACCCTATCCCTGTAACCATGCATTTCCCATGGCCAAATCACCTAACCAGCACACCTGTGGTAGGGAACCGGAGCAGCTGGAGGAAACCCATGCAGACACTGAAAGAATGTTTGCGTGGAGTTTGCATAGTCACCTGAGGGTGAACTTGAACCTGGTTCCTGGTCACTTATCACTGAACTATCATGCTGTGTCAAGGTTTTAGGATCAAGGCTGAACAGAACCTCAAATATCAAAGCACAAATCTCCAGCAGCTCAATCTCCTCATGTAAATTATAAGGCTGTACAATTCATTGTTGGCAAATACTGCTTCATTCACAGTATTCAATCAGTAATTGTTAACAGTATACACACTCCCAATGTTAACAGCAGTTATTTTTGTTATCTTGTATATATTTAACAGTAGGAAACAGTATTTTGCAAAAATACTGAGTGTAGTGTTATTTGGAAATCTCATTCCTGTTCTCATATACCTAAAGGGCCTTCATTTCCTCACACCAGCCCAGCCATCAGGGTTGAAGCCTGGGTGAAACCATTAACGCTAATCATTGACAACGTAACATTGCTAGTGCCATTAATGTTTACACTGTTAAGATCATTACTCAATTGCTACATTACTTAAAGAGATTTGGTTACTGTAGAGATTCTGTCTTGCAGGGGTGACATTAGCATCTGCTCCCAAGTGTTGTGATTTCGCATACGTAAGGATTAATGGTACCTAACCCCAAACAGTAATCTGATTGCCTTTCCAGGACATCAAGGGCAAAACTATTCCATTCCAATAACATTCAGGGGCTTTGTAAATCAACAACCTACTATACTCCAGGACTCTTTATTGTTGAAGCTAACAGAAAAGAAAACGCAGACCTTTGTAAAGCAGGCCAAAGATTTGTGATCACCCATATGTCTAAAATACATGGGTGTACAAATATGTGTATGTGTTTTCTGTAAAAATCAGAAGGAGATAGCTGTTTGATCCATCCTTGCACTGGTTTGTCTGTAGAGCTTCAAGTTAATCCCCCTCCCCATTCCCTCTCAAGTCTTTTTAAGTCCATTTCCAATTCTCTTTCAAAAGTAAATCTTGCATCCGTTTCCCCCACTCTTTCAGGAATTGCACTCCAGACCCTATCAACTGGCTAGAAGAAAAATATTTCCTCCAGCAGTTCCTGCTCAGTATCTTAAATCTGCCTCTACTAGTTACCCTTTTGTCACTTGGAGTAGTTTTACTCTTTGTCAAAACTGTTCATGATTTTGACTACCTCTATCAAAACATCTCCAAACCTCCTCTCCTCCAAGAAGAACAATTGAAGCTTCTCTAGTCTCTTCACAGAATTCAAGTCCCATATCTCTAGTACTATTCTAACAGCTCTCCCTCTTCCTAGTCTGGCTATCTTTCTGAAACTGTGCTGCCCATAGCTTTAAAGAAATATTCTAGCAGTGACACTTGGGATGTAAGGTGTGTGATTTCTGTGTTTTATCATTTATTTTAATTAGCTTCTATTTTGAACTAGTGGCATGTGAGTTTTGGCCTGTGTGTATGAGGTGTTTATTAACTAACTTGCCAGCTCTTCTTGAGCCAGGATTTTAAACCAACAGGTCATGTGCAAAAGTGGCTGGGCCCTCCATGAGCTTGTATTCTGAGATTTTATGATTGGAGAAAGCAAACATTAAAAGGCGTTAGTCTGCTTTTGGTTCAGAAGAAATCAAATTTGTTTTGTTTAGGAAAAGCCATGGACTGGAAAGGTTTTTTTTGCAATTCCCAGAGACCTTGTTGGTTGAGGTACAAGAGAAAGGACTTACTTCAAATCAGTAAGGCAGGAGAGTGCACCTCAGTAGGAGTTTTGGTTTGACAAATTCCAGTCCAAAAGTGTTTGGTTATAAACCTGAAGGGATTATTTGAAGCAAAGAAAATTTAAGCTCAAATGTGTGAAAAATAAAGGAAAAGATGATCAAACTCAAGACTGGGAATTAAGAAAAAGCAATTAACTCAAATCCATAGATGTAATAGAACAGACAACTCTCTCTAGAATTTCAGTAATGTAAAGTGGTGTTGGGAATAGCTGGGGTTGTATTTTACCATGTGTTTTGAAATCTTTTAAATTGTGTTGTACATAAATAGATTGGTCTGTTCTATTTTATCTTCATTTCTTTTGCACAATTAACTTGTGTGTTATTGTAAAAACAGAATCTGCAGCATGGCAGACTTATGCTTAAGTTATGACTCTACCATGTTATATGAACAAACAATAAATCATGACCTATCAAGCCAGTTATTATTCTTGGATCTGACAACCAGTATAAGATCTTAGAGTCAGATATGTACAGCACAGAAACAGACCTTCATTCCAACTCATCCATACCGACCAGATATCCCAACCCAATCTAGTGCCACTTGCCAGCACCCAGCCCATATCCTTCCAAATCATTCCTATTCATATACCCATCCAGATATCTTTCAAGTGTTGCAATTGTACCAGCCTCCACCACTTCCTCTGGCAGCTCATTCCATACACGTACCGACCTGTTTGAAAAAGTTGCCCCTTAGGTCTCTTTTATATCTTTCCCCTCTCACCCTAAACTTATGCCCTCTTGTTCTGGACCCGCCCACCTCAGGGAAAAAACTTTGTCTATTTATCCTATCCGTGCCCCTCATGATTTTATAAACCTCTATAATGTCACCCCTCAGCATCCAACGCTCCAGGGAAAACAGCCCCAGATTATTCAACCTCTCCCTATAGCTCAACCTTGGCAACTTTCTTGTTAATCTTTTCTGAACCCTTTCAAGTTTCACAACATCTTTCGGATAGGAAGGAGACCAGAATTGCACACAATATTCCAATAGTGCTCTAAACAATGTCCTGTACAGCCGCAGCACAACCTCCAAACACCTGCTAACCAATAAAGGAAAGCATATCAAATGCCTTCTTCACTACCCTAACTACCTGCGACTCCACTTTCAAGGAGCTATGAACCTGCACTCCATGGTTTCTTTGTTCAGCAACACTCCCCAGGACCTTACCATTAAGTATATATGTCCTGCGAAGATTTGCTTTCCCAAAATGCCGCACCTTGATCAAAGACATAACCCATGTTTTACAGCACAGATACAGCATAAAAAGGTACAGCATAACTTAAATCCACTGGTATTTATTGCCTCTATTTATAAATTCAATATCCTAAATGATTTTCTAAACAGCCCTCTGTACTGGTCCTTCAACCTTTGCATATGTACGTATAACTCCAGGTCTCTTCCTGCACTTCCTTCAAAATTAAAAATAACTTATGTTGCTTTTCTATATTTTTCTCCCCAAAATGTACCAGCATTAACTTTCATCTTCCACATAATTATCTATTTTACCTCACTGTTGACTGTATTTCTGAGTTTTGTGTCTACTGCAAGCTTTGAAGTCATGTCCTATATACCCAAGCCCTGGTTATTTTGGTCTTATTACTACAGATTAATAAGAGCAGTGTGTATACCTGTTCACACACATGCATGTGTGTTGCGTTTAAGTATGCTTGGGTATATACAATGCATGCACAGGTTTTTATTCTTGTGTGGTCATCTGGTCACAAGCTCCTGAAAATACTTCTCTTGTGTGCAAGTTCGGTTTGACTTTTCTTCCTCTTTTCTGTGTTAATTCCATTTCAGTATTTTCATTCTTCTTCTATGTTGTGGCTTTCAGCAATTCCAAAGTAGCCAGTCAACAAAAATGATTAAGTCTGCATGAAATCCAAAAGTAAAGCAACTGCTTGGACTGATCAAGGTCAATGCAGTAAAGACAATTGTGAAACATCTTGAGTAACTGTGCCAAATTATACCAGGGAGATTGGTTAGTGTGGAGTTGTAAAAATATTATACTGATGCAAAACACACAATGCTGAAATGTATCTAATCAGTATTCAACCTGATGTGTGGAACTGACTAATACAAGGGTCTAAAAGTAACTCAATCTTGTATCTCTAAAGTCTCATGGGAATATGCAAACATTAGCAAGGGGAGCAAAGCTTGCAGAAAACAAGGTCTTCCAAGATAATTAAACTTTCCTCACCTTACCTGGTCCTACAAAGGAAATTTAAGAAAATGTTTAAATCTTTTCAGGAGTCTTCTGAATCCAACCTTTGTCTTGGCTATTTTGACCTGACAGGAAACTCCCTGCTATTAGCTGCTCAACTCAATTAGCAAAAGTGGAATTCTAGTGGTATCACCCAGACCTGTTATACATGAAGTAAAGAAAGACCCCAATGGTTTTAGGCAGGTCTCCCTTCTCTCTGTTCACAACAGTAGTTGAATTCTTGGCATTTCCAGAAAGGAGGAATAATCTGGGCAATTTTAGTTCCAATTCTCTCAGATTATACAGGTTTGATATTAGCCTTTGGGGCTACTTACACAAATCTTTACATATGGCCTTGAATGAGCAACATTTCTGTCTCATGTGTCTTGCTTTTATTAAAGATTTCTCAGTTCATATCAGCTCTCTGTCATGGTTAATGTTAGCAATCAATGGAGCGTAGGAAATTGAGGGGTGACCTTATAGAAGTTTATAAAATCATGAGAGGTATAGATAGGCTTAAATGGTGGGTGTCTTTTCCCTAAGATAGGGATTTCAAGAATAGGGGGCACACTAAGGTGACAGTATTACTTAATACTCAAAGAAAAGTACTTCACAGACTGACAAATGTTTTCTCATCTAGGATGAATGAAAGGCATTTTAGCAATACATTTTTCATTAGGCATGAAAATGTTGCATCCTATCAGAGGAGAATAAAGCAGGAATGCCAAGATACGACTTAGGGAAGTACAGCTGGGTCAAGAATAGCATCTCCTAGTAGCTTTATCTCAAAATTCTTAGGGTGGCTCTGTGGCTCAGTGGTTAGCACTGCTGCCTCAGTACCAGGGATCCAGGTTGATTCCAAACTCGGGCAGCTTCTGTGTGGAGTTTGCACTTTCTTCCCGTGTCTGTTTGTTCTAGTTTCTTCCACAGTCCAAAATGTGCACTTTAGGTGGATTGGCCATGCCAAATTGCCCCTAGTATCCAGGGATGTACACATTAGGTGGGTTGGCCATTAGGAAGTCATTGCAGACTCAATGGGCCGAATGCTGAAAGTGTAAAAGCAGACCATTCTAACTCAATGCTGTCTGCTTTTTCTTAAACTTAAGATATGGGGAGGAATAGATGAACAGAAATGAGATTCTAATCATGACTGAATAAGATTGAAGCTTTTAGGGATTATTTTAATTTTGGGTGATAGGGTAAAAATGAATGATATTGAACTCACCCCCAGCCAGTAAGGAAAGGAATTAGCTCAATCCAAAGACCAGCATGGGATTCATTGTACAATTATCCTGATTGAACCTACACTCCACAATTGAAGGCACCACATCAAATTGATACCACCCACTGTTTTGCATGATGTGTTCCTCTTCTTTCAGTAAACTCTGTTTTCCAAAAGTAGATAATTAAGAGTGGACTTCCCCAATCCCTTAACTTTGTTCATTTCAGATTTCCGAGAGCTGAAATGTTGCTTGGTCAGTGGATGGAAAAAAAATAGTGACAATAGGAAAACACCATTTTGTAATCCCAACAGTTGCAGCTACCAGCTCAGACATTGTAACTTTTAAGAGACATGGGTAGAGGAAGGATCAGTATGCCATAACAGTGGGCACAAGTGCCCAGGAGCCATGGCAGGGGGTTAAAGGAGAACAGAGGTGCCAAATTACTGGACAGCAAGATCACACACTAGGTTTGCTGTATAGAACTCAGGTATAACATAGACTTCATTAATCCCTAAGACTCTACTTTTCACCAGGATGTTGCCCAGGGGAGAGCATTTGAACTATGAAGAGAGGCAGATAAGCTTGAGATGTTTTCTCTGGGGCAAAGGAGAGGTGTATAAAATTATGAGGTACACGAATAGGGTGTATAGAAAGCTGCTCTTTCCCTTACTTGAAGGATCAAGAGCAAGAGGCACACTTTTAAAGTGAAAGGCAGGGTTTTAGAGGCAATTTGGGGAAAATGTATTTCACCCAGAGGTGATGGGGTGGTCTGGAATGAACTGCCTGGAAGGTTAATTTAGTGGTAATCTCAACCTTTAAACAAAAAAGGGCTTGGATGAATTCTTGAAGTGTCATTACATTAAATGTATTGGCTTGAATGCAGAAAAGTTGGACTCATGTGGGTAGTGTAGGTTTGGGACTACAGACTCAATGGGCTGAAGGGCCTATTCTGTACTGTACAGTTGTGTGACTATGGGCCTGGAGTTGAAACTCTCGGTGTAGACAGGCTTATGAAGCATTGTACTTATACACTGAGCAGCAGTCTAGAAGGCATACACAATGTTAAGACCCAGAATCGCCTTGACCACCATAGACAATGTGACCTTTGCTCTACTTTAAAGTTGCAGTTGTGCCTGTAGCAGATGGCAGATTATAGCCCCAACCTCTGTCATTGAGTTTTTGTATCTCAATCATTGGTCCCTATCAAAATGGGGCCAAGGGGGGTGCTCCCTGAAAGACCTTGGCGTTACAGCATCCTGCTCTAAAATGCCTTCTCCAAACCTATGGTTTTCCCCCTTCTAGAAGCTTGCATGGCCTGTCATTATTCTTCCAGTCAGACTCAAATCCCAGGGAATGCCCAGTAAGCATTGTATGAATGGCAGCAACTTATTTCAGCAAAAGGCTTTGAGGTAAATTTAAGTACTTCAGCACCAATCAGTCCATTCACTGTTGTCTAATTAAGCATTATGCACAGTCAGGAGAAATAATCTAGTAACTTAACCACAAGCAGTTTATGATCCCTGTAAATAGCTTCAGTACCATGTACACTCATGTTTAACTGAACAGAGCCTTTGCTGGCGTGTGGCATTTGAAAATACACAGCACTGACAGATTTTCACACTGGTCGGTGCCATAATCCACTTGCCTTGTCTTCTGCCCACAAGCATTTGATGGACATGTGCCAATTTCCTTAGCAAGGTGGCATTCGGATAGATGTAAGAGCACCCAAGTCCCTCTGAGCCTCAATATTTACTATCCACATGTCTTTTAAAATGTATTCTACTTTATATTCTTATGAGCAAATGGAATGAGCTCACACTTCCTCCATTGCATTATTATTGGGACGACCTAAAGGAACTGATATTGCAGGGGAAGGGGAGAGGTTGTAGATGATCTCTTCGAAAGGACATACGAATACAAGATAAAATGAAATTCACTGTTCAATCCTGAAAAGCAACTTGTCTTCATCATTGGGAATCTCGTGTGATGAACAAATTGACTCATGGCATTGAATAAAATCACCAAGAATTAAAATAAAACGCAGCACGGTGGCTAAGTGATTAGCACTGCTGCCTCACAGCACCTGGCCCCAGGTTCAATTCCAGCCTCGGGTGACTGCCTGTGTTGAGTTGGCACGTTATCCCGGTGTCTCCATGGGTTTCCTCTGGGTGCTCTGGTTTCCTCCCACAGTCCAAAAATGTGCAGGCCAGGTGAATTGCCCATAGTGTTAGAACATAGAACATAGAACAATACAGCGCAGTACACGCCCTTTGGCCCTCGATGTTGCACCGATCCAAGCCCACCTCACCTACACTAGCCCACTATCCTCCATATGCCTATCCAATGCCTATTTAAATACCCATAAAGAGGGAGAGTCTAACACTGCTACTGGCAGGGCATTCCATGAACTCACGACTCGCTGAGTAAAGAATCTTACCCCTAACATCTGTCCAATACCTACCACCCCTTAATTTAAAGCTATGCCCCCTCGTAATAGCTGACTCCATATGTGGAAAAAGGTTTTCATGGTCAACCCTATCTAAACCCCTAATCATCTTGTACACCTCTATCAAGTCACCCCTAAACCTTCTTTTCTCCAATGAAAACAGCCCCAAGTGCCTCAGCCTTTCCTCATACGATCTTCCTACCATACCAGGCAACATCCTGGTAAACCTCCTCTGCACCCGTTCCAGTGCCTCCACATCCTTCCTATAGTATGGTGACCAAAACTGCACACAAGACTCCAGATGCGGCCGCACCAGAGTCTTATACAACTGCAACATGACCTCAGGACTCTGGAACTCAATTCCTCTACCAATAAAAGCCATTACGCCATATGCCTTCTTCACCGCATTATTTACCTGGGTGGCAACTTTCAGAGATCTGTGTACATGGACACCAAGATCCCTCTGCTCATCCACACTACCAAGTGTCCGACCATTAGCCCAGTACCCCATCTTCTTGTTACTCTTACCAAGGGGAATCACCTCACACTTACCCACATTGAACTCCATTTGCCACCTTTCTGCCCAGCTCTGCAGCTTATCTATATCCCGCTGCAACCTGACACATCCTTCCTCACTGTCAACAACTCCACCAACCTTCGTATCATCCACAAACTTGCTCACCCAACCTTCTAGCCCCTCCTCCAGGTCATTTATAAAAATGACAAACAGCAAAGGTCCCAAAACAGATCCTTGCGGAACACCGCTAGTAACTGCACTCCAAGATGAACCTTTACCATCAACTACTACCCTCTGTCTTCTTCCAGTCAGCCAATTTCTAATCCAAACCTCCAACTCACCCTCAAATGCCATACCTCTGTATTTTTTGCAGTAGCCTACCATGGGGAACCTTATCAAACACCTTACTAAAATCCATATACACCACATCTACCGCTTTACCCTTGTCCACCTCCTTTGTCACCTTCTCAAAGAATTCAATAAAGTTTGTGAGGCACGACCTGCCCTTCACAAAACCATGCTGACTATCCTTGATCACATTATTCCTATCCAGATGTTCATACATCCTATCCCTTACAATTCTCTCTAAGACTTTGCCCACAACAGAAGTGAGGCTCACCGGCCTATAGTTACTAGGGTTATCCCTACTCCCCTTCTTGAACAAGGGAACCACATTTGCTATCCTCCAGTCTTCTGGCACTATTCCTGTAGACAATAAGGACATAAAAATCAAGGCCAATGGCTCTACAATCTCCTCCCTTGCTTCCCAGAGAATCCTAGGATAAATGCCATCAGGCCCAGGGGACTTAGCTATTTTCACCCTTTCCAGAATTTCCAACACCTCTTCCCTACATACCTCAAAGCCGTCCATTCTAATTAATTGTGATTCAGTATTCACATCAGCAACAATGACCTGTTCCTGACTGAATACTGATGAAAAGTATTCATTCGTGTCTCCCCAATCTCTTCAGCCTCCACACGCAACTTCCCACTACTATCCTTGACTGGACCTATTCCTACCCTAGTCATTCTTTTATTCCTGACATACCTATAGAAAGCCTTTGGGTTTTCCCTAATCCTACCAACTAAGCACTTTTCATGTCCCCTCCTTGCTGCTCTTAGCTCTCTCTTCAGATCCTTCCTGGCTACCTTATAACTCTCAATCGCCCCATGTGAACCTTCACGCCTCATCTTTACATAGGCCGCCCTCTTCCCTTTAACAAGGAATGCCAATTCCTTATTAAACCATGGCTCCTTCACACGACCCTTTCCTCCCTGCCTGACAGGTACATATTTATCAAGGACACTCAATAGTTGCTCCTTGAACAAACTCCACATATCAATTGCGCCCTTGCCTTGAAGCCTACTTTTCTAAGCCACGCATCCTAAGTCGTGCCTCACCGCATCATAATTTCCCTGCCCCCAGCTATAACTCTTGCCCTGCAGTGCACACTTATCCCTCTCCATCACTAGAGTAAAAAGCGCTTTAGTCAGAGGGAAATGGGTCTGGGTGGGTTACTCTTCGGAGGGTCGGTGTGGACTTTTTGGGCCGAAAGGCCTGTTTCCACGCTGTAGGGAATCTAACCTAACTATATTGCACCATCTTATGAACAGAAAGATTTAAAAGGCACTTCGCAGTGACTGAAGGTTTAGCAGAGGTGGTCAAATGGATTGTTGACAGATTTGTTTTAAGAATGGTTTCAAATGAGGAGAAAGGTAATGGGCCTTGACTACCAACTAGAAAATGTTATGTTATGTGGGGTAAAAAAAATTTCTTATTTGTTCCATCCTCACAAATACCGTTGCAGGTCCTCTAATCTTGACTACTTCAAGATGCCCCTCAAATTTTATATTAAAAAGGGTAAAAATGCATTTTTGTTTGGAAGGGTACATCCAGTTTGTCCAAACTGCCAGAATATTTTTGAATCAAAACAGATGTTACTGAATGATGTGAGGCACACAGTGGAAAGAGGAAGTGTGAGTTTGATGTACAAGTTTATAAGCACCCATCAGCTACAAATCAATAGATTATTATCACTTAGAAAGCCCTCGGGAAATTCAACATTTTCCAGCCTGTTGTGAACACAACTGTTTTCAGATCTATTTACCCAAGTTGCTATAATTTCTCAGAAAAGCTCCTTCTGATTAAGCGGTGAATCCCACAGCCATTTCCCTTGAAACATAATGTTGTTCACCCTCACTAACAAACAATTATTTCACAAAATGAGCCCTGTAACCAAGGGTGTCAGAGCTTGGGCCATTTTACTACTGAGTGACATGATCTAACTCATGCCTTTGGTTGCCCTTGTGTTAAGTTCCTCAATTCTCCAAAGCTGCCAACACAGGCTTGTCCTCCCTCAAGCACAGAAGAATAAAAGTGAGTTTACTGACTGGGACTTTTAAGTTAACAGATTTGGTAGGATATAGAAAAGCCACTGTTCTCTCCGGTATCAGAATCCGGAACAAGAGAGGCAAATCAAGTTAGAGGTGACAAAAGGAACACTTCTTCACACAAAAGGTGAGTGGGAAATCTGGGATTCTCTTGCTTCCCCCGCCCACCACAGAAAAAGGTTGAGAATTTGAAAACGGAGGTTAAACTTATTTTTATTGAATGAAGACCTGAGTTTTTGCAGTCCATCAAGTTGCAAAGCTGGAAGAGTACAACAGGTCAGACAGCATCCGAGGAGCAGAAAAGTCAACATTCAGTCCTCACTGTCTCCTTGTTGTCTAAGTAATATTCTATACAAGTTTAACAAAACCTCTCACGCTTATGACTATCCATTATAAATACACACTAGTTACTTCTGACCTTATTAACTTCTGTGTCTAATTAGGGACTTGTGCATCTATACAAGAATATCTTTCACTCTTCTATCCCATTAATAGACTTACATTTCATGTAGCATTTGACCCTTTTAGTAGACAGAGCTCTGCTCAGACCATACCGGAGAGTACTGCATTATACCTATCTAGTTACCTTATTTAAAAGAAAAGATCAATGCATCTGATGTATTTTAGAGAAGTTTACCAGACTAATAACTGAAATAGATAAATGTCTTATGAGGAAAGCTTGACAGGCCAGGCTTGTGTCTGCTTAGTTTAGAAGCATATGTGGCAACTTGATTGAAATATGTAAAAGATCCTGAGGGGTCTTGACAGAATAAATATGGAGAGGATGTTCTCTCTTCTGAGAGAACCTAGAACTAGGGGTCACTGACTAGGTGATTACCGTTCTAAAAGAAAAAGATGAGGCAAATTTTGTTCTGCAAAGAGTTGAGAGTCTTTAGAAATCACTCCCTGAAAAGCCTGAGGAAGCAGAGTCATTGAATAATTTTAACGCAGATATATATAGAGATCTTTGTTAAGCAAGAGCTTAAAAAAAGTAGGAATGCAGATTTGTGAATACAATCAGACCAGCCCTAATTCGATTAAAGTGACAGCAGTTTTCAAAGGCCGAATGACCTCCTCCTACATCTTATTCAGATGTTTCATTGCTTCTACCAAAACGCCACCGCGCAGTGATGAACTGAAATTAATTTGCTAATTGCATAAATGCCCATCTTGCAAGTGTAGCTGATTTCCCAATCAACCTGTCCAGAGATAATTTTACACACCTCTAAAGCAGGTGAGGCTTGAACCCAGGCCTCCGGACCCAGAGATCGGTTCACTACCACTGTGCCTTGTGCAAGTGCCCTCATGCCAGCTGGTATGGAGCATTAGAAAACGGTGGGTTCATTCAAGAACAAACTATCAATTATTTACCAACACTGCAAAAGTGAAGGACACAGTGAAGGTCAAAGCAAAGTTGCTGGAACAGTGTCCAGTAAAGTGGGACTGAATTTACAACCTATGGGAGTGGATAGAGGAGAAAGCATGGGGAAGGGTCTTCAGTGATCAATGAAGTGATAGAGGCAAGTCTTTAAAAAGAAATGTAATCACTGACCACTGAAATAAATAACTGGATTTCCTGCTTCAGCTGACCCACATATTCTGGACAGCATCGCAACATGGGGAGGGGAGAATAATTGCGGTGATTAAACCCAGCTCTGGTTTAACGCTGAGAGAGGAAGGAGCAGCCTGTAGCATTTTATCGCTGAGATCTCAAAATCAGTTTCTCTCCGTGGAACACGTCCATGCACTACTGTTTGAAAGGAAACCTATTTTCTAGCACAGGCTGTAACGCACACAGAGTCAGGCAATTATCCACAAAGTGGAGGAGAAAAGGCAAACACAGCCTCTCAGCACAAGTCTTGCCTCCAGCAGAAGATGCGAACCCGCAGCGATGCATTTAACCATTTCCCTGCTGTTTTGCAGCCCAGGGACGGCGGCCAGCCCAATCACTTCCAGGACTCAGAGTGAAGTCTGGGTCGAGACTGACCGCTCGAATATTGGGTGATAGTTACAGGAGGGGATAGGTCATTACAAAACCCTGCAATTAAACCCAACTGACTAGACAGAGCCGGTGTACTGTATATGTACTATACTTCCTTCATATAGGAGTTAAACAGGTGAATGGAGCAGCCCATCCTTGAGAAAGATATGGATTCCCACTGGCAGCCCCCACAGCCAGGCTGGGAGAGTGACCCCCCCCCCCATTCCCCCGACCTGTCGCCAGACTATACCCCTCAATGTAAACGCTCCTCCCTCCCACCCATCCCGACTTACAGCAAGCACAGGGCTAGTGCTCCTTCGCAGGACTCGCTGTGCCGGACCAGAAAGCTGCCGTCCTGAGCGGCTTTGGCGAGCAGGCTCTCGGCCATGGGCCGGGAGATGTCCTCATGGTACCAGCGATCGTTCATCTTTTCCTCCGTCAGCTTATTCCATCCAAAACCTCGGCTCCCGCTATAAACAGAGCTAACCCAGAGTCAGCTCGCCCTCAGCCAGCCTTTCCTGGCCGTGACGAAGCCGGACTGAATTTCACTTCCTCAAAGCACTGTCAGACAGACACACAGAAACAACTCGTGTTTCAGTTTATACTAGCGCAGCAGAGCCTCCCATTCACTCCTCCCTCATCAACACTCAACTAAACACACACATTCAGTCCTCCTTCATCAACTTGCCCCTAAACACTCATCAACTCTCCCCTGAACACGCATTCACTCTTCCCTCATTAACATTCCCCAAAACACTCATTCACTCTCCCCTCATCAACACTCCCCTGAACACTCACTCGACCCTCATCAACTCTCCCCTAAAAATTCATTCACTCTCCCCTCATCAATTCTCCCCTAAACACTCATTCACCCCTCCCTCATCAATACTCACCTAAACATACATTCACTCTGCCCCATCATCACTCCCCTGAACACTCATTCACTCTCCCCTCGTCAACTCTCTCTTAAACACTCATTCACTCTCCCCTAAAAACTCATTCACTCTCCCCTCATGAACAGTCCCCTAAACGCTCATTCACTCCTCCCTCAACAACTCTCCCCTAAACACTCATTCACTCTCCTCTCATCACCTCTTCCATAAACACTCATTCACTCTCCCCTCATCAACTTGACCCAAAACACTCATTCACTCACCCCATATCAACTCTCCCCTAACCACTCATTCACTCCTCCCTCATCAAATCTCCCCTCACTCATTCACTCTCCCCTAACCCACAATCCCCTAAACACTCATTCACTCTCCCCTCATCAATACTCGCCTAAACACTCATTCACTCTGCCCTCATCAACACTCCGCTGAACACTCATTCACTCTCGCCTCATCTAGCGTCCCCTGAACACTCAAGCACTCTCCCCTCATCCACTCTCCTAAACACTTGTTCACTCCTCCCTCATCAAATCTCCCCTCACTCATTCACTCTCCCCTAACCAACAATCCCCTAAACACTCATTGACACTCCCCTCATCAACCACTCATTCACTCTTCCCTTATCAACTCTCCCCTAAACACTTATTAACTCTCTCATTAATACTCGCCTAAACACTCATTCACTCTCCCCTGAACACACATTCTCTCTCCCTCATCAACACTCTGCTGAACACTCATTCACTCTCCCGTCATCCACACTCCCCTCAACACTCATTCACTCTCCCTTGAACACTCATTCACTCTCCCCTCATCAACTGTCCCCAGAACACACATTCACCCCTCCCTCATTAACTTTCCCCTGAATATTCATTCACTCCTCCCTCATCAACTCTCCCTCAACCATCATTCACTCTCCCCTGATCCACACTCCCCTAAACACTCATTCACTCCTCCCCAATTAACTATCCCCGGAACACTCATTCACTCCTCACTCATTAACTCTCACCGAAACCCTCATTCACTCTTCCCTCAGTAACTCTCCCATAAACACTCATTCACTCTCCCATAAACACCCATTTTTACTCTCCCCTCAACAACACTCCTCTAAACACTCATTCACTCTCCCCTCATCTACTCTCCCCTGAACACACATTCACTCTCCCCTCATCAACACTCCCCTGAATACTCATTCACTCTCCCCTCATCAACTGTCCCCTGAACACTCATTCACACCACCCTCAGCAACTCTCCCCAAAACGCCCATTCACTTTCCCCTCATCAACTCTCCCCTGAACAGTCATTCTCTCCTCCCTCCTTAACTCTCCCCTAAACACTCATTCACTCCTGCAGCATCAACTCTCCCCTGAACACACATTCACACCACCCTCATCATTTCTCCCCTGAACACTCATTCACTCCTCCCTCATTAACTCTCCCCTAAACGCTCATTCACTCTCCCCTCATCAACACTCCCCGAAACACTCATTCACTCTCCCTTGAACACTCACTCTCCCCTCATCAAAACTCCCCTTAACACTCATTCACTCTCCCCTCATCAACATTCCCCTAAACGCACATTCACTCCTCCCTCATTAACTCTCCCCTAAACACTCATTCAGTCTCCCCTATCACCTCTTCCCTAAACATTCATTCACTCTCCCCTCATCAACTCTCCCATAAACACTCATTCACTCCTCCCCTCATCAAGTCTCCTCTGAACACTCATTCACTCCTCCCTGATCAACACTTCACTGAACACACATTCAATCTCCCCTCATCAACCCTCCCCAAACACTCACTCACTTCTCCCTCATTAACTCTCCCTTAAAGTCTCATTCATTCTCCCCTCATCAACTCTCTCCTAAACACTCATTCATTCCTGCCGCATTAACTCTCCCCAGAACACACATTCACCCCTCCCTCATTAACTTTCCCCTGAATATTCATTCACTCCTCCCTCATCAACTCTCCCTCAACCATCATTCACTCTCCCCTGATCCACACTCCCCTAAACACTCATTCACTCCTCCCCAATTAACTATCCCCGGAACACTCATTCACTCCTCACTCATTAACTCTCACCGAAACCCTCATTCACTCTTCCCTCAGTAACTCTCCCATAAACACTCATTCACTCTCCCATAAACACCCATTTTTACTCTCCCCTCAACAACACTCCTCTAAACACTCATTCACTCTCCCCTCATCTACTCTCCCCTGAACACACATTCACTCTCCCCTCATCAACACTCCCCTGAATACTCATTCACTCTCCTCTCATCAACTCTCCCCTAAACACCCATTTTTTACTCTCCCCTCATCACACTCCCCTAAACACTCATTCACTCTCCCCCATCAATTCTACCATAAACACTCATTCACTCCTCCCTTATCAACACTCCCCAAACACTCATTCACTCCTCTCTCATTAATATCATCCCAAACCATCCATTCACTCCCCTTTATTAACATCCCCCTCCCATGAAACATTCACACCCCTTCATCATTAACAGTCCCCTGAACACTCATTCACTCCTCCCTCATTAACCATCCCCTAAACCATCCATTCACTCTCTCATTAACACTTCCGTAAACACTCATTGACTCCTCCCTCATTAACACTCCCCTACATTCACTCCCCCATCAGTAACACTTTCTTAAACACTCATTCACTTCTCTCTCATTAAAACCCAGCAAACCTTTCATTTACTGCTCCCTCACTAATATCTTTCCCCAGAACATTCGCTCCTCCCTCATTAACACTCCCCTAAATACTCATTCACTCTTCCCACATTTACTCTCCCCTGAACACTCAGTCACTCCTCTCTTATTAACATCCCCTCCTCCGGAACAATCACGCCTCCCTCATTAACACCCTCCAAACCATCATTCACTCCTCCCTCTTTAAAACCACCCCTCCCTCTTTAACATCCCCCAAACTAAACAATCACTCCTCTCTCCATAACAACCCCCTCCCCTGGAATAGGCTCCCCTCAGATGACCTTACCGGGTAAGACAGTGGAACAGCAATGGCAGGAGTTTCTAAGAGTAATTCGGGAGACACAGCAGAGATTCATCCTGAGTAAAAAGAAATATGATACAGGGAGGATGAGGCAACTGTGGCTGACTAGGGAAATCAGGAATCGCATAAAAGCAAAAGAGAAAGCATATAATGTGGCATAGGGCAGTGGGAAAGCAGAAGATTAGGAGGCTTACAAAGACCAACAGACGGCAACAGAAAAAAAGACGGGATAAGAGTAAATAAGAGAGTAAGGTAGCCAGTAATATTAAGGAAGGCTGTAAGAGTTTCTTTAGGTATACAAAGGGCAAAACAGAGGCAAAAGTGGACATTGGGCTGCTGGAAAAATGATACTGGAGTAGTGGTTATAGTAGTGGGGAACAAGGAAATGGCTAAGAAACTGAATAATCACTTCGTGTCAGTCTTCATGATGGAAGACACAAGTAATATCCCAAAGCTTCAAGAGAGTGAGGAGGCAGAGCTGAGTATGGTGGCCATCACCAAGGAGAAGGTGCTAGAAAAACTGAATGGCCTGACATTCTAAGGGAGATAGCTGAAGAGATAGTGGAAGGGTTAGTGGTGATCTTCCAGGAATCACTAGAATCAGGGACGGTCCCAGAAGACTAGAAAATGACTAATACGACACCCATTGTTTAAAAAGGGAGTAAAGTAAAAGATGAAAAGTTCGTCAGATTAGCTTAACCTCAGTCGTGGGTAAGACCCTGGAATCCATCATAAAGGATGAGATTTCTGAATACTTGGAAGCATATGGTAAAATAGGGCAAAGTCAGCATGGTTTCATCAAGGAGAGGTCATACTTGAGAAATCTGCTCGAATTCTTTGAGGAAGTAACAAGCAGGTTAGACCAAGGAGAGACAATGGATGTTATCTATCTGGACTTCAAGAAGGCCTTTGACATGGTGTCACACAGGACGCTACTGAGTGTCAGATAAGGGCCCATGGTGTTAGAGACAAGGTGCTAGCATGGATTGAAGCTTGGCTATCTGGCAGAAAGCAGAGAGTGGGGATAAAAGGGTCCTTCTCAGGATGGCAGCTGGTGACAAGTGGTGTTCTTCAAGGCTCAGTGTTGGGACCACAATTTTTCACATTATATGTTAACAATCTAAATGAAGGAACTGAGGGCATTCTGACTATGTTTGCAGATTATACAAAGATAGGTAGAGGGACAGGTAGCATTGAGGAGGTGGGGAGGCTGCAGAAGGATTTGCACAAGTTAGAGTGGGCAAAAAAGTGGTAGATGGGCTACAGTGTGGGCAAGTGTGACGTCATGTACTTTGACTGGAAGAATAGAGGCATGGAATGTTTCCTAAATGGGGAGAAAATTCATAAGTCTGAAGTGCGAAGAGACTTGGGAGTCCTAGTCCAGGATTCTCTCAAAGTAAACTTGCAGGTTGAGTCAGTAATTAGAAAGGCAAATGCAATGGTAGCATTTATTTTCACAGGACATGAATATAAATGCAGGGATGGACTTATGAGGCTCTATAAGGCTCTGGTCAGACCACATTTGGAGTATTGTGTGCAGTTTTGAGCCCCATATCTCAGGAAGGATGTACTGGACCTGGAGTGTGTTTAGAGTAGGTTCACGAGAATGGTCCCAGGAATGAAAACCTTAACATATGAGGAACGTTCGAGGGCTCTGGGCCAATACTCAATTGAGTTTAGAAGGATGAGGGGGATCTAATTGAAACATACAGAATAGTGAGTGGTCTAGACAGAGTGGATGTGGGTAAGATGTTTCCATTGGTAGGACAGACTAGGACCCCAGGGCACAGCCTTAAAGTAAAGGGAAGACCTTTTAGAATGGAGATAAGGAGAAACTCCTTCAGCCAGACAGTGGTAAATCTGTGGAATTCACTGCCATAGAAGGCTGTGGAGGCCAGCTCATTGAGTATGTTTAAGACTGAGATTGATAGGTTCTTGAGTATCAACGAGATCAAGGGTTACGGGGAGAAAGCAGGAAAATGGAGTTAAGAAATTTATCAGCCATGATTGAATGGCAGAGCAGACTCAATGGGTTGAATGGCCTAATTTCTGCTCCTATGCCTTACGGTCTTATTCACTCCTCTCTTGATAATGAACCCTCCACCAGAATATTCAGTCCGCCCTTGATAACAATCCCCTGCCCATTCATTCCACCCTTATTGACACCTCCCCCCAGAATATTCACTCCTCCCTCATTAATAACACCACTCCCCCACCCTAAATCTTCACTCCTCTCATTAACACCCCTCAAACTACTCAACCACTCCCCTCTTACCTTTCAACCTATCCACCCCTCTCTCATCAATACCCAACAAACCATCTGCCTCCAATCACATTAACAGCTCCACATATCTAGTCCACTCTCAATATAGTCAAGCTTTTCAACCCTTTTTTACTTACATTCACCGTACCATTCATTCCTCTCATTGACAATTCTCCCAAACTATTCACTCCTTTGTCATTAACACCTGCCAACTGGTTCATTCTAGTCTCTAAATGTCCTTTAGGGAAGGGAAAGCAACTATACTTTCCTAGTTTTGCTCACATCAATATGGTTGACTTTTAAATGTCCTCTGAATATGACCTAGCAAGTCACCTTGTTGTATCTATCTACTTCAAAATTAGATAAAAGGAATTAAACCACATGGACCACCCAACTTTGACCCATGCACTTGAAAGGACAACATAAAACACAGAGAGAAAGCGAGGACTGCAGATGCTAGAGATCAAAGTCGAGAGTGCGCTGCTGGAAAAGCACAGCATCCAAGGAACAGGAAAATCGACATTTCAGGCATAAGCCTTTCATCAGGAATAAAGCTTGTGGGCCAGGGTGGGGAGGGGGGTGCTGAGAGATAAATGGGAGGAGTGTGGGGTTGGAGGGAAGGTAGCTGAAACATAAAACATAGCCCTGTTAAGCCTGCAAAGTCCTCTTTATTAATATCTAGGGCTTGTGGCAAATTGGGAGAATTGTCCAATGGACTCGTCAAGCAACAGCCTGACATTCACATTTACAGAATCGTATCTTACACACAATGTTCTGGGCACCACCATCAACATCCTAGGATACATTTTATCCCATGATCAGGACAGATCCATCAGAAGTTACAGCACATAGGTATATACTGACAAGGGAGTTGCCATAGGAATCCTCAACACTGATAACACACCTCCATGAAGTCTCATGACAAATATGGGAAAAGAAATCATTTGCTGACCATTAACCATTGACTCCACAGTCAAACCTTGCTCCCCCCACCCATCCCTCCCTCCCCCCCACCTCCCCCAACACCCAACCCTCCAACTAGCATTTAGAAGAAGCTTTGAAAGTGGAAAGAATGTACTCTGAGTAGAGGACTTCAATATTCATCACTAAGTGTGGCTCTGCAATGCTATGCCAAAACAAGCTGGCCAGTCCTAAAAGATAAGTTCGGAGGCAGGGTCACTCAACCCAACATGTTAACTCTGATTTCTCTCCACAGATGCTGCCAGACATGCTGAGCTTTTCCAGCAATTTCTAAAAGATTTGTTGCAAAACTGAGTCTGCAGCCTGTGGTGGGGAAACCAACAAAAGGGAAGAAAATACCTGACCTCAGCCCCTCAGCAACCTGCCTGGCACAGATGCAGCTATCCAAGATAGTATGTGTGAGAGTGACCACCACACAATCCTTTTGGAGATGTAATCTTGCCTTCCCATTGATAATATCTTACATTGTCTTGTGTGGTTCTATCACTACACTAAATGGATAGACTTCAAACAGATCTAGAAACTCAAGGCGTCCATGAGGTGCTGTGGTCCATCAATAGTAGTTGAAATGTGCTTCAATGCAATCTATAACATAATCTGTCAATCCTCAAGACATTGTTAAAAGCTGTCATGGATTGTGATACATTAACCAGCTCAGTTTGGGTTCAGATCTCATTTTAGCCTTGATCAATCATGGAGAAAATAACTAAACTTTGAAGAGAAGTGAGAGTGACAGTCCGTGACATCAAGATGGCATTTTTCCAAGCGTGGCAACAGGGACTCTAGCAATACTGGTGTGATTGGGAATCAAAAGGGAAAGATATATGCTGGTTGGATCCATACTTAGCAGAAAGGAGGATGGTTGTGCATCAATCATCTCAGTCTCAGGATATCACTGCAGAAGTTCCTCAGGGTAGGGTCCAAGGCTCAACCATCTACAGATTCTTCATCAAAGGACGTAGCCTTTATCATGACATCAGTGGTGGGGGATATTCATTGATCGTTGCATATTCACAACTACTCAGATACTGAAGCAGTCTGTATCCAAATGCAGGAAGACCTGCTTAATATTCAGGGCCTTGCACTGAGAATTAGCAATTAACAAATACTCAACACAAAAGCCAGGCAATAACCATCTTTAACAAATCCCAATATTAGCATCACCTCCTCACATTCACAAGGTATTAGAATTATCATTAGTCATGCACCCCTCCCTTCCCCAGTATCAACATCTTGGGTGTGACCACTGACCAGAAAGTGAACTGAACCAGTCACATAAATACAGGAATTCTTCAGTGAATAACTTACCTCCTGAGTCCTCAAAGCCAGTCTATTATCTGCAAGGCACATTGGCACAGTGATTAGCAATGGGTGGTAGGGTGACTCAGTGGTTAGCACTGCTACTTCACAGTACCACAGACCTGGATTTGATTTCAGCCTTGGGTAACTGTCTATGTGGAGTTTGCACATTCTCCCAATGTCTTGCATGGGTTTCTTCTAGGTGCCCTAGTTGGCTCCCCCATCTGAAGATGTGCAGGTTAGGAGGATTGACCATGCTAAATTGCCCATAGTGTCCAAGGATGTGCAGGCTAGGTGGGTGTACCATGGGAAATGCAGGGTTACAGGGATAGGATAGGGAGGTGGGTCTAGGTGGGATGCTCTTTGGAGGGTCAACGTGGACTCAATGGACTGAATGGCCTGCTTCCACATTGTAGGGGATTCTATGATTTTATGCTTCAGTGCAACTGAAAACTCTCCAATTGTCTGAATGAATGTAGCTCCAATGAATGTAGCTCCAATAACACTGACTACCCAGGACAAAATAGCACCATAGCTAACACCTTCACCACTAAGTCAGATGGCACCTATATTTACCATATGCAAATTGCATTAGGGTCAAGGTTAATATCAATTCATCAGATGTCCTTGGACCACACCTTAAAAAAAACACAACCTCTCCCACCTAGAAGTACATGGACAGAAAATACATAAGCACACCACCACCACCTGCAAGTTCACCTCCAAGGCCAGACTCACTGTCCTATCCTGACTTGGGAGTGCATGCTCATTGCATCACTATTGCTGCTTAAGTTCCAGAATGCCCTTCTGGAACAGTCCTCTAAGTATGTCTCCACCACATAGACTGCAGCAAGTCAAGAAGGCAGAGAGCAAAGAGATGGCTAATAAGTGCCGGCCCAGTCAACGACGCCCACAATCCATGAATGATTTTTTTTAAAAAATTCATTCCTCTCTGAAACACATCCAGGAAACTATTCAGTACAGTCTGTGGCAAGAGAGGCATATGTGGTTATTTGCTAAGGTGAGGAGGCTGTTGTGGCTACCACGTGAAACTTTCCTGCTTTTAGTAGGAGTTGTGTAGAAAACATTTGCAGGTGATAATCAATCTGTTTGTCCGTGTCATGAACATGCCTTCCATGCCCAACAAATTCTGTAGTGGCTGATTCTTACCAAGATGCCAACAAACCATTCACTCCACGATTGCAGTGTGTTCATGTACTTGGAAAACAGCAATGGGATTCTAGCAGCTCCTCCAGTCTGAAAAAAATAACTGTCACTTGGTCTCCTCCCACCAATTCCTTAGCCCCATCATCATCTTCTCTTTAATACCATGTGGTTTAATCAAAATTAACATCTCTCTTCCTCCCTGTGTTGTAGCATCAAGGAGGATCATGACTTCAGGCTGTTCAACCTTCCCTAGAAAAATGCCCTTCAGCTGCTCTGGGTCATCCAGCACTGGGGAGGCACCAAACTATCCTGGAGTTAAATGGCTGCAGAACTGCCTGTCCCCTTTAAAAAAAATCCCCTGTCAGTCATAGAGTCATAGAGCTCTACAGCATGAAAACAGATGCTTGGGTCCAACTCGTCAATGCCGACCAGATATCCTAAATTAATCTAGTCCCGTTCGCCAGCATTTGGCCCTTATCCCTCTAACCTCTTCCTATTCATATACCCATCCAGATGCCTTTTAAATGTTGTAATTGTACCAGCCTCCACCACTTCCTCTGACAGCTCATTCCACACACGCACCACTCTCTGCATGAAAACGTTGCATCTTAGATCCTTTTTACGTCTTTCCCCTCTCACTTTAAACCTATACCCTCTAGTTTTGGACACCTCTACCCCGAGCAAATGATCTAGGCTATTCGCCCCATCCATGCCCCTCATAATTTTATAAACCTCTATATGGTCACCCCTCAGCCTCCAATGCTCCAGGAAATATAGTCCCAGCTTATTCAGCCTCTCCCTATAGCTCAAAGCCTCCAACCAATCACTAAAAGTAGCTGCTAAACAACCAACCAGCTCCCAACTTTGCTGAGCCGAGCAGCTCAGGATAGGTAACCCTTGGAAGTCTAACTCCTCTTAGCCCCTCCCCTCCCCAAAAGAGAGATTCTTGTAGTTGAGCAGTTGGTGAGATGGCAGAGAAATCTGAAAATTTCTTAATGATTGAAATCAGGTACTTCAACAGTCAGAACGTCATTATAACATTGAAGGATACTGCTCAGCCCATCTGTGCCAGCTGTCTGTACAATAATCCAAACAAACCCGTTCCCCAGTAGCTCTGAAAAGTTTTTGAATTGTCTATCCGATTTCCATATGAAATCATCGATAATTGCCACTGCTACCACTCTCCTACACAGTGAGTTCTGGCTCTTTATCCCAGATTCTCACTTGGCCGAAACACGAAATCTGTGTCCCTTCATCTTTTTCTTCGCAGCTAATGGGAACCATTTTGCTTGGTCTATCTTGTTTAATTTTGTATACCTTGATAAAATCTCTTCTCTATCTCCCTTTCTCCAAGGATAACTCCAATTTTAAGAAGTTTCTTCATCCATGGAAAGATTTTGATGACTCTCCTTTGCACTCCCTCAAGGAGCTAAGCCTTCTTCCTAAAAGGATCAGAATTGGACACTCTAACCTTACTTTTGCCTCATCAGATCTTTATAAATGTACAACGTAATTCTTTTGTAATCAGTGCCTTGGTTATGAAGCTCAATTGAATTGAATTATGAAGCTTAATATCCCATAAGTTTTGTTAATTAGACTTACAATGTGACCTGCCACATTCAGAGATTCATACACATGTATGTCAAGGCCCCCCCATTCCTGAACATACTGTAGAATTGTGCCATTAAGTAAATATTGACTTTTCCTATCCCTTCTGACTGAATGCAACACTTCACACTTTCTGTATTAATTTCCAGCTACACATGTCTGCTCCATCCTGTTAGAATTTCTATGCCCTCTTGCAGTCAATTTGGAGATATTAACAATGAATTTCCAGAATGAATCATCAGGTTAGCACAGAAGATCATAACAATTAATTAGTCTACATTTATGTGCCCAATGCACTTGAACCCAGCAGACTTAAATGCACGTCATGTAACCAAATCATTTTCCAAACAACTCATTCCCCTTCTGTGCAGATGAAGCACAACAACATATTATTATGTTGCGTGATCCACAGTCAAACTTAATTAACCCATCCACCGCCGCAATGCTTCAGATTCGACCAAACCAGTTATCTCCCTCGTCTTTAGATGTATGATATCTATTTGATGTTAATTGTAATTCAGTCTCCAGCCTCCACAGTGATTTGTTTCAATGAACATTAATATTAAACTGTTGCTACACCTCACCAGGGTATCACACTGTAAATCAAATCCTGCTAATCTCAATTGTCATAAAAGTTACAAGTATGCAGTTTTCCCCAACTTACCTGTCCTTTCGACCCAGGTTGACAGAAAATACAGCCCAGGTTTCTGTACTTAACAACAATTAGTATTAATTACAAATGAAGAGGGTCGAACTACAGATGAACAATTATGAGCTATTGACATATAAATCTCCTAGTTAATTCTCTAAACCACTTACAAACCATCGTTCCACTCACACATACAGACGGACACAAACACACACAAAATATGGATGGCCTTTCTGGGAAGAGAGAAAGACCTGAAAGGCAGTTCAGTGGACCTTCTCCACAGAGTTTGCTGAAATGATCCTTTAGCTGATTGGAACTCTGCTTCTTGATCTTCTTTCTCAAAGTATTTTCAGGTGTTTGCAGGAGGCACAGGGTGACAGGTTCACAATTACAAAGATCTCTGACTTGTGAAATTAGCAACTTCAGGTGAGAGGTACTTTTTTAATTACAGAGCAATAACACCTTCTACCCCACAGAGGGAGGATGGCTTCGGAGTTGAACGTTCACTACATGAACTGCAGTGAAGTGAACTGAAGCTGTGTAAATAGCACTTACAATGATTGTCAGGTAACTTGTTTTTAAAATGTGTAGCAAATGGTCCTTGTTTTATAACAAAGTACTGAATAGTCTTTATTCTATCCCAATGGTTCATTGTGTTTGTTACATTCACACACTGGTGTTGCTGACCAGTTGTTCATTCAGTAATTTATCTGTGTCTTTAATTGACAACGCCAGGAGTGCACAGCAGTAGGTTTTTATTCCCAAGTCTATGCTGAGTTGAAAAGTGTGGAGCTGAAAAAGCACAGCAGGTCAGGCAGCATCGAAGGAGCAGGAGAATTGATGTTTCAGGCATAAGCCCTTCATCAGGAAGGGCTGATTCCTGATGAAGGGCTTGAGACCAAACATCAGTTCTCCTACTCCTCCGATGCTGCCTGACCTGCTGTGCCTTTCCAGCTATATACTTTTCAACTCTGATCTCCAGCATCCGCAGTCTTCACTTTCTCCCAAGTACATGCTGAGCCTAACCTTAGTCTTGACCCTTACACTGTATTGTCAATATCCCAGGGAATCCATTTTGGAGTTGCCTGTCAGTTTGAATCAATATTAAAATACTCCATCAGATCCAGTTTGTGTTGCATTGACTGAATCTAATAAGGATTGCATTAGGACTGCAGCAAATCACCATAGTGACCTGGGTTATGGAGAGGTATCACCACCGATTGCTATTAACTGATCCTGCTGGAGGTACATTTATGGGGATGTAAGATCCAACTGTGCCATCACAAACAGTTGATTAGTCCTTCAATGATCATTGTTACAACTTGCCCTTGGGAAATGCACACGTGGAAAATGGTTCCTGGAATGAGGTAATGTGAGGGCATGCAGCAGGAGCTAGCCAATGACATCTCAATGAATTTTGATCAAGTGAGGAGAGAAACAAGCTGACCATATGAATGAGCTCTTCAACAATCACAATGAGTTCTCAGCAACTGACCGTGGTGCATCTCTGCAAATGGAACCAGACTAATTTTAAGGCTGTGCAGCAAATTCCGTAAGGCGAGGTACCAATTTCACACCTTTTTCGAACTTGAACTACCCGAAAAGAATTGCATCATTGCATCATTATGCTACTTTCTTGATCATGTAACACTGGTAAAGGAATGATATTTGCAGTTACACCAGTGTGTCAATCTTGGCAAAGAGTGACTATTGTCCATTCTTTTTGGGATACCTCACTTGGAAGGAGGTAAAATTTTCAGTTTTTCTGCTGGCCTTCAGTGATGTGTCAAATTGACCACATGTACTGTTTGACTGGAATCTGCAGGCTTTAATGTGTACTTCAATAACATGCTTGTGTGCCGAAGAGGGAACTTTGGAAACATTTTTGACAATGGCTCTTCTTCGTAGAAATAGTCATAGAGATGTACAGCATGGAAACAGACCTTTCAATCCAACTTGTTCATGCTGACCAGATATCCCGACCTAATCTAGTCCCACCTGCCAGCACCTGCCCATATCTCTCCAAACCCTTCCTATTCATATACCCATCCAGATGCCTTTGAAATGTTGCAATTGTAGCAGCCTCCATCACTTCCTCTGGCAGCCCATTCCACACACGCAACACCCTCTGTGTGAAAAAATTGCCCCTTAGGTCTCTTTTATATCTTTCCCCTCTCACCCTAAACTTATGCCCTCTTGTTTTAGACTCTCCCATCCAAGGGAAAATACCTTATCTATTTACCCTATCTATGTCCCTCATGATTTTATAAACATCTCTCAGGTCACCCCTCTGCCTCCAATGCTCTGGGGAAAACAGCCCCAGCCTATCCTGTGACTGTGGCGCATTGTATCACACTTTGGATTCCCCAGGTGATTGGACATTCTCCACATTTTAGCCCAACGTCCTGCTGTGGAACATTGATTACACATGTCACAAATTGCTGGACACTGTTTTGTTGGGTGAGACAATCCATATCTTGTATAACATTTGGATGTTTTTCTGGCTGCATTAATTGCTGCAGAGTCAAGCTCCTGGAGATGCTATTGTTCTGCTATCACTTTTTTGAACTTATGTCCTTCTCCCAGCAGTACACCACTAGGATAATGTTTAGGTTTGCCCAGACATGCATTTATGAAAGATTTGCTAGGTATCAAGGCATATTGGCCAATATTTCCACCTTGCTGTTGGTGATATGGTATGAGCTCCAGCCTATGAATCCTCAAGTTGACTTTGATCTTAAGCTAATCTTTTAAAAACTGGAGAAAATTGTCAGGGTCTTGCAATCACTCAAATATCAGAGGATTTCATTGTGTCCATCCCTTTATTTCCAAAGTGATTAGAAATTTGACAACCTGTCTTTGATTAGCAATTATCTACTGATCAATGAAGCAAAGATTCATTCTTTCTTTGAATAACTGAAATTTGAACAGAATGTCACTAGAGTCCCAGTCCATGTTCAGATGTTTGCTTACTATGTTGCTTTATGTTCTAAGAATTATAAATATGCAAAGTGTTTGTACTATCACATAATGGTTCTTTTATTTTATGCTGCCGGCTGTCTTTTTGTATCTCTCCTTGCTGCCATGATAAAGGTTGCTGCTTGAAGTGGAGCAGCCTTGCGTCTGTAAGTTATGCTTGCACTAAAAAAAGAGAAGTAACATCACATGCACATTTACTTTCACTTTCAAGAAACAAGATATAGAGCAGATACAATCTAAACTGTATGATCCTCTAGTTCCTTGATTCTAAGAAGACAAATTTAACCAACATCTGGACACATGTGAGGCCTTTTTAAATGTACAAATAATTTGTTACAGTTTTTGCTTATATTCTGCTCTTGGATCATTTTCTTAGATTGGAACTGCCCTTTCGTACTTTTAAAATTGCTTTTCTGAATCAGATCAGTTGTTGCCTCTCCTTTTCTTTGAAGAGACAAATATTCAGAAAGGTTTCTTACTTCAGGAGAGCTCTGAATGCGGACATAGAATGAATAATAAATAGAAAAAGATCTGTTTGCAACTGCAATACTGTCATCTCCTTTTCAACCTTCTGTATCAACTAACTGTCACCAGCTTTTGAGTTTACTTGTACCCAAATGCTGTCACAGCCATCGCTGTGAGATGATGTGGTTTTCCAACTATTAACCCACATGAGACATACCAGAGAGAGTTGGATTTTTATTGAGACCGATGCACAACTAACTATGCAGACTAATATGGCACATCTGGGTTATATGCTTACAGAGATTACTGTTACATTGCATACGTGTTTAAGTGGCTGATTAACTGAACCGTCAAACTGATTGGCTGTTTCTCCAATTTAATGAATGTTGACTGAATGACAAAGACCAAGTTTGAGATCTGTTATATAGCATCGCCCATCATGATGCCATCTAGTTGTCGTAAAGGTATACTACCTTTCTGAGATCTGGGCAATAATACAACACTATGTGCCTAAAATGAATACAAGTGGAGCAAGGAATCAGGTGGACTTCAGTTTTCTCTGGAATCTTCCATTTCATTTAGCGTCAAAACAAACTTTACAGTGTCCCAGACACTATTACCATCAGGACTGACCCAGCACAGTGATATATAGTCAACAAGGAACTGCCCTGGGAGTCCCCAACTTTGTCTCTTGGAATGAAGTCTAATGGCATCAGGAGGCAATTATCTCGTGGTACTATCATTAGAATGTTAATCTAGGGACTCTAGTAACGTTCCAGGCACTGTGCTTCAAATCCTTCCTGGCGGATGGTGACAGTTGAATTCAATAACAAATCTAAAATTAAGAGACTAATGATGACCATGAAACCATTGTCTATTGTCATTAAAATAAAATCTGGTTCACTAACGTCCTTCCGAGAAGGAAGCTGCCATTCTTACCTGATCTGAACTGTATAGATTCCAGACCTACAGCAATGCGGTTGACCCTTAACTGCCCTCTGGGCAATTAAGGATAGGCATTAAAATGCTGACCTAGCCAGGGATACATAAATCCTATCAATGAATTTTAAAAAGTTGAACATGGGCAGGGAAACCTCCTGTTGAAGCCACATAATGTCATCCCTCAGCTGATGAATCAGTACTCCTCCATGTTGAACAACACTTTGAGGAAGCACAGAGGATGGCAAGGGTGCAAAATGTAATCTCGATGTCCCCCACCAAGAGTAGCTCAACAGCAGCGCTATTGATTGAGCTGGTCGGGTCCTAAAGGACATAGCTATTAAACTGGGTCTGCAGCAGATGGTGAGGGAACCAACAAGAGGGGAAAACATACTTGACCTCATCCGTACCAATCTACCAGCTGTGTTTGCATCTGTCCTTGACGATATCGGTAAGAGTGATTACTGCACAGTCCCTGTGGAGGCAAAGTTGTAACAGCCTCCTGGCTGCTAGAACACAGATAGATTGCTAACTTGATCAAATAGCAAGGGATGCTGGGTACATTGGCCAAATAAAATTCTGAAATCACAAAACCCACACACCAGACACTCTACAAACACAGCAGCCAGGTGTTAATGAAATTAGCATAATGGAAAAGGTAACATATACTCTGAACAGACATACCCCAACAACTTATCCACAAAGCAGAAAGGCACCAGGTCCTACTATACAAAGAAATTAAGAGTAGCATGCCATCTAAAAGATTGACTTTCATTTCAAACTATTAAGTGTGTCTCCCTGATTGACCAGAACTCTAGAAAGTTCCAAAAAATCATTGAAAAGGTACAGGGTTAACCTACAGGCCTTTAGCAGTCTCGTGGAATCATCTGAGGCCTTTAAGGAGACTAACGTGGCAAGAGGCAGAGACCAGGTGACCATCTCGAAAGACAGAGGAAGAGAGCAGCTCCACAGACCCAGAGACAGAGCCAGAGAGAGAGAGCATAAGTTTACAAGACACATGGGATTATTGTACCTTTAAGGGGCCAGACAAGATTATGGATAGTAGGTTCAGTATTAAAGATTATTGTAATTTTGTTCCTAATAAAGTGGGGCTGTTTTACTTCGGTACCAGTTTGCGTTCATATTAATTTGACTGCTTCGGTATTGTGGGACATCTGGGCAAATTCATTCGTAACATTCTACTCGGAGTTATATAAATTGTTTGAAGAGGAACAAGACAACAAAGTACTACCTTCACATTGAGAATAACCTCCACCATGTTCTGTGAGACTAAATGGGACAGACTATGAACAGGTCTAGCAATTCAAGACTGGGCATCCATGAGGCACTGTGGGCCATCAACAGCAGCAGAACTGTACTCCAGTACAATCTGCAATCTCATGGCTCGGCATATCCCCTACTTAACCACTATCAAGCCAGGGGATCAACCCTTGTTAAATGGAGAGTGCAGGAGGGCATGGCAGGAGCAGCACCAGGCATAGCTAGAAGTGAGGTGTCACCCTGGTGAAGTTACAAGACAGTTCACTTTCATGTCAAACAGCATAAGCAGCAAGGGAGAGACAGAGCTAAATGATCCCACAGTGCTGCCACATCCAGTCATGATTGGTGGAGGTCAATTCAACAATTCATTGGAGGAGGAGGCTCCACAAATACCTCCATTCTCAACAATGGAAGAGTCCAACACATCAGCGCAAAAGGTAAGGCTGAAACTTACACAGTAATCTTCTGCCAGAAATGTTCAGTGCATGATCCACCTTGGCTTTCACGAGTGGTCCCCAGCATCACAGATGCCAATCTTCAGTAAATTTGATTCACTCCATGCGTTATCAAAAAAATGGCTGGAGGCACTGGATACCTCAAATGCTCTGGGCCCTGAAAACATTCCAGCAGTAGTACTGAAGACTCATGTTCCAGAACTTGCCGCTCCCCTATCCAAACTGTTCCAGTACAGCTACAACACTGGCATCTACCCAACAGTATGGAAAATTGCCCAGGTATGTCCTGTACACAAAAAGCACGCCAAATCCAACACAGCTAATTACCCTCTCATCAGTTACTCTCGATCATCAGTAAAGTGATGGAAGGCGTCATCAACAGTGCTATCAACCAGCACCTGCTTAGCAATAACCTGCTCAGTGATACAGTTTGGGTTTGGTCAGGGCCACTTAGCTCCTGACCTCATTACAGCTTTAGTTCAAGCATGGACAAAAGAGCTGAATTCCACGGATGAAGTGGGAGTAACAGCCCCTTACATCAATGCTACCTTCAACTGAGTGTGGCATCAAGACGTCCTAGCAAAACTGGAATCAATGGGAATCGGGACAAACTCTCCACTGATGCAACATGTCCAAATGCAACAAGGTCTGGACAATATCCAGGCTTAGGGGGACAAGTGGCAAGTAACATTCATACCATACAATTACCAGGCGATGATTATCTTCAGTAATAGGCAATCTAACCACTGTCCTTTCATATTCAATGGCATTATCATCACTGAATTCTCCCACTATCAACAACCTGGGGGTTATCATTGACCAGAAACTCAACTGGACTCACCATATAAATATGGCTACAAGAGTAGGCCAGAAGCTAGGAATATTACAGTGAATAACTTACCTCCTGATTTCCCAAAGACTGTTTACATCAACAAGGCAAAGTCAGGAGGGTGATAGAATACTCCCCATTGGCTTGCTGTGTGCAGCTCCAAAATACTGAAGAAGCTTGACACCATCCAGGACAAAGCAGCCGACTTGATTTGCACCATACTCACAAACATCCACTCCCTCCACTATCAATACTCAACAGCAGCAGTGTGTACTATCTACAAATGCATTGCAGAAATTCATTCAGATCCTTTGCATTTTCCAAACCCGTGACCACTTCCATCTAGAAAGACAAGGACAGCGGATATATGGGAACACCACCACCTGCAAGTTCCACTCCAAGCCACTAACTTGGAAATATATCTACGTTCCTTCTCTGTTGCTCAAAATCCCAGACTTCTCTCCCTAAGGGCAGTGTTGGTCTACCCACAGCACGTGGACTGCGGCAATTCAAGAAAGCAGTTCATCACCACCTTCTCAAGGGCAACCAGGGACGGGCAATAAATGCTGGCCCAACCAGCAACGCCCACATTCCACAAGAGAATAAAAAACAAGTGCTTCAAAACTCTGTTGAAGTTCGGGAATTTACCAAAGGATTTTCCAAGAGCTGCATTCAAGTGGTTGAATGTTCTGCCTGCAACGTTGGGGTGAAAGGGAAAGATGCATGAAGGGCCTGAGTCAGAAGAGCTCAGTCTTCAAGATCTTAGTCTGCAGGTTATTGGTAGAATAGGGAAATGACAGATTCTGGAGTTTTCCATTGTTCAGGAAGAAGATGTTAAAAAGTATGCATTGGAGGAGGGGAGCTGGTGCAGCTGAGCAGTGATGGCAAAGTGGGATTTTATTCTGGAATAGAATAATTCTGCAGCAGACCCTGGTGCACAAGTTGGATTGCATAAACACTAGCTTCCACCTTTTCTTCTGGATCCTTTCTCTGTCCAGAAGCTAAAACCTCCCACAGGCAAAGGATCTAGCTCTTAAATACAAAGTCCACCGAGCATCACTTGCTCCCAATAAGTTCTGGTGTTGTTCTAGTTTACTCTGCCTTTCTAACCCTGACAGTTAAATCTAGAAGTGATGGTAAAACCACTTGGTGTAAAGCCAGTTGTGCAGTGACTGAGTTAGGAGACAGGAAATGTTGCATAAGACAATGGGAAGATTTTTAGGATCTGAAACACAACTGAGCTTAGTTTCAAACAGGATGCCAAGGCTGTGAACAGGGAAGTAGGCAAGGTGCAATGGTGAAGGAGTTACTGATATGGGAGCTGAAGAAGGAGGCCAACTGTAGATCACAAAGTACTCAGAAGTGACAGTGTAGGCAAGTGTTTTCGAGGTTTTCCAATAGGTAAAAATGGACCCATGGATAAACAGCCTTGAAGGGAAAAGCTATCAACAAAAGCTATTTGATCACATTATATAAGGCAGAGAGAGAGAGAGAATAGGGATATCACTCATCACTTTAGACTGGGATTTTCTAAAACTAAGAGAAAGACTGAAGTCAGAGTGGAGGAATGTGCATGAATTCGTCGGAAAGAGCTTCCAAAGACTTTAGAATGTAATAGAAACTTATACGGGTTGATAGTTGTGAGGTTTAAAGGCAGAATACTTTCAGGAAGGTTAGCGCAAAGATTTTGAATTGGAAGGGGTTAATGTCTGGGAAGAGGAAAGCATTGAGAATACCAACTAACAAAGGGGCTTAAGAAAGGGATTAGGTTCTTGGAGGACCCTGAAACAGAGATCCTCATCGATACTAGAATTCCCCATTATTGGCTTACTCTCTCCTCCCTACACAAGTCCCCTCTCTCTTTCACTTTGGGAGGTCATGGTGAGGTGGTACTGTCGCTGAAGTAGTAATGAAGCCCTACTCTTGTTCAGTTAAAGCCAGCTCTCCTCCACTTGATTATGTCTACTCTGGATTGTCCTTTGTTCTTTCCCACCATCATCCTAAACCTATCAGAGGGTGCTGGTGAGAAGCGACTGAAGGGGATTCTGGGCAAAGTTGGTGTAGTCACCAAGACTGCTAGTTTTGAGTAGCAGCCTTACCATGATCAACACCTGGAACTGGCCAAAGGGAAGAGACAGCATCTGGGATGGGTAAAAGCTCAAAGCATTTTAGATCTAGTTTCGAACTGCAACCTTATCTTGATCCATAAACGGGATCGAGAATGTGGTGCTGGAAAAGAACAGCAGGTCAGGCAGCATCCGAGAAGCAGGAGGATCAACGTTTTGGGCATAAACCCTTCATCAGGAATGAGGACTTATGCCAAAATGTCGATTCTCCTGCTGCTCAGATGCTGCTTGACCTGCTGCGCTTTTCCAGCGTCGCACTCTCAACTCTGATCTCCAGCAACTGCAGTCCTCACTTTTTCCCATAAAACAGGATGTATCATGGGAGCTACATTTTGTGACATCACAAGCTCAAAAGAGATACTTTAGACAGAAGGGTTCCTGACTGGTAAGCAATGGTCATGTGGCTCTTACCTCTTACCTTCAAATTCCACTCACCTTTTCATACCCATAAGGTTTTAGAATTGGCTAGTGGTAAAGTGGTACAGTGCTGGAATTTAGAGTGATGTCTAGAATGTTATTACAGAATAATGTATTTAGTATTTAGTATTCTTTAGTGAGAACCTAACACTAGGGACCATCTAGTTAGCTGTAAATTAATTTAATAGACATTTATTTTTAATTAAGTTGTTGTTCGAGGGTCAGTCAGTGATGATTCGTGGGCAAGTATGCTTCTCCTGTGGAATGTGGGAATCTGAACATTCCTGATGATTACATCTGCAGGACGTGTTCCCAATGGCAGGCGGACTGCATGGGTTGGTTGGAGTGGACACATGTAGGAGCATGCAGGAGGAAGAAAGCATCAGAGACAGGAGATGTGGTCACACCCAAGGCTCAGACAGATAGACGGGTGACTGTGAGAAGGGGCAGGCAGTCAGTGCGGATGCTCCCTGTGTCCATTCCCCTCTCCAGCGAGTACACTGTTTTGGATGCTGTTGGGGAGGAAGATGATGACCTATCAGGGGGCGATGAAATCAGCAGCCAGGACAGTGGCACCACAGCTGGCTCCGTGTACAGCAGAGAGGGTCAAAGTACAGTGAGCAGTAGTAATAGGGGATGGTACAGTCAGGGGCACAGATAGCCGTTTCTGTGGCCATAACAGAGACTCCAGGATGGCATGTTGCCTTCTGATACCAGGGTCAAGGATGTCTGAGTGAGCACAGGACATTCTCAAAAGGGAGGAAGAGCTGCCAGAGGTTGTGGTACACATTGCTACTTACAGCATCGGCAGGAAAAGTGACAAGGTTTTGCAAAGGGAATTTAGAGAGTTGGGTTGGAAGCTGAAAATCAAGATCTCTAGTGTTGTAATCTGGGATTACTCCTTGCGCCATGTGAGCCTGGGAATGGGAAGGCTGTACAGTTAAAGATGCTGAAGTAGGAGGGAGGGCTTCCTATCTGTGAATCGTTAGGATGTCTTCCAGGGTAGGTGGAACCTGTTCAAGAAAAGTTTCAGCTACACCAGAGGGGCACCAATATCCTGGCAGGAAGGTTTGCTAGTGCCACTCAGGAGGGCTTAAAGTGTGGCCAGGAGGGGTGGGAACCAGAAGAGTAAGTCAGCAAGTGAAATGACCAAGGAGAAGTCAGAGACTAAAGCCAGTAATATTAAGAGGAAAAACGACAGGGAGAGATTACAGAACACAGCAGGACTGGTGGACTGAAGTGCGTTTAGTTTAATGTGAAACATATGACAGGTAAGGCAGATGGACAGAGCTTATATTATTACAAATAACCATCATATTGTAGATATTACAGAGACTTGGTTGCAGGAGGACAAGACTGGCAGTTTAATGTTCCAAGACTTAGATGTTTCAGGTGAGGTAGAGAGGGTTGTGAAAGAGTTGGCGGAGTCACATGACCAATTTGGGAATATATCACAGTCTCCCACAGCTGGCAGGAAACAGAGGGACAGATCTGTAGATAGATTATGGAAGAACGCAACAACATCAGTGTTATTGTGGTGGGAGATTTGAACTTCCTCTACATTGATTGGGATTCCCTAAGCACCAGGGGCTTGGATAGGGCACGGTGACGGGGCTGGGGAGACAGGAAGAGGACTTTGTTAGGCGGATCCAGAGAGTTTCGTGAAGCAATACATAACTAATCCAACTCGGGAAAGGGCCATACTAGACCTGGTATTGGGAAATGACCCCAGCCAGGTGATTGAAGTTTCAGTGGGGGAGCATATCGGGACCAGTGACCATAAGTCCATAAGCTTTATGTTACTCGTGGATTGGGGTAAGGGTAGTCCTTGGGTGAAAGTGCTAAACTGGGGGAAGGCTAACTACCACAATATTAGGCAGGAACTGGGGCATGTAGATAGGAGGCGGCTGTTTGGGACAGCGAGTATAAAAATTGGTAAGTCATGTTGCAGCTGTATAGAATGTACTTTTGGGCCACATTTGAAATATTCTGGTAGCCAGAAGGATGTGGAGGTTTTGGAAAGGGTACAGAAATGATTTACCAGGATGTTGCCTGGTTTGGAGGGTGTTAGCTGTGAGGAGGGATTGGACAAATTTGATTTGTTTCCATTTGAATGTCAAAGTATGAGGGGGTTGACCTGACAGAAGCTTAAAAAGTTATGAGAGGCACAGATAGAATGGAAAGTTGGGATCTTTTTCCGAAGGTAGAAATGTCAATTATTAGGGGGACATACGTTTAAGGTAAAAGGGGATAGGCTTAAAGGAGATGGAAGAGGTAAGCTGTTTTGGTAAGTGCCTGGAATGCACTGTCAGAGGAGGGTAGAAGCAGATACAATAGCAATGTTTTAGAGGCATCTTGACAGATAGATGGATAGACAGGGAATAAAGGGATATGGACAATGTTGAGACAAAGGTTTTTAGTTCAGAAAGGTGTTGTGGGGCTTTGTGCAGTGTTGGTCTGCTGAAGGGCTTGTTTCTGTGTTGCACTGATCTTTGCTCTTAAGGTATGATAATCACTGTTCCCTAAACATTCATCCCCTTTCTCTTGCTTGAATTGGCCCACCTCATTCCCAAGAATCTGGTCTTGTGGTGCCTTCTTACTTGTTGGATTGGACACATGCTGCTGTAGGAAATTCTCCTGAGCACAGTCCAGGAATAATAAGTCTTCATTGTCTGTTACACCACCAGTATCCTGGACAATATTCAGATAATTACCATCTCCCAATATAACTACTCAAAGATATTTGCACCTCTCTGTAATTTCTTTGAGGTTTGTTCCTCTGCACCTTTCCTATTAGTTGGTAGTTAATAGACCAAGCAATATTATCCTTTTTATTCCGTAGTTTCAGTCAAATTGATTCTGTTATAGAGTCATAGAGTCAGAGAGCTACACAGCATGGAAACAGACCTTAAGTCCAACCCGTCCATGCCAACCAGTTATCCCAACCCAATCTAGTCCCACCTGCCAGCACCCGGCCCATATCCCTCCAAACCCTTCCTATTCATATACCCATCCAGATGCCTTTTAAATGCTGTAATTGTACTAGCCTCCACCATTTCCTCTGGCAGCTCATTCCATACACATACCACCCTCTGCGTGAAAAAGTTGCCCCTTAGGTCTCTTTTATATCTTTCCCCCTCACCCTAAACCTATGCCGTCTAGTTCTGGACTCCCCGACCCCAGGGAAGAGACTTTGTCTATTTATCCAATCCATGCCCCTCATGATTTTATAAACCTCTATAAGGTCACCCCTCAGCCTCCGATGCTCCAGGGAAAACAGCTCCAGCCTGTTCAGCCTCTCCCTGTAGCTCAAATCTTCCAATCCTGGCAACATCCTTGTAAATCTCTTCTGAACCCTTTCAAGTTTCACAACATTTTTTGGATAGGTAGGAGACCAGAATTGCACGCAATATTCCAACAGTGGCCTAACCAATGTCCTGTACAGCCGCAACATGACCTCCCAACTCCTGTACTCAATACTCTGACCAATAAAAGAAAGCATACCAAATGCCTTCTTCACTATCCTATCTACCTGCAACTCCACTTTCAGATTTATGAACCTGCACTCCAAGATCACTTTGTTTAGCAACATTCCCTAGGACCTTACCATTAAGTGTATAAGTTCTGCTAAGATTTGCTTTCCCAAAATGTAGCACCTTGCATTTATCTGAATTAAACTCCATCTGCCACTTCTCAGCCCATTGGCCCATCTGGTCCAGATCCTGTTGTAATCTGAGGTAACCCTCTTCGCTGTCCACTACACCTCCAATTTTGGTGTCATCTGCAAACTTACTAATTGTACCTCTTATATTTGCATCCAAATCATTTATGTAAATGACAAAAGGTAGAGGGCCTAGCATCGATCCTTGTGGCACTCCACTGGTCACCTGCCTCCAGTCTGAAAAACAACCCTCCACCACCACCCTCTGTCTTCTACCTTTGAGCCAGTTCTGTATCCAAATGGCTAGTTCTCCCTGTATTTCAGAGATCTAACCTTGTTAACCAGTCTCCCATGGGGAACCTTGTCGAACACCTTACTGAAGTCCGTATAGATCACATCTACCGCTCTGCCCTCATCAAACTTCTTTGTTACTTCTTCAAAAAACTCAATCAAGTTTGTGAGGCATGATTTCCCACACACAAAGCCATGTTGACTATCCCGAATCAGTCCTTGCCTTTCCAAATAGTTGTACATCCTGTCCTTAGGATTCCCTCCAACAACTTCTTGAACTGTGTCAAACATCTTTTCTCTGCAGCATTAAAATAGTCTCCTGATGCCATACTAATATCATTCCTCCTGTTTCTCTTAGATTTTCTGCACACTTTGTGACTGTTGAACATCCAATCCTGCCCTTCCTTGACCCATGTCAAGAATGTGGTGCTGAAAAAGCACAGCAGGCCAGGCAGCATCAGGAATGAGCTTCCCCTTATGCCCGAATTATGCCTGAAACGTCGATTCTCCAGCTCCTCGGATGCTGCCTGACCTGCTGTGCAATTCCAGCACCAAAGACTCGACTCTGATCTCCAGCATCTGCCGTCCTCACTTCCTTCCTTGACCTACATCTCTGTTATAGCCACAACATCATCACCCATCACAGCAATCCAAATTTGTAACTCCCCAATCTTGTTGATTATACTCCAGGCACTCACAGACATACAGTTTAGACTCAATTTCTTTCATCTTTTCTGCAATTCCACCTACTGATTTCCTATTCTCCACTCTTATCCTATCCGTGTGTACTTTGGTATTACTCTCTAATATATTCTCCTGGTTTGCACACCCTTTCAAATTAGTCTAGAGATCACCACTGTCCCAAAGGCATTTGAGTTACGCATAGCAAAACCAATCTGTTACAGAATGTGATCAGTAGGACAGCCAGTTTTAGTTTTTAAAAATATTAACTTGTGTGTCCTTGAGAAGCTGCCATTTCATCTCCATAACTCAAGGATAGTTGAGGCTAATTGTGCACTGGTAGAGTTGAACTAAGAGGCAAAACAAAGTTTTGACTATCCTGTTCTATCTGATCACAAATCTGATGGCCTCTGACTTGGGATCGCAGGAAGTTAACTAAACTGCTATCTTCAACAAGTTGCTGTTTGAGATGGGCGTGTGATTAAATGTTGTGTAATGCCACATTCAATTTAATTGGCTATCTTTCTGGGCACGGAGAACTCAGTGTCCCATTCTCTGTTTCACCTCTTTTGTGCTTTTTTATCCCAATGCCATATGAGTTTCTTGTATCACTTGCCAAGGCCAGGAAAGGCAGTTTATTTTATATATAAGGTGCAATTGAGAGTTTCTTATTTTTAGGTTAATGTCACTGAGGACATACAAGAGGCACTGAGTTTGATGACTGGTAGATCTAGTGAAGTGAATACACAGCAAGATCAGTCAGATCGATGGTTTGTTGTCAGGAAAAGCAAGATTGTAGTTGAGAAGTCTCCTGGAGCTATTCCCCTCTCAAACAGATATTCTGTTTTAGATATTATTGAAAGGGTGTCTCAGAGGAAATAAATGTGGTAATCAGATCTTGGGCACCAGCAGTGAATCTTATGTTAAATGAGGTTAGTCAAGATTTTTTTAAAAATTGTTATAGGGGACTCTCCTATCATGGGCACAGACAGAAGATTCTGTGGCAGCGGGCATGAATCTAGAATAGAACATTACTTTCCTGATGCCAGGGTTACAGATGTCTCAAAACATTTGAAGTATATTGTCAAAGGGGAGAGTGAGAAGCTGGAAGATGGTGTACACATTGGCATGAATTATATAGTTAGGGAAAGGGTTAAGGCTTTGCAGAGTGAACATGGAGATTAGGTAGAAGGTTAAAAAAGCATCATCAAAAGTACTAATCCCTGGCTTACGTATAGTACCAAGTTCTAATGAGGGAAGGAATAAAAGGGTAGGGCAGATAAATCAGTGGCTGAGGGGGGTGGGGTGCAATGTGCAGTTTCTTGGATCACTGAGATCTCTTCTGGGGTAGAAAAGACATGTTCAAAAAGGATGGGTTTCATCTGAAATGGAAAGGGAAGACGTGGTAATTTTATTTCAGGAGCCTGTAAATCCTTTGGGAGGGAGGTTCCTAAGTAACTGTGAAAATTGGAAGAAAGGTGAGGATGGTTCTGAATCAGAAAAAAGCAAGTTTATTAGAAAAGATAGACATTAGTAAGTTGGAGAATGAAGTAACCCTGAAGAATTAAACTGCATTTATTTCAATGAAAGAGGTCTCACAGGTAAGGCTGATGAATTCAGAGCTTGTATAGGAACACGGGACTGGGATGTCATGGCTATTACAGGACATGACTGGTAGCTTGATGTTCTGGGGTTTAAATGCTATACGAAGGATAGAAAGAGAGACAAAGAGGAGAGGGAATGGCATTTTTGATTAAGGAAAACATTACTATTGCAATTAGAGAGGATATTTCTGAGCCATCGTTCAGTGAAAATATATAGGTTGAAATTAGAAATAAGAAAGGGATGATCACCTCGATGGGATTGTACTGTAAGACCCACCCC
This sequence comes from Chiloscyllium punctatum, assembly GCF_047496795.1. Classification (NCBI taxonomy): domain Eukaryota; kingdom Metazoa; phylum Chordata; class Chondrichthyes; order Orectolobiformes; family Hemiscylliidae; genus Chiloscyllium; species Chiloscyllium punctatum. Next base: position 75,341,073 of record NC_092744.1, on the reverse strand, counting down.
TCCGATAGAGCAAAATTGAGAAGCAAATATGTAGAGAGGTCTCAAATATTTGTAAGAGTAATAAGGTTGTAACAGTTGGGGAGTTTAATTTTCCAAACATTTGACTGGAACTGCCGTAGTGTTAAAGGTTTAGATGGTGAAGAATTTGTTCAGCGTATTCAAGAACATTTTCTTTATCAGTATGTAAATGTTCCGACAAGAGAAGGAGCAAAACTTGACCTTCTCTTGGGAAATAAAGCAGGGCAAGTGACTGAGGTAATAATGGGGAACACTGTGGGAAGAGAAATTATAATACTATGAGTTTTAAAATAGTTATGGAAAAGGATAAGTCTTCCATAAAAGTTAAAGTTCTTAATTGAAGTAAGGCAATTTTAAATGTATGGAACTAGAACTTTCAGATTTGAGTAGAATGTTCGTGGGTAAAGGGACAACTGACAAGTGGGAGGCTTTCAAAAGTGTGATAACAAGAGTTCAGAGGCATAATGTTCCTATTAGTATGGAGAGTTAGGCTGGTAAGATTAGGGAACAATGGATGAATAAAGGTATTGAAGTTCTAGTCAAGAATAAAAAAGAATCATATATTAGATATAGATAATTGGGATCAACTGAATTTCTTGAAGTGTATAAAGAGTGTAGGCATTCTTAAGAAGGAATTCAGCAAGGCAAAGAGGGAATAGGTGATAGCCTAAGTAGATAAGGTTAATTCAAAAAGATCCTACAAATATATTAAGAGTAAAACCACAGAGAGAGTAAGATGCCTTTAAGATCAATGAGATTGTCTTTGTGTTGAACCTCAGGGGATGGAAGAGTTAGTAAATGAATATTTTGCATCAGGTTTTATTGTTGAGAAAGAAATTGAAGCTAGAGAACTCAGGAAGAAAATATTGTTGTTTTGAAAGCAGTTCACATTACAGAAGAGGAGGTGCTGGAGGTCTTAGAAAATATCAAAGTGGATAAGTCTCCAGGACCTGATGAAGTGTATCCCAGGATGTTGGGAAAAGAGGAAATTGCAGGGCTCCAGCAGAAATATTTGTACCATCTATAAACACAGGTGAGGTGCTGAAGAAGTGGAGTGTGAGTAATGTCGTGCAATTGTTTAAAAAAGGAGAAACCTGGGAGCTGTAGACCTGTGAGTCTGACATCAGTACTGGGTAAGTCTTTGGAGGTCATTCTGAAAGATAGGATTTACATACTTTTGGAGAGGCAAGGAATGATTAGGGACAGTCAGCGTGGCTTTCTGTGTGGGAAATCGTGTCTCACAAACTTAATTTATTGAAGCAACCAAAAAGATTGAGGGCAGAGCAGTAAACGTTGTTTATTTGGACTTTAGTAAAGCCTTTGACATGTTAGACTAATTAGTAAAGTTAGATCACATGGGATTCAGGGTGAGTTTGCCAAATGGAAACATAATTGGTTTTATGGTTGGAGATAGAGAATGATAGAGGAGGGTTGTTTTTCAGACTGCAGGCCTGTGAGCAGCAGTGTTCAACAAAGATTGGAACTGCATTCACTTTTGTTTGTCATTTATGTAAATGACTTGGATGAGGATATAGGCGGCATGGTTAGGTAGGTTGCAGATGACACTGAAAGTCGGTAGTATGGTGGACAGTGAAGAAGGTTATCTAAGATCACAAAGAGATCTTGATCAATTGGGTCAATGGGCTGAGGAGTAGCAAATTACATTAAATTTGGATAAATGTGAGGTATTGTATTTAGGTAAAACAAACAAAGACACAACTTGTACAATTAACGTTAGGACCCTGGGTAGTATTGTAGAACAGAGAGACCTAGGGATTCAGGTACACAATTCTTTAACATTTGCATCATAGGTAGACAAGGTGGTTAAGAAGGGGTTTAGCACGCTTGCCTTCATTGCTCAGACCTCTGAGTATAAGAGATGGGACGTCACGTTCAGGTCATACAGGACATTGGTGAGGCCTCTTCTGTAGTACTGTGTCCAGTTCTGGTCACCCTGTTATGGGAAGGACATTAAGAAAGTGGAAAGGGTTCAGAAAAGATTTAGCAGGATACAGCCAGGAATGGAGATATTGAGACATAAAAATAAACTGGAAAGACTGGGACATTTTTCACTCAAAGGAAGTTGAGGACTGACCTTATAGAGGTTTGTAAAATCATTAGGGGCATAGAAAAAGATAATAATATGGGTTTTTTCCCCCGAGGGTGAGGGTGTTCAAAACTAGGGGGTATATTTTTAAGGTGAGAGGAGAAAGATTTTAAAAGGACATGAGGGGCAACATTTTTTAGACAGAGAGTTGTTCATATGTGAAATGAACTGCCAGAGGAAGTGGTGGATGCAGGTACACTTACAACACTTCAAAGACATTTGGATAAGTACATGAATAGGGAAGGTTTGGAGTGATGTGGGCCAATTGCAGGCAGGTGGGACTTGTTTTGTTTGGGAACATGGTCATCATGTCTGTTTCCATTTTATATGAGTCCATGATTCTATGTCCTATTGGATAGAAATGAGGCAGAGAAAGCAAGCTGCAAGATATTAAAGCTTTTGGTATTTTTTAAAATCAAGCTGTTCAAGGATGCCATGATACAATACCACTGCACTAGAACAGCCTTCTCATTCAGGATTCAAATTAAAACTTACATTCACCCCACTGGAAACATTATCTGTGGTGGGGTTTAAACCCAGGAATTCATAAAGACTGACATTAAAGTCAGAGCGTCACACTGACTCTACCTCCATGCAAAGTTGGACAAGTGTTGTGCTGTTGCCACCTAGTGACACTGAGTGCAAAATTCAAGGGAAAAAACAACATATTCTCGTAATCTGAAACAAAATTAGGAAATCCTGGAAAAGGTCAGCCGGCATTTCACCTTGGCCCCTTATTCTTCTTTGACACTTTCTGCATCTTTGAACATCTTCCGCCTCAGCTCTCATTGAAGATCCTCATTCTCTACTGTCCACCAAATACTGTACCAATTTACTTAATGTTACGTTTTGCACTGACCAAGACTAACACATGCTTGATTGCAGACAGCAATTATTGATCTAACTTTATTTACATCAATCCAACAGAGAGGACAATAGAATATAATATTCAGATCTCACAACATACTATTGTTACACACTTAAAAGAGCAACTTATACATTGAAATGAAAATATATATGTATGTAAGTTCCCAGAATACAGACTGAGTAAAACAATGTATAATTGGGTTGTATAATTGTTTCTAACTTCAAGCAAAGGATCTAAATGACACTAACGTAGTCTGTTTCTCAGCTTCATTATGTATCTGAATATATCAAATCTCGCTGCAACAACTCCAACCTTCCCCTTCTAACCTGAGTGGTTCCTTCTCATAGCCTTCTGATCAGTACTGAGCTCTCTACGTTTCATGACTCATTTTCACTTTGTCTTGCTTTTCTCTTAATTTTTTAAAAAAATTGATATCAGTTTTAAGCTTCAAAGCTTGTTCTAAGAGTGGGGTTAAACAATAACTTGTGAGGTGAGCAACCTATTGTAGGCTACGGGGCTGTTTTATAAGCAAACAGAAAATTTTCTACCATGTATAGAAAATAAACTTTGAAAAAGCTGCCTCGTTTTATTATTTAGCAAATAGTTCTGAAAAGACAACTTCATTCTGTAGCACCATTCAGTGCTGGGGGGATGTGGTGATAAGAACGTGTGCTTGATTCCATTCTGAACCATAAATATTTCAAATTCATCAGGCATAAATTAGGAACAATTATCTGGCAACAATACATCTAGCAGCTCATAAATTGCAAATCAACTTTTCGAAACCACAATGGTTTTTGCAAATGTGGTGTGGACTCTACGTTTATCCACTTGCAATTACAATCGACCAAGAAAGGGTCCTTCAAAGAAATCAACAGGTACTTGTTTCCATGGGTTTCTTCAATTTGACCACATTCTTCGTAATCTATTTAGCTCTTTGCTTCCTGCTTCTAACAGTGCATAAGTCACTGGCTTCCACTTACAAAATATCACCTGTACATTGCCCTCAATATCGATTTGAGCCTTATCATTTGATGCTCTTTTCTCAAAGATTGTGCTCCCTTAGCACATTCTCAATGTCAGACGTATTCTCACTGGTCCCTGCTTGTAAATAACTTGCTGCAATTTAAACATGTTGTTCTAAACCAACTCTTTCCCATCTGGGAGACTTTGTTCCCTCCTACAACTCTGCATCACCATTTTCCACTCTCATGCTAACTTCATCTAACACTGGAGTATTGTCAATACAATAAACCGTCAGTTTCACATCACTTTGTGTAAGGGGATTTAACTTTCGGGGGCTTCTTGTATTCTTATTTGCAGATAACAGACACTGCTGCAGCAGTAATGAAAGTGAGCTATAAATGCCCAGAGTTTACCTCTACTGTGGTGCAGGAATTATATCTTACTTACCAACACACTTAAACAGCGTGTGTTCATTAGATATCACCAGAAAAACTAACATCATTTTCAAGATACCATGCAAGAACTGTAAAAAAGACTACATCGAACACAAACAGGAAACTTGCCACCAGAATACATGAATACCAATTGGCCATCAAAAGACACGACCCACTCTCACTGGTTTCCATACATACAAACAAAAAAGGGCACCATTTTGACTGGGACAACACACACAGCCTAGGACAGGCGAAACAAAGATACACATGAGAATTCTTAGAGGCATGGCACTCTGACCACAACTCCATCAATAAACACATCGACTTAGATCCTATCTACCTTTCCTTGAAAACAAGGACTGGAAATAACATCACGCACCTTAAGAAACCAAGACCTATAAATAGAGAGGCAAGACATACCACCAGCATTTCACCAGAGATTCTCACTGATGGTGTTACCTAGTATGGTGACAAAATGTCTGAAAACAAACCTTCAAACTCAGTGAGCTAACTTACAGACTTATTATATCTTACACCCTTTCATTCTTATCCTCCCAGTGCTTTTTCCCTTGTTCTGACTGAGTACACCTTTTGATCTCCCTGGCTGATAATGTCAGCTTCCAATTCCATAGCTGTCATTTGAGCTTCAGAGAATTTCCAGACTCCTGAACTAGCTTTAGATCTACCGCAAGCTCTGTTTGGTGTGTGGCTGTAACCTGAAGCCCTACCACAGGCTGAAGCATTGCTGTTTCCTCTGCTTCAGCACATCACCTGGACATGACTGACTTTCTCACAGGCAGAACTTAAATGGTTAGTGGCTACCACAGCAATGGCAGTATTTAGCCTTCTGACTCTGCAACTGGGAATCTTGCTGCTGTAAGCCTGGATCCTGCTAAATCTTCACTGCTGCCTCAGGAAAATAACTCCCTCTCAAACTGCATCTATCACTTCCTGCCATTTCCATAGCTGTCTCTTTGCAGCCTCTCTTCCATTTAAAAGCCGCTCATGGATTTTATTGTTCTTTATGACTCCCAGAAATTGCCTTTCAGGTTGATTTCTAAGATCATGACATACCCAAAGTGCCGAGAGTGTATCTTTAATTGGAGAACATAACCTGCGACAATCTCACTTGACGATAATTCCATTAATATAATGTGACTCTCAGTGCAATTTTATTCCCAGTCATCCCATAATGAGTCCAGGATCTCAATAATTTCAGAATAGTCCATAATATTGGGGTCTTGTGGGCAAATTGGTTAGTCACCACTTCAGAAACATCAGGTCCCAACACCGTGAGAAATATGCTTGCTTCATCTTACTTGAATCATTTATTTCATTTGCTTTCAATTTTATTTGTGTTTTTTGTTTATTTAATTTGTTCACCTCATTTACAATTATACTAATCATTTTTGTTACGATTGAATTCCTCTACTGTTCTCAAATCTGACTTCAGTTCTGCTGTTCAACTTTGTTGATGCACCTGAATACAACACGTACATGCAAAAATGACTTAAATCACTCAAACTTCCTCAACATCACCCTTTGGACTTCTATTGTTCTTCAGTCCTTAATTTCATAAATAAAATGTGAAAGAAAATTCTATCCTCACCTTGTTGTCATCTTTCTATTCTATATTAAAAATCACACAACACCAAGTTATAGTCCCAACAGGTTTATTTGGAAACGCTAGCTTTCAGAACACTGCTCCTTCATCAGGTCGGCAGAAGTGGGTACTGCAGATGCTGGAGGTTAGAGCCAAGATTAGAATGGTGCTGAAAAACACAGCAGGTCAGGTAGCATCCAAGGAGCAGGAAAATCGACGCTTCGGGCAAAGGCCTGATGACTTTCCTGCTCCTTGGATGCTGCCTCACCTCCATCATCAGGGAGCTGTGGAGGAGTATCATAAGACACAGAATTTATAGCAAAAGATCACAGTGTCATGCAACTGAAAATACATGTTGAACAAACTTAGATTGCTGTTAAGTCTTCCATCTTTTAGAATGGGTTGCAGGTTTCAGTTCATTAATATATAAGTCCCAGAACTACTTTTAAGTCATATTCTTGAGATCACTTAAGGCTTTATAAAAAAAGCTGACATCTCAGCTCAGACAATGCATTAAAGGTGTGAGGTTAGAGTCTGTCTGTATTCCAATCTTGAGTCAAACTGTTCTATTACCAAAGTAGGAATTTATAAAATGTTTACAGGGATTGACTACCTACATTGATTGCCTGCAGATTGTGTGCTTTTTGAGCAATTTAGAATGACTCTGCAAATACAATTCTGCAAATGCAAATTCACCCTGTAGACTTACTTGTGTGCTTACTTGAGAGAGAGTGTGCGTGTGTGTGTGCATGCGAATGTGTGCGTGTGAGTGTGTGTGTGTGAGAGAGTGTGTATTTGTGTGTGTGCATGCTTGTTAGAGTGCTTGCCTGAGTGTGATAGAGTATAAGCCTGTAGGAGGGTATGTGCGTAGGTGTGGGGGTGTATGTGTGTGTGTATGAGAGAGAGCGTGTGTATGAGATAGTGTCTGCATGAGTGTGTGTTTGTATGTGTGTGTGTGTGTAGTGTAGTGCGGGCACCTGTAGTGTGACATGAACCCAAGGTCCCTGTTGAGGCCATCTTCATGGGTACCAAACTTGGCTATAAGCCTCTGTTCGGCCACTCTGCGTTGTTGCGCATCCCGAAGTCCACCTTGGAGGATGGTCACTCAAAGGTCCAAGGTTGAATGTCCTGGACTGCTGAAGTGTTCACCGACTGGGAGGGAACTCTCCTGTCTGACAGTTGTTGCACGGTGTCCATTCATCCGTTGTCATGGTGTCTACTTGGTCTTATCAATGTACTAAGCCTCGGGGCATCCTTGCCTGCAACGTATGAGATAGATAACCAAGTTGGCCAAGTCACATGAGTACCTGTGTGTCCCCACATGTAATCTGACACATCTTGCAGTGGTTGCCATGACACAGGGTTATACAGTGTTGTGGTCAAAGTTGTCCTGTACATTGGGCAGTTTGCTGCGAACAATGGTCTGTTTAAGGTTTGGCAGATGTGTAAAGGTGAGAATTGGAGGCGTAGGGAAGGTCTTGGCGAGGTGCTCATCCTCATTGATAATGTGCTGCAGGCTGCGAAGAACGTGGCGTAGTTTCTCCACTCCTGGGGTGCACTGGGACAACAAAGGGTAACCTATCGGTTGCATCCCATGACTGTCTTCTGAGGGGGTCATTATGGTTTCTCACTGTGGCACATTGGAACTGGCTATTGATGATTTGAGCATCGCACCCTGTTCTAATGAGAGCATCCTTTGGCACCTTCAGGTGTCCATCATGTTCTTCCTCATCTGGATAGATCCTGTGTATGCATAGGACTTGTCCATGGAGGGTAGCTGGTTTAATATGTTTAGGGTGGAAGCTGGAGAAGTTTAGCATCATGAGATCATCTGTGCATTTGTGGTAGAGTGAGCTACTGAGGTATTAGTCCTTGATAGAGATGCATGTGACTAAGAATGAGACAGATTCTAAAGAATAGTCCATGGTGAGTTTGATAGTGGGCTGAAACTTGCTAATATTTTGGGAGAAGATTTGTAGCTTGAGTGCTCGTTGCTGTGGTTCTGTTCGCCAAGCTGGGAATTTGTGTTGCAGACGCTTCGTCCCCTGTCTAGGTGGCATCCTCAGTGCTTGGGAGCCTCCTGTGAAGCGCTTCTGTGATGTTTCCTCTGGCATTTATAGTGGTTTGTCTCTGCCACTTCCGGTTGTCACTTCCAGCTGCCTGCTGCAGTAGCCGGTATATTGGGTCCAGGTCGATGTGCTTATTGATTGAATCTATGGATGAATGCCATGCCTCTAGGAATTCCCTGGCTGTTCTCTGTTTGGCTTGTCCTATAATAGTAGTGTTGTCCCAGTCAAACTCATGTTGCTTGTCATCTGAGTGTGTGGCTACTAAGGATAGCTGGTCGTGTCGTTTCGTGGCTAGTTGGTGTTCATGGATGCGGACTGTTAGCTGTCTTCCTGTTTGCCCTATGTAGTGTTTTGTGCAGTCCTTGCATGGGATTTTGTATACTACATTGGTTTTGCTCATGCTGGGTATCAGGTCCTTCATTCTGGTGAGTTGTTGTCTGAGAGTGGCTGTTGGTTTGTGTGCTGTTATGCGTCCGAGTGGTCTCTATATACTGACCACTGCAGTGGACAGCTGGAACTGACAACCGGAAGCGGCAGATACAAATCACTACAAATGCCTGAGGAAACATCACAGAAGCGCTTCACAGGAGGCTCCCAAGCACTGAGGATGTCACCTAGATAGGGGACGAAACGTCTGCAACACAAATTCCCAGCTCGGCGAACAGAACCACAACTTGTTAATATTACTGTGTAGTTGTTTCAGTGACATCTCACTATGTGTCCAGAGGAAGAAAATGTTGTCAATATATCTGGTGGAGAGTGCTGGTTGGAGGTCCTGTGCAGCAAAGAAGTCTTGTGCATGAAAATGTTGGCATATTGGGGTGCAGATTTGGTCTCCGTGGCTGTTCCGTGTGTCTGGATGAAGAACTGGTTATCAAAGGTGAATTGAGGATAAAGCAGATAGGTTGTAGGACGGTGCTGGGAGATTGGCAGCTGTTGGTGTTGAGTACTGAAGCTGTTGCCACGATGACATCATTGTGGTGGATGCTGGTGTAGAGTGCTGAAACATCCACTGTGATGAGGAACGTTCCTGGTTCAACTGGTCCGTGGGTGCTGAGCTTCTGTAAGAAAGCTGTAGTGTTGTGACAGAAGTGTATATTCTATGTTACACTGTGTAAGACTGACCAATGCTTAACTGCAGGCAGCCATTATCGAACTTAATGAATTTACACCTTCCTAATAGTGAGAGTAAGAAAACGAACTGTTCAGATCTTGTAACACCCAAACACTCTGCGAGCTGTTATCACTGTGTTCCTCCCATAGCCTCTGTATTAAGAAATATCTCATCTTAGGTGATATCAAGATTCATATCAATTCATCATGCTATCTATTCCCTCAGTTCACTGCCACCCACCCACCACCCTTACTGCAGCAATTCCCCACCTCCCCAACAACCTTCCCTCAATCTCACTCTCCCAAAACCATCCCTTATGACCTCGTAACCACTAACGATCACAGGTAAGGCTATTTTTGATTACTTCCTTGTTTTCCTCTCCAGCCACATCTTGTTTTTGCCCAAACACTACTTCCTCCCATGTCTGGCCCTGGAGAAATCCCTCCGCCAATTTACTTACAACTGCATTCTCAAAATCCTAACTGTCTGGATTTTTCCATTCATCACAATCTGCTCAACTGGACACTCACCGCCATCTTTGATAGCCCCGTTTCCGTGGAAACCGTTATGCTCTCTCAGCTTGCCTGACTCAGCCTTCATCTTGCTTCTGTAAATCCAAGGGACACTGATTTTGAAGGATATGGCAGAAAACTGGTTTGGCCAGATCTGGCTGGATCACACACAAAGTCTGATCAGGTACTGCTGTTGTTTCCCCAAACTGCTCGCTCACCCTAGAATGCAAAAATAACCCCTGGTTTCATATCTCTACTTGTAAAGGTCTTCTTAAACCCCATTCCAAAAAGAAGTACCAAGAGCTCATTAATAGTTGTCAGCAAATTGAGGTTCTCCCAGTAGCTGTTTTCACCCTTTCACTCTGTCTCCTAGTCCAGCTGGTTAGACCACAGGTAAGGTTTTTCCTTCCCTAGCTCTGAGTTGTATTTTTCACTAGTTCCCCTCCTCACTTTCCTTGTGCCCTCCCTGAGCTTAACTTGTCCAGTAGACCCACACCCACCTCCCAAGACTCTGATCCCATTAATCTACTGACTGTCCAGCTTTCCCTCCTGCTCCTTGTGGTATCATCAATGTTCCTCTTCCTTCTTGGGTTCTGTCCCTTTCACCTTCAAATCTTCCATTGTCCCGTCATTCCTTAAGAAAGCAACCCTTGACCTCTCTACCTTTGCACTGTTCCATCTCCAACTTCACTTTTCTTTCCAATTTGTTGCCTCCCTGTTCAGATCTCCCAGTTTGAATGTCTCCAATCAAACTCCGCCCTCGACCTCAGACCACAACAGTTCCTATCGTGACCACAATGACATCCTATGTGACTGTGGCAAAGAGAAATGACACCTCATCATTCTTGCCATGACTGGAGCCTTTGATCCAGTTGACCACACCATCCTTGTCCAATTGGTTGGGATTGCTTTCATCTGATTCCATTCTTACTAATTGTAGCCACCTCATCACCATTAATGTCTGCTTTACCAGTTCCCTCACCTCTGGGGATCTCCCCCTAACCCTCTCTGACTTCTTAACAACATGCTACCCCTTGACGGCATTATCCCAGGACACATCAGCTTCCACATATTCCCTGATGGAAGGGAACATGTGGAACACTGCAGACTGACCTCAGCAACAACACTTGATTCCTCTATTGTCTTGAAATTGCCAGACTGCCAGTCAGACATCAGCTGGAAGAGCAGACAATCCTTCCACCTAAATATCAGGAAGATTGAAGCCATTGCCTTTGGCTTTCATCACAAACTCTGCTCCCTCACTGTCAGTTTCATTAGTTGCACCTTCAGGATTCCAGCTGTGCAATATCATCCCACTCAATCTCTGCCTGAGCTCTTATACTGTCAAAGTCCTCACCAACACTCTTGTTAGCTCCAAATCTCTGGCTGCTTTCCCACATTCCATCCTTTGTAAACCTGGGGTCATTCGAAACTGTGTTGCCTGTGGCCTAACTTCTATCCATTCTGCCCATCACTTCAGTGCTTACTAGCCTGCACTGTGGACTGGATAAACAGTGACTCGATTTTAAAAGTCTCATTCTTGTTCTTAAATCCCTCCAATCACCTTGCCCTTCTTGATCTCTGTCCCTCCTTTATTCTAAGGTTTTCTGCATGAATTCCAGCGTGCCTCCACATTGAGGAGATGCCTTGCTCCCCTATTTGTCTCAGCCGTGTTCACCTTTACTAATGGGGTGTCAACTATCCAATAGTATGGGCCCTCTGAATAGGCCTCCTGCCTCAAATAGCCACACGACTAATTGACAACAAACATGGAGGCGACCTCTAAATTGGCCACCTCATGAAAGATTGTGCTGGATGGCACACTGCAGAAAAGGAGGGGCAGGGAAGAGGACTTGAATATAAAAGCAGGGATGTACCTCTGAGACTCTATAAGGCTCTGGTCAGACCACATTTGGAATAGTGTGCACAGTTTTGGGCACCACATTTTAGCAAGGATGTTCTGGCCCTGGAATGTGTTCAGAGGAGGTTCACAAAAATGGTCCCAGGAATGAAAAGCTCAACATATGAGGAACATTTGAGGACTCTATGTTTATACTTGTTGGAGTTTAGAAGGATAAGGGGGATTCTCATTGAAACTTACAGAACACTGAATGGCCTAGACAGAGTGGATTTTGGGAAGATGTTTCCAATGGCAGGAGAGACTAGGACCCGAGGGCACAGCCTTAGAGTAAAGGGAAGACCTTTTAGAACTAAGGAGAAACTTTTTCAGGCAGAGAGTGGGGAATCTATGGAACCCATTGCATTAGAAGGCTGTGGAGACCAGGTCATTGAGTATATTTAAGACTGAGATAGACAGGTTCTTGAGTATCAAGGGGATTGATGGTTACAGGAAGAAAGTGGGAGAATGGGGTTGAGAAACGTATCAGCCATGATTGAATGGAACAGACTCGATGGGCTGAATGGCCTAATTTCTGCTCTTATGTCTTATGGTCTTATGGTCCTCACTTAAATTGCCCATCAAGATCACTCTATCTTATATCGTCACTTAGAAGAGAATCACACAAGGATTATAAAAGGATAAGTAAAATGAAGCAATGGACAGAGGCAGGGAAAAGGGGCGATTGTTATTTCAGACGGCCGACAAGCCCGATAATCCAATGATTTTTTGTCCGTGCTGTGAAAATCTGTTTCTACTCGAAATACCTGGATCAAAAAAGTGAAAAACGGTTTGTCTTAAAGGTATGAACTCACATTAAAGATGTTCCTTATGTTGAAGGGGCTTTTCAGTGAGCTAATAAACTATACAAATCTAACCACGCTGGGTAGATTTGAATGTCTTATTTGAAGGTGTGAATAGTCCCTATCCTGTCGCACCGAATTTCCAAGCCTCTCTCTACAAACAGCTTTTCTTTGTGGTCGTGCAGTCATCTCTTTCCTCTCTTTCAATGGCTCCTCCCGTACCCTCATTTTTCCACTTACTTGGATGTGTGATATATCCCATATGCTGCCGCCACACACGGCAGTCAGGCAGTGAGTATGAGAGTCAGGCCCCATGGTTTTGTAGAATCCTGCGAGACTTCTCAGTATCACAAGGGTCGATTTTTTTCCCTTTGGTTTTCCAGATAGATGAGGGGTGGAGTCCAATCAAAGTTTCCCATTTCAGGTCAATTAACCATCTTGGAACAATTTTGATCATTGGAAGGACCGTGTGCTAGGGCTGGAAGGTTGAAACAGGATTCTGGATTAGTGGTGCTGGAAGAGCACAGCAGTTCAGGCAGCATCCAAGTAGCTTCAAAAATCGACGTTTCGGGCAAAAGCCCTTCATCAGGAATAAAGGCAGTGAGCCTGAAGCGTGGAGAGATAAGCTAGAGGAGGGTGGGGGTGGGGAGAGAGCAGCATAGAGTACAATGGGTGAGTGGGGGAGGGGATGAAGGTGATAGGTCAAGGAGGAGAGGGTGGAGTGGATAGGTGGAAAAGAAGATAGGCAGGTAGGACAAGTCCGGACAAGTTATGGGGACAGTTACTGAGCTGGAAGTTTAGAACTTGGGTGAGGTGGGGGAAGGGGAAATGAGGAAACTGTTGAAGTCCACATTGATGCCCTGGGGTTGAAGTGTTCCGAGAAGGAAGATGAGGTGTTCTTCCTCCAGGCGTCTGGTGGAGAGGGAGCGGCGGTGAAGGAGGCCCAGGACCTCCATGTCCTCGGCAGAGTGGGAGGGGGAGTTGAAATGTTGGGCCACGGGGTGGTGTGGTTGATTGGTGCAGGTGTCCCAGAGATGTTCCCTAAAGCGCTCTGCTAGGAGGCACCCGGTCTCCCCAATGTAGAGGAGACTGCATCGGGAGCAACGGATACAATAAATGATATTAGTGGATGTGCAGGTAAAACTTTGATGGATGTGGAAGGCTCCTTTAGGGCCTTGGATAGAGGTGAGGAGCCTAGCTGAAGGCCTGTGAAAAGCCTCTGGGTTTCCAGTACCAAGCTTCTCCAGCTTGAGAAGGTTGATAGTTCCAGAACCGAATTTGCCCTTGAAATCATCAGCATCCATGTGGATCCTGGTGTAAGCCCCCACACTGGGTGTCTTCAGATGCCCTTCCTGACTGAGAAAACTGTGATAGAAAGCCCAGGAATTAACCCCTCCCTGAATGCAGCCACAAGCCCTGTACCGCGGATAGTTCTAGAAATCCTCAACCGGTGCTGTTGTGGAAAAGACCCGGCGCAATCTGTTCCCACCCACTTATTTCCTTTCCTCCGACCTTGGAATTGAGCATGTTCCATGTCTGGGGAATGAGAAGTCCCACAGTAAGAGTCACAAACTCACAGAGTAATAGCCTCATGAGAAAAAAAAACTTTCTGTAGAATTTAATTTGGCAGGGAAGGACACGCTGGACAACATTTGCAATCAGCCCCAATCCAGTCAGAGGCACAGGCATCTCCTATCGCTCATCAATTCAAAAGGGACCATGCAAGAGGATTGCCATATGCTCCTTACTAACTTGCAACCCAATTCTTCAACTGATGGACAGCTGCCAGGAGTTCTGTAAACCCTTAACGACTGAGCTTCAAATGGGTTCTGGGCTCTCACGCCAGTAGATTAACCCATCTCTTTTCCCATGTGAAATGACAAGAGTGTGGGAGCTCTTTGCAATTCTACCACTTGGAAAGATTCCAAAGTGAAAATTGAGGAAGGAGGATGAAGGCAAGGGCTGATGAGGAACATGCGAGGGAGGAAACTGAGGCCCCAACTATTCCAGTATAATGGAGTCATTTCAATGATGCAGAGATTTCATCAATCTCTTCAACAAACATTCTTACTCACTGCAGAAAGTTAAGCAAGATTTCGATTCACTAATTTATTCAATTCTACACAGTTCAAGGTTTGAAACAAAAGAGCAGAAAATCACATACCTTAAAACATCTGCTTACATTTAATTTATATAATGTAAAGTCAGTCTTTCCAGTTGTAACAAATTGTCTAGACCAATGCTTCAAAACCATGCCTTGATCAGGTCAATCTAGTTTTGTCCCCTTGGTCAAATTTCCTAAACTCCCCTCTGCCCCTTCTATTATCCGTAACCATTTACACCTCCTCTGAATGCATTGTTTATTTCTATCCATTACCATCTCCTCATCTTTTCATATTTCTGTTCTCCCGACTAAGTCCTTTCCATTCATTTACCCACCCTCTATCCTCCTACCTCAATACTTATTTATAATCTGACTTTTTCCCAGTTTTGACTGGGAGGACATCCACCTGAAATGTTTACTTTGCCACTCTCTCTCCACAAATGTCACCAGGCCTGCGTTCATTCCTCAAATTACTTGCTTTTATTCTGTGCTGAGGAGGTGCTGTTCAGTGTATCAGGGCATCAACACATTTCCTTCAAGTTGCTTCCGTCCTGTTGGGGGTTTCATTTCAGTTGCTTGCCTTGTGTGAAGGATGACCGGACCTATCCTGAAACCTGTGAACCTGAGATATCTGAGATGGAGCTGCACTTCACAGGAGATTTATACCCTGACCAGGGGTTAGTGTTCATTATTCAGAAAGATCCCTGGCAATGGGTATCAATGGTGATTGATTGCTTGGGAATTAAGATGTAAAAGCATTGGGGAAAAAAAAGAGATCAGGGAAGTCTGGGACACGGAGAGTGACTACAATCACAGATACAGGAAGAAAAACAGGAAAAGTGCATATATCATCCAGTCAATCTCCCCCATTCCAATAATGGAATATTTTTAGATCCATTATCTAATCGCAAAGTACATTCATTGCTAGCAATTTGAAATAGAAACAATATTGGAAATACTCAGGTTTATGTGGGCAGAGCTGTCTCTTCACACCATATCAGTTGCTAGTTGTATTGAAGGTTATTGCTACCATTATGGTGCAGGAAGCTAAAGGCCTGCATAACCTAGCATGATAGAGAGAAACCACTTCCTGAAGAGATACATTATTGCATCTTAGCCACTTGTTACAGGTTAAATTGATATGGTAGACATAGTTACCGACTTTGAGGTCAACCAGATGGCAGAATCTACATGACTTCATCAGTGTGGGTAATGCTTACAGCGTGCTTCAGTATTAACTCTGTCAGACCCATATGCGACACTCAGCATCAGTGAAGAAAGAAACTGAGTTAATGTTTCGGGTTAAGAACTTCCTGTTAGAAAGCAAGCTGATTTTCAGTAAATACAGAGAAAGGATGAAGGGAGGAAAGAACAAAAGAGGAAATTCCCCAACAAGTGGAAAAGCAGGGAGATTAAATTAGAGAAAAAAAGATGCTGCCAGGCAGAAGAAGATGGCAAAAGGACAACTAAAGAAGCCAAATGCGGGCCAGGTGTAGCGAGAGCAGCAACATCACTATCAATGGTTTATGTCCAATATGGGACCACTGGATTGGAATCTGAAGAGGAACCATCTTCACAGCTGTATGAAAGGCAGGAGAGTGGCACTCAGTGAATTGGTCTTGTAGAAAGCAAGCACAGGCATAATAGGCCAAACAATCTCTTTTTGTTCTGTAGCTATTCTGTGATTCCATGTCTACCTGTCTGCAATTGTTGAGCTGAATATTGTATCCACAGTGTTGCGCCTTATCAAAACATTGAGACTTACTTTTTTAGTTCATGTGATTCTGAGTTTGGCCAGGAGATGGTGCTACTTGTCAATATCTCATAACAATGGCAACAAAAATGAAGATCAATTTAAAGTAAATGGTAACAGCTTGATGTTGCTAACATAAATGGAGAGAAGAGTAATGCTTTGAGGGCCAGAATAAAGTTTTCTTTCTTTAATCTTAATCTTAATTAAATGTGGGTAAGCAATTTTGACCTTATTGAGGTTTGTAATATCATGAGAGACATGTGTATGGTGAAAACCCAAGATCTTTTTTCCCAAGGTAGGGGAGTCCAAAACTAGAGGGCATAGATTTAAGGTGAGGGGGGGAAAAATTAAAAGGGACTTAAGGGGCAATGTTTTCATACAGAAGGTGGTATCTTTATGGAATGACCTGCCAGAGTAAGTGGAGGATGTTGGTACAATTATAACATTTAAAAGACATCTGGATGAGTTTATGAATTGAATATGGGCCAAATGCTGACAAATGGCACTTGGTCAGATTGGGATGTCTGGTCAGTGTGGACCAAAAGGTATGCTTATGACTCAATGACCCTATTTCACTCTCCCCTTGAAAATACATTACTCAGTTGGGTTGTAACCCCTTAATGTTGTGCTGTATTTCATGGTCAGTATGTCAGAATACCTTTAAGAGACATGGTCATGCTATCATCACTTGTGATCTAAGAGTATAAAGATTGCATACTAAGCCTTAACTAAGATCACAAAGCATGACATATTAATAAAAGTTTGTTGCTCAACTTAATAGTTGCTCAGGTACATCTGTGAATTCAATAATTCTATATAATAGCCAATGGAAACATGGTGCTTCTATCACTTATTACTAACCTAGACACTGAGGCGTCTGTGAATGTAGTCAGAAGTCACACAATACCAGGTTATAGCCCAACAACTTTATTTGAAATCACAAGCTTTCAGAGCACTGCTCCTTTGTCAGGTGAAGCTTATGATTGTTAAAAATCTGTTGGACTATAACCTGGTGTCCTGTGACTTCTGATTTTCTCTGTCCCAGTCTAACACTGGCACTTCCACATCTGTGAATGTAGAGTTTGCATATAATAGCCAGCTGTAATAATCTATATTTATTGGATCCTTCAATACCTGCTCAATATGTTAAGAGGGATAATATAAACCTGGCCACATCAGATTAAGATACAATACTGGAGGCAGAGCTCACCACTCCACGCAATGTTCACCCATTGTTTTGTTTTCCATTATTTTATGATGGGTTTTGAAGGTCATTTCCATTTCTAGGTAAATCCTTGAACTTGAACAGCTGTTAAAGTGACTGGGAGGGTCCTTACAGGTTCACGTGTTGGCACTAAGCAGATAAGGTTATATTACTGCAGATAAAATAACATAATGTGCATATTATAAAAAAGAATATTGCTATCAATTATTTGCTCAGCTTCACTCTTCAAGGTTAAGGTGATTGTGGTAGTGAGTATTTTTGATGTCATCTGCACTAATCTGATCTGAAGAGGTGTGACGTCACTGAATGACAGCTCAAAATAAATGTCAAGAGCATGGTCTGGAGCCCATTGTCAGATTACATCATTGTTTGTGGGTTGCCAACGGACCACTTATATTGAATAATTTCTTTCTTTCACATGCCATAACTGAATACTGACACCCAATCCAATAAGTACAGCTTGTGAATAAGCTTGATCATGTTGGATGCCAGACATTTTGAGTTTTGAGCTTGATCCTGCAAAGCAGTCCACTTGCTTCATTGAATACCTGGCCTCCAGGGGAGACTTTCTAGAAAACAAACCTCTCAGACTATCGAAGGTGAAGCTGCTAATAAAGAGCAAGTGCAGCCCATTTTGGACGGCGGGTTATATTCCCCTTTTTTCCACTAACTGGTCATTGT
This sequence comes from Chiloscyllium punctatum, assembly GCF_047496795.1. NCBI lineage: Eukaryota > Metazoa > Chordata > Chondrichthyes > Orectolobiformes > Hemiscylliidae > Chiloscyllium > Chiloscyllium punctatum. Next base: position 75,322,919 of record NC_092744.1, on the reverse strand, counting down.
GTGAGCTGTGCTGTGTTGTGCAGGCAGTCTCCTCAGTTGGGTGCATGGACAAAGAAGAGTTACAAGTGGGTTTCCCTAGGTGTTGATGTCCGGAAATACTTCAGTCCATCTTGATGTGTCAACAAAAATGGAACAAGACCCGTGATAAAGCCAGGGACGCGGCAGGGAGCCCTCGACAGTCCACATGTCCTTGGCACAATCGTACACCTCTAATTCCACACTGTAGTCTCCTTCCATCCCCTTCCAGTGACCACCAGTAACATAAATCTTCCCAGCAACAACCACCATGCCGCCATTCTCATGGAGCTTATGGAGCAACTGGACCTGAAAGAGGACAGCAGGACAATTATACATCATGACATGTCAAACCCATTGGATTATGGGACATCAGTACCATGAATCATGGGATATCAGTTGCAGTAAAATGAATGATGGGATGCCAGTTCAAAGAATGAGATCCCTGACATCCATCCATGAGGTTGAATCATGGTGTATCAGGATTATTCTACCAACTTCACAAGCTTATCAGCAGTGGTGTAATTCTCCATCATTAAAGAGCATTATTCATGCAATCAGATTACAAAGACGACCCATGAGTATATATTTTGACTGTGGAGCACTTACGTTTTGGTACATTGTCAAAGAAAATGCAACTTAGAAGGATCCAGGCCAAGAGATACGTGGGAACACAACCACTTGCAAGATCCCTTCCCAGCCACATGCCATCCTAACTTCAGCTAAATCCCATTCCTTCACTGTTGTTCGGTTAAAATCCTGGGAGCCCCCCATGAACAGCACTGCGAGCAGCCCTACACCACATAGACTGCAGCGATTAAAGAAGGCAGCTGACCACCAACCTCTCAAGGGTAATTAATGTTGATGTTTCCGGTGATGCACTCATCCCAAAAGCAAATTATAAAAAGAAACTTTGCCAACTGTCAAATCTCAGCTCTTGATTTATTGGAGAACACATCTTGAAAATGATTTTGGCCATTGCAAACCCTTTTACCAACAAATAAAACTTGGTCCTGTTTTGAAAGTGGAGATCAAGAGCATAGCAGCAAGGATTGCTTAATGCTGAGTGTACAAGTGGGGCAAGGTGAATCTTTTGTAGTAATTTGCAAGCAAGTTAAGTTCAAACTGCTGCAGTAAAAGTTTGGAGGAAGCAGGTTAACATTAGATGTCACAGCAAAAGCATCCATGCCGTTGGTAAAGAACCTGCCAGCACTGATCAAAAACATCTCCAGTGAGGGCTCTTAGCTCGCAGTGGTTGCTTGGAACAAGTTCTCCATTACAGGGGAATAGTGGTGCAGCGATACTGTCACTAGAACAGAGGCCCAAGCTAATACTCAGGGGTCACAGGCTCAAACTCAACAACAAGAGCAGCCCACAGAATTTCAATTCAACTGATAAAATCTGGAATTGAAAAGCTAGCCTCAGGGACATGAAGTCACCACGACAAGTCGTAAAAACATACCTGGTTCACTCATGCCCTTTAAGGAAGGAAATTTGCCCTTCTTACCGGATGGGCCTACGAGTCTCTTCAGACTCTTAGCCACATTGTTGGCCCTTGACTAACTGTTAAAATAACCTGAGCAAATGACTCAGTGAAAGGGCGATTAGGGGTGGGCCAATGGTGCCCATACCCCATGAAAGATAAATGGAAAGGAATGTGTCTTGTTTGAATATTCTCTTATGCTAATATCTTTGGTGGTTTGGTGCCAAGATCTTTCAGATTACACTCACTTGTACACTTCGGAGTGTTTTAGGACACTGAAGACGCTTGAAAAAAAATGTACATGTTATTATGACTGAGCCACTAAACGCAAAAGGTACCGATAAGGGAGCAATGTGTTTAGTAAAATGCTTATGGCTAGCGTACATCATCAGTGATGGAATCTTGCTGCAATATTTCATAGCAGTTTGCCCTCATGTGGGTACCATTTGGCTTTGGTCAAAAATGCCCATAGATAGACAAGCAGGAGGCTGGAAGAGCACAGCAAGCCAGGCAGCATTAGAAGATGGAGAAGTCAACATTTCAGGTGTAACCCTTCTTCAGGACTGGGGATGGGTGTATGGGGAGCTATGGATAAAGGGAGTGGCAGGTGCAGAGTGGTGAGGTGGGAAAAGGTGAACATCCATAAGGTGGTGATGATATTTATATAAGATGGGCAGGGGAATCATTACTTTCTTCATACTTACATGAGTAAATCACAAAAGACAGGTAAATCTTTGATACAGTGGTCCGTACAGCAGGTTTGATGTGAGTAATTCACCTCCTGACTCCCCACAGCCTGTCCACCATCTACAAGGCACAGATCAGGAATCTGATGGGATGCTCCCCACTTGCCTGGACAGCTGCAGCTCCAGCAAAACTTAAGAAGCTTGACAGCACTTAATTGGCACCACAAACATCCATGTCCTTCACAATGATGCTCAGTAGTAGCAGTGTGTACTATCTACAAGATGCACTGCAGACATTGACAGAATCCTTAGACAGAATCTTCCATATAGCAGGACAAGGGCAGCAGATACATTGGAACACCACATCCCCAAATCACTCATCATCCTGACTTGGAAATGCAATGCCGTTCCTCCACTGTTGCCGGATCAAAATCTTGGAATCAAAATCTCCTTCAGGGCATTGTACCTACAGCACATGGACTGTCAAGAAGGTGACTCACCACCACTTTCTCAAGGGCAACTAGGGAAAGGCAATAAATGCTGGCCCAGCTAGTGACACCCATGTCCCACGAATAAGTAAAAACAGTACATGGGCGGCACGGTGGCACAGTGGTTAGCACTGCTGCCTCACGGCACCAGAGACCTGGGTTCAATTCCCGCCTCAGGCAACTGTCGGTGTGGAGTTTGCACATTCTCCCCGCATCTATGTGGGTTTCCTCCAGGTGCTCTGGTTTCCTCCCACAGTCCAAAAATGTGCAGGTTAGGTGAATTGGCCATGCTAAATTGCCCGTAGTGTTAGGTGAAGGGGTAAGTGTAGGGGAAATGGGTCTGGGTGGGTTGCTCTTCGGAGGGTCGGTGTGGACTTGTTGGGCCGAAGGGCCTGTTTCCACACTGTAAGTGATCTAATCTAATCTTAATTTCCTCTAGGTGATTGGAATTTCCACCAAGATCAACAAAATCTCACCCCACCTTTCTCCCTAATCAAGTTACAATCATCACTGAAAGAGATTAAGACCTTCTTCACAAGGTCAGTTGTTCAATTTAGAAATGTTCAGTCACGTGGAGTGATTCACAAGAAACAATCCTACATTTCAAAGGAAGAGCTGGTGAATTACTGACACTGAATGGCCATGAGGAGAGAACATGGATTTGTATTGGTTCATCGCTTTGAAGACCTGGGAAAACTTTCCTCTGCTTTATCAACACTTACAATTGATGTTACGAGTTAACATTGAGCCATGCTAAGGGAAAGAGACAGTGCAGTCTGGTAATTAAAAGTAACATCAGCCCCAGCTCCTCATTCCACTCCTACCTTCTGCCACATGTTGGCCTCGGAATCGTATGCATAGACTTTCTTCGTGTTGTCTCCGATTAAATAAACCATAGCATCTACAGCGACACACCGGGGAGCCGAGAGGTACTTGGGAATGAATGGAGAGGCAACAACACTCCAGTTATCTGCAGAGACAAAGCAAAGATGTGAAAGGGGATCTGTCGAGAAATTCTGATCACTTTAACTGGATACGTTTGAAATATTGTGTTAGAAAGAACATTTTCTTGGAAGGAAGGGAAGCAAGTTGTGATTCTCTTGGCAACATGGAGATGTTTCAGATTATTACTCAGTGCTGATGGCTTGCTGTGTCCAAGGTAATGTCTGATATTTCTGAGGAGGTTGAAACTATTGCTGTCAGTTTAGGTGATTACTCAATATTTTAGCAACTGAAAGAAATACATCTGAGGAATTTATAAGAGCAGAATAGCAACACACCTTTGTTATCAGACAATCTGATGTTGGGTTCTGAACAAGAGAATAGGGTTGAGTTGTAACTAATTTTACAGCTTGCTTTATGATCAGAGTTGCTGCACTATCAGTATTGTGGGTGTCTTGGGTGTGTTGTGTGACAACAGATTCCTAACATGCTTGATGAAACTTTGCCCTAAATTGAAAACCGTAACTTTAGAATAAATCCCTGTTTCCCGGCATATTTGTGTGCTATTTACTATCCCAATCTTCAGTGTTTCATGTTGTGTATCAGACACTTGAACAATGTGGGGCAATGATGATTCCTCAATGGACCCCGCCTCTCTGCTTCTTGGTTTCTAAGAGAGACAAGGCAATATTAGTCACTTCTTCCAATTGATTCCTCATCCAAGATCTGTTCTACAGCAAGAAGAAGAGTGGGGAATAAAGCAAGGAAGGGAATAACAAAGAGAATAGAATGGGAATGGGAAAAGGCAATGAAATGATGAAGTACACTACTATGCTGACAGGATATGTACAGATTACAAGGAGCTGCATGTCATTTAAAGGAATATCAATTGAAAACAATCAAATCAACATTGCACATTTACAGTTCTCCTTTCTTTCCAGAGTCTTGAACAGCACCTACCTGTGACAGGATTATAACACTGCAGGGTGAGAACATTGTACTTGGCTGCGCATGAACCAATCACATAGAGTTTTCCCATGCAGCCTGTGACAGTGAAGTTAGTGACATACTTCACCATGGGGTCAATCAGGGCCCAGCTATCATTGTACGGGTCATATCGTTCCACTTCCACCACATCTAGTGTCGTACCTGCAATTCAGAAAGTACCAGACTTTACAACAGGATTCATGCCCTGATTCCACCTATGGTATTTACAGAGGAACCTCGATTATCTGAACGAGATGGGCGGGCACGATTTCGTGCGAATAATTGATTATTCGGTTAATTGATTCAATGCCTCTCCTCTGGGGCTCGGAGCTTTCTGGTAAGTCCGCTCCCCATTCAGGAGATGAGGCAGTAGCCCCTGCTCCCCCCAACCACACCCCCCATCTACCCCCCAACCCCGTCCAGCATCATCCCCCCCCACCCGCCCCCCAACCCTGTCCATCGCCCCCCAGTCCGATCCAACATCACACCCCCACTCGCTCTGCCAATTGTGTCCAACATTGGCCCCCACTAGCCCCCCAACCTTGTCCAACACTGCCCCCCCCAACCCCATCCAACACTGGCCCCCCCCACCCGTACCCCAATCCCATCCAACACTGCCCCCCAACCCCATCAAACACCACCCTTCACCCATCCCCCAATCCCGTCCAACACCACCCCCGCTCCCCCCCACCCCATCCAACACTGGTCCCCCACGCCCGCCTCCAACCCCAACCAACACCGCCCACCACCCGTTCCCCAATCCTGTCCATCACCATCCCACACCCCCCAACCCCACCAATACCACCCCCATGCTCGCCCCAACCCCATTCAATACCACCCCCATGCCCACCCCAACCCCATCCAATACCGCCCCCTGCCCGCCCCCAACCCCGTCCAATACCGCCCCCTGCCCACCCCCAACCCCATCCAATACCACCCCCGGCCTGCCCCCAACCCCGTCCAATACCACCCCCATGCCCGCCCACCCCAACCCTGTCCAATACCACCCCCTGCCTGCCCCCAAACCCATCCAATACTGTCCCCCTGCCCGCTCCCAACCATATCCAATACTGCCCCCGTGCCCACTCCAATCCCGTCCAATACTGCCCCATGCCCGCCCCCAACCTCGTCCAATACCGCCCCATGCCCGTCCCCAACCCCGTCCAATACCGCACCCCTGCCCGCTCCCCATGCCTGGCCCTAACCCTGTCCAATACCACCCCCTGCCCGACCCCAACCCCGTCCAATACTACCCCATGCCCGCCTCCCCAACCCCGTCCAATACCGCCCCCCCACCCAGCCCTGACCCCATCCAATACTTACCCCTGCCCGGCCCCAATCCCGTCCAATACCGCTCATCCCCAATCTCGTCCAACAATGCCCACCCACCCCCTCCAACCTCATCCAACATTGCCCTCCTGCCCACACCCCAACCCTGTCCAACTCTGCCCCCACCTAACCCCCAACCCCGTCCAATACCGCCCCCTGCCCGCCCCCAACCCGTCCAATACCGCTCCCTGCCCGCTCCCAACCCCATCCAATACTGTCCCCCTGCCCACACCCAACCCCATCTAGTACTGCCCCCTGCCCACCCCCAACCCCATCCAATACCACCCCCACGTCCACCCAAACCCCATCCAATACAGCCCCATGCCTGCCCCCAACCCCATCCAATACCGCCCCCTGCCCGCCCCCAATCCTGTCCAATACAGCCCACTGCCTGCCCCCAACCCCATCCAATACCACCCCACTGCTTGCCCCCAACCTCATCCAATACTGCCCCCTGCCCGCCCCAATCTTGTCCAATACCGCCTCATGCCCGCCCCCAACCCCGTCCAATACCGGCCCCCTGCCCATGCCCCCACCCGCCCCTAATCCTGTCCAATACCACCCCCTGCCTGCCCCCCTGCCCGCCCCAACCCCATCCAATACTGCCCCCATGCCCGCCCCAATCTCGTCCAACACTGCCCCGTGCCCGCCTCCAACCCCGTCCAATACCATCCCCCGCCCACCCCTGACCCCATCCAATACTTCCCATGTCTGCCCCCAACCCCGTCTAATACCGCTTGCCCCAATCTCGACCAGCAACACCCGCCCACCCCCTCCAACCTCATCCAACACCGTCCTCCTGCCCACCTCCCAACCCCGTCCAACACTGCCCCCACCTGACCCCCAACCCCGTCCAACACCACCACCCTCAACCACGTCCAACACTGACCCCCAACCCTGGCAGACACTGCCCGCCCCCAACCCTGTCCAACACTGCGCCCCCCCACGTCCGCCCCCACCTGACCCCCAACCCCATCCAACACCGCCCGCCCCCCGACCCTGTCTAACACCACCTCCCTATCTGCCCCCAAAAGCCATCAAACGATGCCCCCATCCGCCCCCATTGAGGGGGTTTGGCTGGTCCATAACAACACCCAGAATCCTGAAGTGTCCTCTGGTGTCTGTCCTCTGTCGCCCTCTTTCTATCAACTGGGAAATGATCAACCATCTCCATCTTCTGCCTTATTCTTCCTCTTGTTTCCCAGAACTACTTTTTACATCGTACACTGAACTACTCCCATACAGTGCAGAGTATTTCTAACTGTTTGTGAACATGGAGCTTGATCATGCCTAACCTCTTACAGTTACACAGCCCCTAGAAAGTCAAAAATATTTCTTCAATTCTGTCAGTTTGAGTTATTCTAGTTAGCGGAAAAGGCTTGAGTGGCCAAGCTAGGCTCAAGGTTGTAAAGGATTTCTGAAGGGGATACTATCACTTGACCATTTCGCATTTGGGGGAACTCTAGAACAGTTTTAAAATAAGGAGTTTCCCACTTAACTTGGAGGTGAGGAGGAATTTCTTCTTTCGTGGGCAACACGCTGGCACAGTGGTTAGCACTGCTGCCTCACAGTGCCAGAGACCCGGGTTCAATTCCCGCCTCAGGTGACTGTCTGTGTGGAGTTTGCACGTTCTCCCTGTGACTGCGTGGGTTTCCTCCGGGTGCTCTGTTTTCCTCCCACAGTCCAAAGATGTGCAGGTCAGGTGAATTAACCATGCTAACTTGCCCGTAGTGTTAGGTAAGGGGGAAATGTAGGGGTATGGGTGGGTTGCGCTTCGGCGGGTCGGTGTGGACATGTTGGGCTGAAGGGCTTGTTTCCACACTGTAATGCAATCTAATCTAGAAGGACATTAGTGCTTGGAATTCTCTTCTCCAGCACCCAGCAGAGGCGGGGTCACTGACTATTCAATGTCACTTTCAAGGCTGAGCTAGACAGAGAGACAAGACAGCCAAGGGTAAACATGAGATGATGGGGGGGGGGGGGTGGGGGGCGGCAATGGAAGGGAAAATGGAGTTAAGGCCACAATCAGATCAGCCATGATCTTACTGAATGGCACAATGGTCTGAATGGCCTACTCCTGCTGCTATTTCCTATGCCTTTCTGAACTTGTACATCAGCATTTCACTACCAGAAGAAATAGACTTGGAAATTTATTGATGTTCTGGGATGGCCTAATGAGTACATCAATATGAAATAAAACATCATGTTTGCAATGTTTCATTTGAGTGTTCACTTTATCCCATAACGTTACACTAGATGCAATCGCTGGCCTGCTACCTCCAACAGCATAGAGTTCTCCATTTAAAGCTGCTGTGGCGTGGTTGGTTCTGGACTTCAACATTGGAGCAATGGGTTTCCAGCTGCCTTCTTTGGAATGGAATTTCCAAGCTTGGGTTGTTGACCATGTGTCAGTCTTGCTCCCTCTGGAACCTCCTGGAAAGACAATAGCTGAATATTTACCAAGTAATTGTGACAAACATTTCAACAATGTTTTTTTAAAAACATTAGCCTTTTATTGACAGTATTCTATATATTCCCTGGGAGAGAAGGTACCTAAGACAGAGAGTGATACCTAACAATGATGAGGTTGAGAGATACACCTTGGAACAGCTAGGCTGGATCCCATCACAAATTTCCAGAAGCCAATTGGAAGATCCAACCATTAACCTATCAGAGATTCCCACTGTTTCCACTTCCTGCTCAGTTCTGTTTACTGATAGGATAACACAGGACCCATATCAGGCTGTGTGTATGGACCCAATTCTTTCCCTTTTAAATGATTCATACTCCACAGCTTCCAGTCACCCAGAGACTCTTGCACTTTGTCTCCCTGAGATCTCCAGTTCATGCCCTGATCTGCCTAAATTGGCAAGAATTACTTGTCCAATATTCTCAGAATTGAAGATCCAGCTCCTTCTATCTCATAAGACAGCAGATAAAGCAACAAACCAATCCTTTACGGTAAGTGGATGCTCCTCAGAACAGATCAAATATTCCTATCATGGTAAAGCTCAGATTTAATATGAGGGTCAGGACCACGTTTCATTTCCTGAGAGTTTGCCCAGAAATCCAAAGGGTATTCACAACCGTATTTCCAACCCAGTGAATACTGGGCCATTTTTCCTACTGGAGTACCCTCCCACCATTTGATGTTACAAACTCCCCTCTTGAAATCTGTAAATGTTCCCTAGCATTCTGACATCACGCTGGGATGTGTTCCTTTCAGGTTTGTATGGTGCTATTTGATCACTCAGGAGTTCCACCAATATCCAAAGCACCTTTTAACTGATATCACCAAAAAACAAATTATTAATTATTCATCCCATTGTTGTTTGTGGGTCCATCTGGCATTAACTGGCTGCTGCAGTGACCTCACTTAAAGGTAACTTATTTGCTGTGAAACAATGCGGGGCATCCTGTGGATGTAAGTGGTGGTATACAAATGCAAATTATTTCTTTCTTTCCCAAGTTTCCCCGAGCATTTCTTTAGACAGATATCTCACCAGTAACATAGATGTCATTGTTCAAGGCTGTGACGGAGAATCCCCATTTGTAGTGATCCGGGAAGTCGGGAAGGACAGTCCAGCGCTCTGTGGGCACAAGGTATCGGGTTATCAGCATCACCATCCTCACAACCAGGAGGCTGTCGGAGATTCTTCACTCACATCCCTACACGTTAATCAGACCAGAGCACGGAAAGAAGCAGTTTGGTTTTTTTTATGTATGAACAGCAATCTGACCTGATTCCACTTTTCAGCTCTTGTCCGATAGCTTATTAGGTTATGGCACTTCAAGTCCTTATCCAAGTACTTTATTTTTGATGGTATGAGAGAATCTGCCTCTAGCATCTGTTCAGGCAGAGTTCCAGATCCATTCTACCTGCTGGGTTAAAAGGTTCTGCCTCAAATCCCATCTCAACCTCTGACACTATATCTAAGGCCCTTGGTTATGAATTCCTCAATCAAGAGGAAGAAGGTTGTCCTATCACAGAGAGCCCTCATAATGTTATACACTTAATTAGGTCTCCGCTCAACCCTCTCTCTTCTAAAGAAAGCAACTCTCACCTATTCCAGTCTTTTATCATAACTGAGGGTCTCTAATGGGGCCGCATGGTGGCTCAGTGGTTAACACTGCTGCCTCACAGCATCAGGGTCCTGGGTTCGATTCCCGCCTGTGTGGAGTTTGCATATCCTCCCTGTTTCTGCATGGGTTTCCTCTAGGTGCTCTGGTTTCCTCCCACAGTCAAATGATGTGCAGATCAGGTGAATTAGCCATGCTAAATTGCCCACAGTGTTAGGTGTGCTAGTCAGGGGTAAATATGGGGTAGGGGAATGGGTTTGGGTGGGTTTCTCTTTGGAGGGGCGGTGTGGACTTGTTGGGCCGAAGGGCCTGTTTCCACACTGTAGAGAATCTAATCTAGTCCAGGCAACATCCTCATGAATTTCTTCTGTACTCTCTCTCATGGAATCATATCCTTCCTATAGTACAGTGGCTGCAAATGGTTTCACAGTTATGGGCTAGCCTGGTGTTTATATCATTCCAGCGTAACCTCCCAGCAAACTGGCAGTCGGCAGTGTAGTGCCGGGCAAGCCCAGGTGGGACTTTGCCCAGCATGGGTGAGACAATGCCCACTGTGGATGAGAGTGTGCCCAGCCCAGGTGAGAGTGTGCCAGGTCCAGGTGAGAATGTGCCAGGTCTGGGTGAGACGATGCCCACTGCAGGTGAGATTGTGCCCAGTCCAGGTGAGAGTGTGCCCACTGCGGGTGAGAATGTACCCAGCGAGGGGGAGAGTGTGCCCAATGCGGGGGATAGCATACCCAATGCTGGTAAGAGCATGCCCAGTGCAGGTGAGACCATGCCCAGTCTAGGTGAGATCATGCCCAGTCTGGGTGAGAGCGTGCCCAGCATGGGTGAGAGGGTGCCAGTGCAGGTGAGACCGTGCCCTTATGGGGATAACCCAGTGTGAAGGGACTGCAGGCCTGTGGCTGAGGAAAGGACTATAATGTTTAACTTCTAGCTTTATGTCTTTTTCTACTTTATACTAAAAAGAATTGTAGTGATAACTTTTTTAACTTATTCCTTTTACCTTCTATTTTTGTTCCTAAAGATTTTGTACCTTGGTACCTTTGTACTTAAGATGGTGCCAGGAATAGCGAAGTTGTACACTTTTCACTGACTCCTGTACTCCTAGACTTGAGTACACCTGACCATAAAACCTAAAATAAGTCTAAAATCCTGTGATCTGTGCCTTAGGCAATGTAGTTACGTACCCCATAGGTTTGTTCGATCACTTGGTCTACATTGTCCAGCTATGTTCAGTAATCTGTGGACATACACTCCTAAGTATCTCCAGCTGCTCTATGCGTTTCAATATCCTATTTATTGTGTATTCCCTTGTTGTATTAGCCTTTCCCAAAAAACACTTCTCTGAATCTGTTCATACGTGTATACAAACTTTTATATCTTCTGCCCAGAAGCAGAGAGTGGAAGAGAATATAATTGGTGTGGAAGGGGTCCTTGATTATGTTTGTTGCTTTCCCAATGCAAAGGAAGTATAGATGAAGTCAATGGATGCATGGCCGGTTTGAGTGATGAACTAGGCTCTGTTCACAACTCTCTGTAGTTTCTTTCAGTCTTGGGAAGAGCAATTGCTAAACCATACCATACTGCATCCAGATAGGGTGCTTTCTTCAGTGCTGTCAACCAGTTTGTCTACTTCTTTAAAGAATATATTTTTGTTGATAATAAATAAGTTAATTTTGAGTTTGTTAAAGAAACTTGGTGAATGACTAATTCTGGATAACATTATTAAAAGGAAACCAATTTGACCATTTGGTGATTAACTCAAAGCATTTACGATAATGGTATAGTTTGTGGACTGATGGTGATTAATTATCAGCACATTCCTTCCACCAGAGTGGTATCAATTAACAATCATTTGGCCGTTTTAAAAAAAATTCTACATTATATCTCCTGGAGCAGTTGAGAAACTATTTGAAAATTGAATGGAAGAGGCAGCACAATGAGCAGCTCTGGGCAGTTGGGAATTTGAAGAGTTTTCTCTGTATGAAATATATATTAAGACTCAGATCCTTGAGTGCTTTCCTCTTAGTCAGATCACACGTTCTAACTTCTTCGTTTCCTAACTGACCAGATAAGCTGCAACCTGAACCATGAGCACTATTTCCTGATGACTTGTTTGGAATCCTAATGCCCTGCTGTCTTGTCTTGGGACACTTTTGGAAGTGTTCCCTCAATGGGTTTCTCAAAACTGTTTCAAAGAATTTCTCTGAGTCAGGAGCTCAGATTTACTGTTCAACATATTCGAGGTTTGCCTGCGAATAACAAGGTTTGATCAGCCACTTCTTAGTTATAAGGAAACACTTCTACATTTAGCAAGCTGACACAACCATCAGTTGACATTTCACTTAAAACCTGATACCTGGTTTGGGCTTCTAGTGAGGAGCAATCCTTTTACACGGTGAGTTGTTTATCTGGAATGCATTTTACTGAAAGGACGATGGAAGCAGATTTAGTAGTAACTTTCCAAAGTGGAATTGAATTTGTCCTTCAATAGAAAATAAGGTCAAGACCATGCATCTTTTGTTTTATTTTGAATTGTGGACTAAAATGGGAAAAGCACTGTTTTAAACCAAAGACAATGAAAGAAGTTGCTGAACTTTTAAAAGCAAGTTACTGGAACTCATTTTGATTTGTTTTTACACTGTTGCTTAGGATAAGAGGGTTTGAAGGAGAAGCCATTGGATCCCTGAAAGGGAAGGAGCTGTTCTTTTTCTCTTCAGTCAAGCTTGAAGAATGGTAGTTTATTTCACCCCACCAGTAGCTGCAAGTCCCTCATCATTTTATGAACTTCTATAAGGGTCACACCTCAGCCTCCGACGCTTCAGGGAAAATAGCCCCAGCCTGCCAAACCTGCCAAACTGGCAACATCCTTGTAAATTTTTTCTGAACTCTTTCAAGTTTCACAACACCCTTCCTATAGCAGGGAGACCAGAATTGAACACAGTATTCCAAAAGTGGCCTAACCAATATCCTATCCAGCTGCAACATTACCTCCCAACTCCTCTGCTCAGTGCTCTGACAAGTAAAGGCAAGCCTACCAAATGCTTTCTTTACTGTCCTACCTACCTCAACTCCACTTTCAAGGAACTATGAACCTGCACTCCAAGGTCTCTTTGTTCAGCAACACGACCCAGGACTATACCATTAAGTATATAAGTCCTGCTCTGACTTGCCTTTCCAAAATACAGAGCCTCACATTTATCCAAATTAAACTCCATCAGCCATTCCTCGGCCCATTGGCCTATCTGATCAAGATCCCGTTCTACTCTGAGGTAACCTTCTTCGCTGTCCACTACACCTCCAATTTTGGTGTCATCTACAAACCTACTAACCCTTCCTCCTTTGTTCACATCCAAATCATTTATATTAATGATGAACATCAGTGAACCCAGCACCAATCCTTTTGGCACAGGCCTCCAGTCTGACAAGCAACCCTCCACCAACATTCTCTGTTTTCTATCTTCAAGTCAGGTAGAAGGCTTTGAATTAAAAGTCAGTTATTTCTTGACATTCCCCACGATTTCTGCATCCAAATGGCTAGTTCCCCCTATATTCCATGTGATCTACTCTTGCTGATCAGTTTACCATGAGGAACCTTGTGGAACACCTTACTGAATATATTTAATGAACTGGCCCCAACAGCTTCCTGTGGAAGAGAATTCCACAGGTTCACAACTCTCTGAATAAAGACGTTCTTCCTCATCTCAGTCCTCAATGCCTTACCCCTTATTCTTAGACTGTGATCCCTAGTTCTCGACTTCCCCAACTTCAGGAACAATTGTCTCACCTCTAGCCTGTCCAGTCCTATCAGGATTTTATATGCTTCTGTGAGATTCTATGAATAGCTGGAAAAACAACACCCTCATCAATATCTAAAATATTGCGTCATAAAAAGTGACATCCCAGTGTCTAAAACACAACTTAGTCCCAATGCCAAGCACACAATACATTAACTGGCCCCATTATTTGAATCCAGCATCATTCACCATAATTCCTATATCTAACAGACTAAAGCAGTCACAGTCACAAACACACTGCACTACAGAAGCCCATTGCCTAGCATACACCACACAATTCAAGCTCAAAGTGTAACTCACTCATCCTGATGTTGTAAAAAGCACAATTTTGTGACAGCATCTGGTTATCTTCATCTTCATCATCAAAATCATCCATTGCCCGTCCTCCAACCACCACCAGGACCTCCTGCAGCTTTTTGAGGCCAGGGTCATGTCTTTGCCAAGCAGGTCCCTCTTTTTCAGTCTAACAGCAGAACACAAGAAAAGCCAGGGATTATAAACAAAGACAATTGTGCTCACTCAAAGTTTGATGGTCTTTTTTTCATCTTACTTACTTCTAGGTGTTTTTTTGTTGTCAGATTTTGAATTACTCTAATGGTTGAACCCCAGTTACTGAGCTCTGCAACAGTGTTTATCCTTACATCAAGAAACAAGCTTCAAGGAATGTACCCAGGCACATGAACAGTACACTCAGGTTAGCATCAATGCAGTTACAAAACTATCTGCTACTTTCATAAGATGTTACTCCACTCTTCCAAAATCTCACAAAGTGGATTACATGAAACTTTATATCAAATTTTAAAAATTGAAATGTATTCAATAAATAAAGAAGCCAAGAATGATTTAATAGTATAGATACAGTATAGATCATGCAGAGAGACAGTGAAGGTATTGGAATGTATTTTTTTTGTTGCAGAATGCAGTAATAAAAATTTCAACTTTGTGAATGCCCTTTTTTAAAAAAATAATTGACTTTTAATTCAAATGAATCCAAAATTCTTGAATTTTCAAGATTCACAAAACATGTCTTCTGGTATTTCTGAAAAGCTAACTATTCTTCAAGAGATTTCCTGAACATTTCTAGTTAAAGAAGATAGTTTCCTAATATCTTGCTGAACAGTTACTCAGGCATCCCAAGTCTAGCCTACCTGATCCCACTGGTTACATGAAAACTCAACTAATCATCAAATCTGTATATATTTGAAAATTGTGGTACAATCTCTCTCATGCTGATTCACCAGGGAGATGCACAACAGACGGGTCCGTTATGCAGTACCAAGGGCTTAGTCCACTTAGACTGCAGCAGTTCAAAAAGATGACCTTCTCAATGGCAATTAGGGATATTCAAGAGTAGATGGTGGCCTAGTGGGTAATATTACTGGACTAGCAAACTATTAGCCCTAACTAATACTCTTGGCATTCTTCATAGGGATATGAATTAAAATTCCATCATTGCAGCTAGTAGAATTTAACTTAGTCTTAGTAATGGTGATCATGAGGTTATCATTGATTGTTGTAAAAACTCATCTGGTTCTTTAATGGGAGGGAAACGTATCATTCTTACCAAGGTTTAATTTATATGTAACTCCATACCACAACAATATAAACTGCCCTCTGACAAGGCCGAGCAAGGCACTCAGTTATTCAGGATTTGGGCTGGTTAAAAATACAGGCCTTGCCAGCAACACTTGCACCTCAGGAAAGAATAAAAAAAAATTACTGGCTCACACCCCCACAAAAGATTAATGAAACGAATGAAACTTTTTAAATATCAAAGTACATCAGTGAAGTCATCTTTGAAAGAGGGTTTTTTTGTTTCGACTTTGATTGCAACATCCTCTCCAATTTCTGTACAACTTCTCTATGGAAGGGTAAGAAGGACTTGCACAGATCATCATTCAAGAGTACAGTCTGTGTTAAAAATAGCCAATATGACAAATAACCAGTAAATCTGTATTTGCTACACGTGGAATGTTGACTCTAGCATAGCTCCCTCATGTTCCTCAAATAGAACCACGGGTCTTTTCTTGAATATTTATTGCCCATTCCTAATTGCCCAGAGGGCAGTAAACAGTGAGCCACATTGCTGTGGGTCTGGAGTCTGTGGCCAGACCAGGTAAGGATGGCAGTTTCCTTCCCTAAGGACATTTGTGAGCCATGTATTTTGTTTCTAACAATCAACAACTGTTTTATGATCATAATTAGACTTTTAGCTCCAGATTTTTATTGAACTCTAATTCTACTATCTGTAAATACAGGATTCGAACCCAGGTCCCCAGAATATTACCTAGGCCTCTGGATTAATGACCTAGTAATAATAACACTAGGCAATTGCCTCCCTATTTACATCCATCTGAGCCTTAATTTGGCAGCTCATCCAAAAGACGATACGTCCAATGAGTCATTAGCCTACTGACAAACTCAAGACCTGGTGTGTGACTTGAACTCACAACCATCGAAGACAAAGAGTAACACCATTTAAGCTGACTATCATTTGGTAATACAAATTGAATACACCTTAGGTGAACAGTGTACTTTGAGGGCCATTATAGGGCAGTCTGCAGGGACCATACCTTGTAAACACATAATAGGATGGTCCTTTCGAAGGTGCCAAACCTGTATTCACAATAATGTAATGTGACTGATGATGAAAGTATACATATTCAAGAGAAAACAGGATCAAACCTTTTTTTTAATACTCTCATGTTATAGTTGTTTCCCCACCTCCTTGGAATGAGTTATCAAAGAACCACTGGCATTTACAGAGCTATTCTCCAACATAAATATTCATTCATTGACACTGTGAGGTTTTCAAATGCAACCATATCACACAAAACACTTGCACGTAATTGGTGACTGGCTAGCTTAGAGTTCAACCAACATAGTAGATTACGCAATCAATGTGAAGTTGCTTCTTATAAGATCAATCATGCAATGGAGGCTTTTGAGGGAATTTGGCTCAGGCAGCAATATTCGAATTCCTTCTCAGGTAGCGATAAATATTTTGGCATCTGAGACTGATGTGTGTTATATTGACTTTCATGTGAGACTGTAGTACACTAAAGCTTTAGCCCTGTCTCTGAAGATGTACAATCCATGAATGTCTTTACAGAACCTATTAATTTATTAGAATTTCAATTGCTACTTCATATTACTCAGACACTGTCAGTGATGAAGTAAATTGATAACTCTCTTTTCATTTTTCACATCTATCAGAGGTCAGCTTGACTAAGTCTGTCCTAACACTATGGGGGGAGGAGAGCTTTAACAGAGAATTGGAAATAGTTGTGGAGGGCAGGGAAGGAAAGGTCAAATTAAAATCATAAAATCTGATCTCAACAGGCAATGAGTGTGTCTGTTTCCATTTTAATTCTGTCAGATATTGGGACGTTCTACTATTTTGTCTTGGAGAGTGAATCTGTATATGATATTTGACACTTGAATCCAGACCTTTCACTGATACTTTCAAGTTAATGTCTTCGGTATAGAGTTTCCAGGGTGTGCAGGCAACCCAGCAACTGAGCGTCTCAAATAGTCAAATTCAGCAGGTACATTATTTCCATGGCACTGTTTGTGGATCAAGTAAAACAAGAACACTGCTCTTGAAAATCTACTGTCAGGGTTAACTGCCTGCACCACCCCTCCATCCTAAATCCACACTCCTCCCTGCTTCTCCCATTCGACCCATTTTCTCTGAGATGCCATAATTAAGACAGTTCCAAATGCAGCTTTTTTGCATACTAACATTTCCACTTCTAATCTGACTGTATGGGAGATGGGAGCGTTGAAAATAATAATGAGATACTGTCGTTAGTGTCTGACCTCCCCAGTCCAGGATCTCTCTCCCACATGCAATCTCTCCTCCTCCCATCCCTGTTCTCCAAAAATACCATGGCCTTGATGCTCACAAATACACTTCCCTGAGTAAAATCCTTTCAATTGCTCCCACATTTCCACCATGACTTCACCAAACGTGGGACACTGTTATACTTTTACTGCAAGGCAGGGATCATTTCCAAGAGATTCCTGGCACTTGATTTATATTATTCAATCAAATTGTTTTTTAGACTTGTTTATACCCTAGACTCTTATGATATTTAATTTTATTCACAACTGAGGACATTTTTATCCCCTACAATCTCCGAAAGTTCCACTGTCTACTTGGACACAACCAACAAGATTTCTCACGCATTGTTTGCTTTTCAAACTGGTAATTATCAAGTTATTCTGGAACGTTTATTCCATCAGGCTATGTCTTAGTGTAATCAATTTTCTCTTCCTTTAACTTGAGGACCATATTCTCTCAATTTCAGGTCGAAACAATTATGTGCTTCACAATGCTTACATGATGATCCTATGTTCCAGATACTTGATCTCTTAGTCCTCTTCAGAACAACAATAATATGCATTTATATGGCACTATTTAAACAAAAAACAAGATGTTTCACAGAAATATATTAAAACACAGAGCCACAGGGCAATATGTGACCATGAAAAAATGTGGTCACAGAGGCAGGTGTTAAGGAGCACTTTAAATAGAGTAGAAAGCACAGGAGGGCTTCACATAGTGCAGGGCCTCTAAAGACAATCTAACAAAGATAGTGCAGAGGGGGTGGGAGTTACACAAGAGAATTCCAGCAGAGCAGTTGCAAGTCAGTTACTAATATACTGACCAAACCTCCCCGAGAGTCAGGTAGCAGGTATTCCCCCAGGGATTCTCCTGATTAACCTCAGTAATTTAGTTAGACAGTTTCCCAACAGCACATTACCTTTCTGCTTAACTTCTATTTAAAATTGGAAGAAGGTAAAATGAGCTTCAGATTGAAAGCACATGGCAAATGTGCAAATGATTATAGAAACATCAGTGAGAAAACTTTGACTTTCACAACAGATTAGCAATAGTAATACCTTCACCACTAGTGGGTTGTGGAAAGGAATCATGACAGTATAATCTGTAATGAGTATCTTTAGGACAGGGAGCCAGGAATAAAATGTCACCCAGGGTTGATGCTTCCATTGATGTCCAATGATTAATGTTAGAAAGTATGTGCTCATCATAAACACAGAAGGACATTAATAAACATGTAATTGAGAAATAGACTTCCTTGGCAATGACTTCAATATATTCTGGATTAGTGGTGCTGGAAGAGCACAGCAGTTCAGGCAGCATCCAAGTAGCTTCAAAATCGACGTTTCGGGCAAAAGCCCTTCATCAGGAATAAGGGCAGTGAGTCTGAAGCGTGGAGAGATAAGCTCGAGGAGGGTGGGGGTGGGGAGAAAGTAGCATAGAGTACAATGGGTGAGTGGGGGAGGGGATGAAGGTGATAGGTCAGGGAGGAGAGGTTGGAGTGGATAGGTGGAAAAGGAGATAGGCAGGTAGGACGAGTCCGGACAAGTCAAGGGGACAGTTACTGAGCTGGAAGTTTAGAACCAGGGTGAGGTGGGGGAAGGGGAAATGAGGAAACTGTTGAAGTCCACATTGATGCCCTGGGGTTGAAGTGTTCCGAGGTGGAAGATGAGGCGTTCTTCCTCCAGGCGTCTGGTGGTGAGGGAGCGGCGGTGAAGGAGGCCCAGGACCTCCAAGTCCTCGGCAGAGTGGGAGGGGGAGTTGAAATGTTGGGCCACGGGGCGGTGTGGTTGATTGGTGCAGGTGTCCCAGAGATGTTCCCTAAAGCGATCTGGACTTCAATATAGCTAAGTGTAAGGTAGTGGTAGGATGAATAAGGACATTGGTGTCTCAATGTGCCAGATGGATGAAGGGACCTGGAGATGTAGGTAAACTCATTATTACAAGTCACAACACAGATTTAGAAGACTTGTAAAAGAACAAACAAACCACTCGGAATAATTTCTAGAAAAATAGAAAGGGAGCTTATGTTAAAGTTGTAAAGAATATGGGTCAGATCGAACTTGAAATACTCTGAACAATTCTGCTCTCCATAAAATAAAGTGATTATAGAGGTACCCAGGAAGATGTAAATAAGATTCACAAAGAGAATACTAGTGTGAAGAGATTCTATCACTCAAGCAGAATTGTAGAGAATACAGCTTTTTTTTACCATTGAAACAAAAAGAGAATACAGCTTTTTTTCCATTGAAACAAAAACTGTGAGGGGGGTGCCCTGATAAAAGTCTTCATGATGATGAAAGGATTTGATAAAGTACAAGTCGAGAAGGTAAGACCTGACCTAAGTACCATCAATATAAGATAGAACATGGAATTCCGTGGGACTTCTTGAACAAGAGAATGGTTAGAATGTGATACTCACTATGACTGGAATGACTGACATACGTTCAATAGGTGCATTCAAGGAAACTTTTGATAAGCATATCCTTTATGTATAGGAGTTGGGAAGACATATTGAGGTTATACAGGACATTAATGAGGTCTCTTCTGGAATACTGTGTCCGGTTCTGCTTAGCCAATTATAGGATATTTTAAAGCTGGAGAGGGTTCAGAAGAGGTTTACCATGATGCTGCCCAGCGTTATAAAGAAATGCTGGATCGGCCAGGACTTTTTTCATTAGAACATAAGAGGTTGAGAGGCGATCTGATAGAAGTTTGTAAAATAATAAGAGGTATAGATAGAGTTAGTGGTAGTTGTCTTTTCCCTAGGATGGGGAATTTCAAGACAAGGGGGCACATTTTGAAGGTGAGAAAAGGGAAATTTAAAAAAGACGTAAGAGGCAGCTTTTTTACATAGTGGGTGGTTCGTGTGTGGAATGAACTTCCTGAGGAAGTGGTGGATGGGGATACAATTACAATGTTTAAAAGACATTTGGACAGAAACATGAAAAGGAAAGGTTTGGAGGGATATGGGCCAGGAGCAGGCAGATGGGACTAAGTTTAGTTTGGGATTACGTCTGACATGGACTGGTTGGATGGAAGGGTCTGTTTCTGTTCTGTGTGACAATATGACTTTATGAGGAAGGAACATAGAACATAGAACATAGAACAATACAGCACAGAACAGGCCCTTCGGCCCACGATGTTGTGCTGAACTTCTATCCTAGATTAAGCACCCATCCATGTACCTATCCAAATGCCGCTTAAAGGTCGCCAATGAATCTGACTCTACCACTCCCACGGGCAGCGCATTCCATGCCCCCACCACTCTCTGGGTAAAGAACCCACCCCTGACATCTCCCCTATACCTTCCACCCTTCACCTTAAATTTATGTCCCCTTGTAACACTCTGTTGTACCCGGGGTGGGTACAAGGAAGGAATAGAAAGATATATTGGAGGGGTTAGATGAACTGAGATGAATCTAATTTCATTAGATTCTGATAAATGGGACTTCTGTCTGACAATCAGGGTTGGCCCTTCCTATTTCTGCCATGTCCCTGATTCAGCCATGACCTTACCCAGGTTCCCAGATTCTAGACCATTGTAGAACTCTACCACTTGAAGAAATGAAAGCAGCATCGAAGAGACCACAAAAAGGCTCTGAAAGGCTTTTCCAGGATTAGTGGATGAGGCTGAAGCCAAGGCTGAGGCTTCCTGAAGGCAAGCAATCAAAGGAGAAGCAGGCTATGACTGCACCCTCACTATCCAGTTGACATGAGTGTAACTCTTCCCACAAGGCCACAATTCACCTGATAGTCCCGAGGACAAGAAACCAGTGTCAGACAAGTGAGAAATGTGGCAGTAACCTATATTCCAACCCCTCTCTGCCACCCTCCACAGTCATTTGCATCTAGCAGGTAGGTGGTCCCAGCAGGAGTTGGGGAAGGGTCACGGGGGCGAGGAGATTTTGAGATTGTTGTGACTAGCATCACACAATCTCTCATCTCTTGCCCTCTGATAGCCTATCCAAAACTGGATTGAGGATGAAACTCTAGCTTACATGGAAGCACAGTTCTGTCATTGGAAGCCTGCTCTAGCTGCTGGCTGAATTTGTATTCCCTGCAGGTTAGTCTAATGTTTTTTGCAAGTAAATGTCTGGCCAGTCATGTGCTAGGCACAAGTATATAATTTCAAGATACTTCCAGCACATTACACAATATTTATTGTAATTTAATAGCACAAACTGTTCATTCCTCCCTCTCTTCTAACACGATCTATCCAAAACAATCTAAAAAGTTACTCATCTGCTAAAACCAGATAAAGCAAAATAAAATGTAATTGCAGGAAGAATTATTTAGGGATCACCAAAACCTATCAGAACAAAACTCCAGTGACTGAGAATCATTGTAAAGGTAGCTTGGTTAGATTCCGACCTCTAAGTAAACATTAGGTATCAATTCTTTACACATAAACCACCCAGACTTTACCCTTTAATTCATTCTCAAATATCCACCAGTCACGTATAAACCATTCAGATGAGTAAGTTTGATGACACAGCCTATAGCTCACTGTTAGGTATTCATTACAATTTGATAAAAAGAACACTTGAACTCTTCAATCAAATTTTAGTTTGTCACCCCAAACCAGCCAACAAGAACCCATCTTCATGCAGCAAAAACAGGAAGACATTCCAAGGTTCTTTATGGGAACATGACATAAGCAAAATTTGATACAAAGTGACACGAGGAGATTAAAGGGCGGATGACTAATGAGCATTAAAAAGGACAAAGGTGGGAGGGAAGGGGTTAGTGAGGGCATTGTGGATCTTCAAAGTTAAGGGATCAGAATGGGAAATACGTGGATGCCCTGGTGGTTGTAAAGCTTCAAGAATCTATCAGAGATAGGGAGAGACCAGGCCAAGGAGGGATACAGGATCAAAGATGAGATTTATAAAAATTGAAATGATGCCAAACAGGGAGCCAATGTACAACAATGAGTGTAGTGATAGTACTGTACCTCTGGACCAGGAGGACTGGGTTCTAAGTCCCACCTTTTCCAGAAGAGTGCAATAATATTGCTGAACGGGTCAACTAGAACATAGTTTTTTTTTGTAGAACGGGGTGAATGGCACTTAGCGTGAATGAGCAAACAGACATGACTTTGGATGAGTTCAGATTTATGAAGGGCAGAGAATGGATTTGCAACCAGCCACATATTGGGATAGCTCATTATTCAATGTTTTGACCATTCCCCACTGAGCTGTTTCTGTTTTCCCAGTTGAATCACAGCCTGCCACCACTGAGAGGCACATACCTTGCTGCGAAAGCCCTCTATCTGCCTCCTGCAGGGCTCGCACTCCTGGATGAGCTTGTCGGGCAGAAGCTGGTCTCTCAGATATTCCACGGAGAGCAGAGGCAGGTGGACCAGCTCGAAGAGTTCGGGAAGCAGGCGACTTCTCTGCGCCTCATCGTGTCGGATCCAGCGGAGGAGAGCCTGCACCAGGGACTGCTCCTCTTGGATCTGCAGCAGCTCTGCACCGAGGTAGCCCAGCAGCCTCTCGCTGCCCAGCAGGAGGAACTCCTCACTTTGGGACACTGCCTCAAAGTTTTCCAGGAGGAAGGAGCGGGCTTTGGCAATGACCTCCGGACAGCCATACAGCTCACCGAGCTCATAGATTCCCAGGCAGTTGGTCGGGTCGATCTGGTGCTGGAGATAGCGGCTGCACACTTTCTGGACACTGCTGAACTGCAGCAGGTTGGCGGTCTGGGTCAGGGATTCCACATTCTGCTGGTTGATGGTCAACTTGCCTGTGTAGGCAAATTCGATCAGGCTCTCTACGGCAGCGGGCTCCAATTCCTTCAGCTCCACTCTCGCTGAGATGCTCTCGACAAACTCCCCACTGAACATGGCATGGAAGTAGACGCTGCAGAGGGCCAGCACGCTGCGGTGGCACGGGAACTCTCGGCCACCCACCAGGAGGGTGACATCTGAGAGCTTGGGGTTGGACCGCAGTGCCCGCAGCCCCTCCAACACGCTCTGCGGGTGCGAGGCCAGGCAGAAATCCAGGTCATCCACGTTCCGCACCATTCCCACTCCACTGGACCACGGACACGGCGTTTGCAGATAAGGTGTGATCCTGGGGCAGAGATATGTACGTTTCAGTTACAGTCCAAGGATATTCATAGAGTCATAGAATCCCTAAAGTGCAGAAGCGGACTATTTGGCCCATCACATTCACAGCAACGCTCCGAAGAGCATCCCACCCTATCCCGTAACTCCAGGTTTCCTGTGGCCAATCCACCTGACCTGCACATCTTTGGCCACCTACCTTATCAATATCCGTTATATTGGCTTGCCCCACTTTTGGAGGCCCCAGTCTCTGCCATAGAGTTATAAAAAGTCTACAGTGTGGAAGCAGACCATTTGGCCCATGGAGTCACACTCTGAAAAGCATCCCACCTAGACCCACAACCTCACCCTGTCCCTGTAACCCTGCAATTCTCATGGCCAATCCACCTGACCTGCACAACTTTGGACTGTGGGTGGAAACTGGAGCACCTGGAGGAAAGCCACGCAGACACAGGGAGAACGTGCAAACTCAGTTGAGCTGGTTTCTGCTGAGGCACCACTGCAGTCTGCTAGTGCAGTGTGCCTGAGGGACTGCACAGAGGGGCTAGTGGCGGTATTGGTAACACAGCCTCAGTGGGCACACCTGTAATGTATGATTCAATGATAACTGCAAGGTTGACAATGTTAGCAATCAGATGGTGGAGGGTGTTGTAAGGCACCATATAGATTAAGCGCAAGGAGATGCCCCATAGAAACAAAAATATACCCCAAGACAGCAATCGTTTGAACAGATAGTCCAGGCATTACCATATCTATGTTTTCCGGGAGCTTGCTGTGAACTGTTTCAGTGGTATTGTTACAATATAGAGTCACAGAGTCATAGAGATTTATAGCACGGAAACAAACCCTTCGGTCAACCTGTCCATGCCAACCAGATATCCAAACCCAATCTAGTCCCACCTGCCAGCACCCGGCCCATATCCCTCCAAACCCTTCCTATTCATATACCCTTCCAAATGCCTCTTAAATGTTGCAATTGTACCAGCCTCCACCACATCCTCTGGCAGCTGATTCCATACACGTACCACTCTCTGCGTGAAAATTTGCCCCTTAGGTCTCTTTTATATCTTTTTCCTCTCACCCTAAACCTATGCCCTCTAGTTCTGGACTTTCCGACTCCAGGGAAAACACTTTGCCTATTTACCCTATCCATGCCCCTCATAATTTTGTAAACCTCTATAACGTCACCCCTCAGCCTCCGATGCTCCAGGGAAAACAGCCCCAGCCTGTTCAGGCTCTCCCTATAGCTCAAATCCTCCAACCCTGGCAACATCCTTGTAAATCTTTTCTGAACCCTTTTATGTTTCATAACATCTTTCCGATAGGAAGGAGACCAGAATTGCACGCAATATTCCAACAGTGGCCAAACCAGTGTCCTGTACAACCGCAACATGACCTGCCAACTCCTGTACTCAATACTCTGACCAAGAAAGGAAAGCATACCAAACACCTCCTCACTATCCTATTTACCTGCGACTCCACTTTCAAGGAGCTGTGAACCTGCACTCCAAGGTCTCTTTGTTCAGCAACACTCACTAGGACCTTACCATTAAGAGTATAAGTCCTGTTAAGATTTTCTTTCCAAAAATGCAGCACCTTGCATTTATCTGAATTAGACTCCATCTGCCACTTCTCAGACAACCCTCCAAAAAGACTTCACTGATTGTGAAGCAATGTGGTTACGAAATGCATTACATCAATTCAATTTTTCTCTTATATTTGAACTCAAAGATCCCAGATTCTGGATCCAAGGGCTGCCCTGCTATGTGTCCAGCTGACCCACTTCACAACGCATGCTGTATGAGGCCAGGCTCAGTTGTGATGCTTCATGCGGTTAAATAACTACCAAGGGGGAGATCACATCTGAAGAATAGGCCTCTACATAATGCCCAAGAGGGCAGATGGTGCCACAGTGACCAGTAAAACTGTCATGTTTCAAGGCGTTGTTCCATAATTTGTCATTTATACAACAATGATAACTGGGTAAGCCTGTCACATAGAGTCCTGTCATACAGAGATCACCCTATCACAGGTTGTGAGAGAGTGTTCTGTCACAGACAACGTCCTGTCTAATAAAATCCTGCAATAAAATCTCCTGTCACAGTACACCCTGCCTCACATTGCGCTCTACTAGTTGGTCTGCAGTCAGTTTCAGGGAAGTATTAAGATTCAAAGCAGATTAAACAGAGAAGAAATTGAGTCAACAGGAACAAAATCGTGATCAGCAGGAGGAGGGAAAACACCACTCCAACACTTGGGCCTGAGTTGCTGTTAACTTTCGGCATCTACTCAAATGATGATGACGGCTAACAAAACCTCCAAAATATTCTGCTCTCTGAGTGAGCAGTTATGTTTTGAGATCTCTCACACAAACAGTGCAGCATGACTATTTAACCTTTACCAATTGCTCTTGTCTCCCCTTGAACTCAAAAGGTGAAACTTACCCAAGCTCTTCTTGGAAATATTAGAGACACATCCAATTGGATTTCCTCACCAAGTGAAGGTTTGATTCAGAGTAACACAGAAGGTTTGCACAGGAACGGAGCTGGGCTCAGGAGGCGAGTGTGGGTTATTGTGTCTCCACGCAGACTGTCATGTTCCTGCTGTGTTGAGCTATATTTATCCTCTCCAGGCACACAGCACTGCGCTGGCTATCTGCCCTCCCACCCGGCCACCTGTTCTTAAAGCAACACTTCAGTCAGACAATATCATGTAACACCAGCAAGCCACTTATTTCAACATATAATAGAAGCAAATATGTTTTCACTTTACCAAATGAGGCTCCTGACCTTATATGCTGGTGACCGTGATTCATTCCACTCAATTTTCAGGGGCAGTCAACTCTAATTTTGTGTTTGAAACATCCACACGCCCCCACACATCCCTGGATGTCAATGCGGCACAGGAGTCCTGGAAAACCACCTAGTTCTGGACAACAAACAGGGATTTTCGGAATGCCCAGAAGGGTCCCTGGACCCAAAACGATGATTCTGTGTTCTCTCCACAAAGAAAGAAAGGTGATCTGCTACTGGTATTATCACTGGATTGTTAACCCAGGAATGTTACAAGGAGCCAGGTTCGAATCCTGCCTCGGTAGGTGATGGAACTTGAATTCAATATAAAGAAATGAAATCTGCAATTAAGAGTCTGGTGATGACTATGAATTAGTTGTTGGAAAAGCCCATCTGGTTCATTAATGACCTTTAGGGAAGGAAACTGCCATCCTTACCTGGTCTGGCCTACATGTGACTCCAACAACTTGGTTGACTCTTAACTGCCCTCTAGGGCAATTTGGGATGGGCAATGAACACTGGCCTAGTCAGTGACACCATCATCCTACAAATGAATAAAAATAAAGATGCTGCCAGACTTGCTGAGTTTCTCCAGCAATTTCTGTTCCGGTTGTTAGGAATTTGCATCTGCTCGCCACTTCATATAATCAGAAATATGGAATACCAACTCATGAGGACAAATTAGCAGGGTGATCAGAGGCTGAGTCAAAAAGACAGCTCTTCAATAAGATGTGTAAGCCTGAGAAGCTCCAGATATAATCAGCTGAAGGGGAATTGGGGGCATTCACAAAGAGTCAGAGACACAGGGAGATGGCAGGTTAGGGCAGGAGTTGCTAGCACAGTTTACAGAATAGGAAAGAGAATTAAACATGAGGCTAAGAATTTTAAATTGGAACAATGGGCATGGTGAGAAACCAATATACACCAGAGTCTAGATTGCGCTGAATTTTCCTGAGGGTTGATGTTGGGAAACCAGTATGGGATTAAAGGGTCTTGTGACATTGCATCATTTCCTGCTTTGACTAGCATATTAAACAAATCTAATTCAGCCCTTAATGATCTTACCTTGTAACAGGACAAAGGAGCATAACAGATGATTATTTCCAGTGCTTGGACACAAAGATAATGTGAAAGTATCTGGCAGGCCTGCTTCCTGTGATTACATTGCCAGTGGAGCATAGCAACTACCAAGACCTTTCCACTTCCATTCACCCAGCGGCTCGGTGTAAATCGTATGTTGTTCAGTTCCCTGACTTCAAAGAAATGTCAAGGTTCATTCTGAGCAGCTCTGTGATGCAGGACTTTGTGCTCTACGGTGTGCTCCCCAGGATGCACTCCAAGACAAACATCGACTGCACCTGGAGGACCATCAACTTGGTGAAAGATATTCTTTGGTCTGCCTGAGACTTATTGGTCTTCCAGAGCAAGGGGTTGACCTCAACCAAGTGTTGCAGACTGGCATGTTCCAAGTCCAGGACCACTTTCTGAGGGACTCACTAAAGCTTGGGATAGCTGCTCCAAAGGCACTGTGGGGAAAGACCACTGTCTGGGGTTAAATGGGAGTCAGTTCAAGACCCTCCTAGTGCTTCAAGTGCATATAAACATAGTCTTGTATGTGAAGAGAGGCCTTTGGTTTGTTTGGATAGAGTCAAACTCCAATATCTGTTTGTTTCCTTGATATGCTACTGCACAGGAGCAAACTGCATTTTGTGACTATGTGTGTATACAAAGATAATTTTTATGAACAAAGAATATTTTTGAAATAAAACAAACAGGTTAAAAGAATTGTGCTTTTAGATTCAAAAGCTGGGAGCTTCATTGAGTGTATTTCTTGCTGCTCTCCATGTGACTGTCGGAGTGGGCCAAATCTTCTAATTTCTGGATCATCAGAAACCGGTAATGTGATCCAAGATGATCATCAGAACCCATTGGAAATGTCAACACTGACAGCATGAGAGTTGCTTGGGGAGGTTAACCTTCCAATGGGCAATACTGCAAAAAAAGTCCTCAAGTCTGAATTAGAGTCGGAGACTTTAGGAAGCTGATGCACTTAACTCGGTACTCACCCATTCACTCATTCATCCACAGGGGGTGTTTCCAGTCTAATCATTGTCAGACACTAGAGTTCCCAGACTTGAGTCATTGTAAATTGATACCTGACTCCAGTGCAGCAGTAATTCGAGTCAAGCTGGGAAAATAATCAGATTCTTGCCTTTTGTGAAGTAATTAACCAAGAAACCCACCATTCACTCCATGTGACACATCTTGAATCAACTATGTTTTGATCTTTCTTAGCTGGTCATGTATCCACAGAAGGATGCGCTGACTGACAGAAATCTCGCTGGCTCCTTTAAAGTGACTGGGCTCTGGGAAAGGCTTGCAATCACTGAGTTCTACCCCAACACCCACCCCCCCCCCCCCCCCCCACCCAACTCTTCTCCAGTCCTTCCCTCTGCACATCGTGATGGCTTTGGATTGTGAAGTATTTCAGATGTTATCTTGGTGCTATATTTGAAAGAATGTTGAAGGTCCTTTGTAAACGTTGCTGTCAGTGGTGCTGCCTAATGTTCATGCCCTTGATCAGACATTCGATCGAGTGCTTCCAACTCCATCGTCTTCCGCCCAACCAACAAGCAGCCTGCACTCTGTTTGATTTGGAAAGGCCAGATAGCAACCTGAAGCTAAGTTGATCCCATCAGCCGCAGATGAGACCCTTAAATCATCTTCTGTTGGCCATTTAAGGGACTCACTTCATGGTGGAGCTAGAACTGGGTATTCCGCCATTCCGTTAATTAAATACCCTGCCTTCCTCCCACCTCCAGCAATACCTTTAGTTTGCAAAATTAGCTTTTATTTCCATGTAATTTAGTTTCATTTTTAACTTAGTGGACTCTACTTCATAAAGAAACCTCTTTCACAAACCATGGCTTAATGAGGAAAATAGTCATTCATTAGATATCAACATGAAAATTGATCCAAGAGTTCTGAAAGTATTATGGGTTTAAGCTCAAAGTAGAATTGCTAAAATGATGGAGTCCATTGTGGACATGTAAAATGCTTGACTTTCATGAATTCCATAACTAGTTCTTATACTCATTGTCTGAAGCTTGTTGGGAAGACTGGTAGTAAGGATCCAAGAAGATACCAGTTCAGAAAACCCCATCAGGAAGCAAAGGATGATAATGGGGCAATAATTGTGAAGCTGTGTCTCTTTTTGCTCTAAAGCATCTTATTTTCATAAGTTCTTTCTAACCAAGAAACATATTTCTGGGGCTGGAATTTGTCAAGAATAGGTTTCATCAAATACTATCCAACGTCAACTAATATTTGATTTCTGTGTACCCTCAATTTAACTTAACTTGGTGTTCAAATTGTTTCCTCAGACTTGTTGCTATAATATTCAATACTCTGCTGTGTGGTGTTTTGCAAATCATGGCCCAGTTAAATCAGCAAGTGTTCAAGTGATCTTTTTGAGAGTCCTTTTTGTCTCAGGTATTGGCTGGAGTCAATTTAGTGTCATGAAGTGTTGACTACATATTTCCTTGCAAAGGACAACATCCATCTTTGTATTCTAAAGTTAACACATCATTTGAGTAGGTCTAGCCTGGTGGAAGTAAAGGAAAGGTTAATTGACATAGGAGTATATTTCACCAATGTTCACCATCAAAATCGTGCAAACATTTACAAGACCAGGTTTTCATTCACACCCTCTCTGAGCCAGTCCCCTGAACTTTTATCTGAAAATGATTAGATTTTAATAGATTTATATTTGTATTTGAACCTCCTCCCTGCCTAGATTTAGATTAGGCAAGTTAACATTGATACCTTATGTGTAATGAGTGCCCAACTTGGTCAAAATATTTTACTTTTGCATTACCTTTACCATAATTGAAGTAGAATACTCTTTCTCGCTTTTTTTCTATCTTGTTACGATTGACAATTTATTGACAAATTAATCTTGCAGGCATTATTTTTTAATTTGCTACATGCTGAGAGACATGCTAAATGTATATCATAAATTTGATACAACAATGTACAGGGTATTATCATTTAAAAAGAGATTGAGAATGTGCGGTAGCTTGATTCAAAGTTTGTTGAATAGCCGAATAAATCAGTGTGCATTTAGCATCCCTAACTTAGCTACATGCTGAGAAGTATTTCTTTAGGGTGTTTATTACAGGCTCATGTGCTCATCCCAAAGACTCTAGGTAACCTATGACAAGTGCAGCTTCTTCTGTATTCCCAGCAGGTTTCATACATTCTCAGTTGTGTTTTCAGTAAAATGAGAAGCTCTATCAGATTCTGTTGTAAATGGCAAACACCATCAATCAAATATACAGCTGTTTTATAGCATGGAATTAGTTTCAGCTATATCACTGGCAAATACTTGATCCATTTGGTGAATAAACACAAAATTGGAAGCATGTATTCCTTCGGTCTAGAGAAGATAGTAAACTGAAGGAAGATAAATTTGTGAAATCTGATCAAGTGTATCCCAGGACATTGTGGAAAGCTAGGGAAGAAATTGTGGGCCCTAGCAGAAATATTTCTATCATCAACAACCACAGATGAAGTGCTGGAAGACTAGAGGGTGGCTCATGTTGTGCCACTATTTTAGAAAGACTGCAAAGAAAAGCCAAGAATTACAGACCAGTGAGTCTAACATCATTAGTAGGTAAGTTATTGGAGGGAATTCTGAGAGACCGGATCTAGACGCATTTGGAAAGGCAAGGACTGATTAAGGATCGTCAGCATGGCTTTGTGTGTGGGATATTGTGTCTCACCATTTTGATTGAGTTTTTGAAGAGATGACCATGAAGGTAAAGTGGTAGATGTTGTCTGCATGGATTTTAGCAAGGCCTTTGACAAGGTTCCACATGGTAGACTGGTTAGCAAGGTGAGATCACATGGGATCCAAGGAGAGTTAGCTAATTGGATGCAAAATTGGTTCGAAGGTAAGAGACAGAAAGTAGCGGCAGAGGCTTGTGGTTGAGACTGGAAGCCTGTGACCAGCAGTGTACTGCAAGGATTGGTGCTAGTTCGTCATTTATATAAACAACTTGGATGAGAATATGGGAGGCATGGTTAGTAAGCTTGCAGATGACACTGAAATTGGTGATATGGCGAACAGTGAAGGTGGCCATCTAAAAATACAATGGGATCTTGATCAACTGGCCCAGTGGGCTGAGAAGTGGCAGATGGAGTTTAATTCAAATAAATGTGAGGTGTTGCATTTTGGTTGTGTTACCAAAATTAGTCCTGGTAGGACTTACATGGCTAATGGTAGGGGCCTGGCGAGTTTTGTTGAACAGAGAGGTGTAGAAGTACAGGTACACAGTTCCTTGAAAGTGGCATCACAGGTTAGTGAAGAAGGCATTCAGCATGCTTGCCTTTATTGGTTAGTGCATTGAGTACAGGAATTGGGATGTCATGCCCATGACATTGGTAAGACAATATTTGGAATACTACATCCAATTCTGGTTGTCCTGCTATAGGAAAGATGGTATTAAACTATAAAGGGTGCAAAAACAGACTTACAAAGATGTAACTAAGTGTGGAGGTTTTGAGTTATAGAAGGATCTGGATAGTTTGGGACTTTTCTCCCTGGAGCTTAGGAGGTTGAGATTAATCTTAGGAGGCTGAGGTTTGGAGGTTAAATCATTTAGAGTTTTATTAAATCATGAGGGGCATAGTTAAGGTGAATAGCCAAGGTCTTTTCCTGAGGTAGGGGAGAGTATGGGTTTAAGGTGAGGGGGAAAGGTTTCAAAGGTGCCTGAGGGGCTACTTTTTCACACAGAGAGTGGTATATGGAATGAGCTGCCAGAGGAAGTAGAATCTTGTTGGTTATTCTTTCATTTGGGGATCAATCAGTACAATTGGCCATTTCCCCACAGGGATCATAACAGAATTGAAAATCTTACTCCAGATGAACTAAAATAGTCACTTGACAACTGAAGGATGAATGATGGAGCTTTTTGTGGACTTGATGATAGGAAGAAGTAGGAATTACTCAGGGTAATGGCAACTGTCATGGAACACATTTTCTACAAAATCAGCTTTCACAAAAATAATTTATTTTCTTGAATAGTAGAGCATTACAATATGATAATGATTAATTATACTGAACTTTCATCGGCGAACATTCATTTATGTTCAGTTCAGCTGCTGCAATCCTCAGTGTGTTGTGTTGACTTAGGGCCACAGTAATTTTTCAGTAAATTACTCCTTGAAAAGATCTCAGGCTTCCCTCAGAACCAGAGAAGAGGTTATCAGAGAGAATGAAAGAGAAAGAATATCCTGTTTACTTAAATTCAGTCTGTTGGACTGAGTGAGAGGAAGGCCTGGGTTGAGAATATGCATGTGATTACAAGGTTGGTAAAAAGAAGGCTTCATGACACTATTAATGTGAGCATATGTATGTGAGCATGAAGATTTTATCTAAGGGAATCCTAGTGTGAGGACAGGGAGGGGGAATGGGTCTGGATAGGTTACTCTACAGAGGGTCGGTGTGGATTTGTTGTGCCGAACAGCCTGCTTCCACACTGTAGGAATTCTAATTCTTATTTTTGAAGTTTAATCTGAGTCGTAATGCCTGAAATAAAGTAACTAATTTACATACAGCAAGCTCTCACAGAGAGCTAATGATTGATAATCAGCTTTTTGATGTTGATTGAGAGATGAATATTAACCAGGCCAATGAGAATATCTTCCCCTGCTCTTGCTTGAAATATTGCCAGATGTACAAGTGCGATGGAGGCTGGTTGTCAGGACTAGGCTCTGCCAGGATGTGAGCGTGCGGAAACCCTGTTAAAGGAAAGCCAGGTTTGAGGATGCTGCTAGGAAGGCCCTGTGGGAGGAGACACCATCATCACCGTAGAGACAGACAAGGCTTTCAGGAAAGGCTGTTGTGAAAACTTAGGAGAAAAGAATGTACAGAGCTATTGCAAAAGGAGTGGGATTCATTGGACACATTCTGAAAGAACTGGCATGGATATAAACAGCCTCCTTCAGTGATTCTATGTTTGTGAGAAAGGTATGGTATAACATTGAATACGAAGAAGACCCTGTACTAGAAAATAAGTGTGTCAGAATGTCAACACAAGGCTAAGAGTCTCAACGAAACCAAGTTACACTCTGATAAACCCGTTGACCTTGTTCTTCCCCTGGCTGATTTCTTTCTGTCTCAACACTATGCACTCTCCCTTCATCCAATCTTTTCTTACGCTCATCAAGGACTCATCTGACCCTCTCTACCATGGCAAGTGCCAGTTTCTCAGCCCTAATCTCATCTTTTCTGTTTAACACAATGTCCACCTCCCCAGCCCTCACCTGGACAATCTGAGGGCTCTCTGCTTCTTGCCCAGATAGTTTCTATCCATCCCCCTGTTACATCCCTTAACTGTTTCCAGCTCCACTGAGTGGCTGTTTACCAGAAACATTACTGCAAATTCTCTCTCCACAAAAGAATTCCAAACATTTCCAGCTTTTTCGATTTTTATCCTAATGATTGATTGATTTATTGTTGTCACATGCACCGAAATAAATTAAAAAGTGTTGTTTTGAGTGTTATACAGGTAGATCACACCTTACAAAGTGTATCAGGGTAATAGAACATAGTGTAGAATACAATGTTACAGCCACAAAATAGGTGCAGAGACAGAGAGAGAGAAAGATCAGAATTAACATTTGAGAAGTTTGTTCAAGAATCAGATAACAGTGGGGAGGAAGCAGTTCTTAAAACTATTACTATGAATGTACAAATAATTATATCTTCTACTAGATAGAAGAGGGTGCAAGAGAGTGTACTCAAGGTGGGAGAAGTCTTTGATGATGTTAGTTGCTTTTCCAAGGCAGTGAGAAGTATAGATAGAGTCAATAGAAGGAAGGCTGATTTGCGAGGTGGACTGAGCCATGGTAATGAGAAGAATGCCATAAGCAAGCACAGAGAAGAATATGCGAAGATGAGGACTGGTTTCTGGATTGGCCTTTCTATTTCTCACAATCACTTGAAAGGAATCAGTGATGGACGATGACACACAAGTCGGAAAGGGCCTGTAGATTCACCTTTCCCCAAATGAAATGCATCTGTGGAAGTGATTGATTGATTCTCTGCGGTCTCTGTTTTTTGTCTCCCAGGAGGTGATTGTTGCTAGAATTTTATTCCATTGTGGTTGATGAGGATGGCATGCCGTTGCCATGGTAGCAGTTGGTTTTCATCATATCCGAGCTGCTTGAAGATGGCAGCCTGTTGAAGCTTCTCTTGGTTTTCTGCCTCCTTCCTTTTCTCTTCCTCTAACCTGTGGAACAAAGGGGACTTTACAACTAAATTGTCATTGACTGTGATCTGACAAAATGGATTTCCTGCCTATCACAGAACCCGCCCACAGGGAAATCGTTCCCTCCACCTGCCTAGGGTATCATGATAGAGTCTAGTGGAAAACTGGTGTTAAATTTGGGGGTAGGTGGCTCAGTGGGTAAATGCACTGCCAAATGTGGCAATGAGCCATGCAGATCCCATACTGGCTCAGTGTTAGCACCAGTGCCTCAAAGTGCCAGGGACCCAGCCTCAATTCCACCCTCGGAGTCTGTGTGGAGTTTTCACGTTCTCCCCGTGGGTTTCCTCCAGTGCTCCAATTTCCTCCCACAGTATAAAGATGTGCAGGTTAGGTGGATTGGCCATGCTAAATTGCCCATGGGGCCCAGGGATGTGCAGACCAGGTGGATTAGCCATGGGAAATGTGAGATTACGCAGCTAGGGTAGAGGCCATGCTCTTCGGAGGGTCGGTGCAGACTCAAAGGGCTGATTGGCCGCATTCTGCATCAAAGGGATTCTAAGAAATTCTTCTTTGAAATCTGCTGGAGATCCCTGTGTGGGGACATCAGACCAACAGAAGTTTGAGATGAACATTGCCATGTTCTGCCTATGCTGAATAAATTGACCATTCAAGAGTCTCACTTATGCCTCTCTCTGGCCTCGCCCCTTCCCTTTGATCCTCTCTATAACTTCCTTCAGTTTCAAAACCCTCTGTGAAATCTGTATTTCTCCAACTCTGGCCTTTTATGGATTCCTGATCTCCCTATTGTCTCTGAATTCCTAGCTCTAAACCTCTCCTTTCTTTACAATTCCCCTTAAGGTCTATTTCTTTGACCCAGCTTTTGGTCTCCTGTCTTAATGCCTCCTTCTTTCTGATTAACATCATGAAATACCCCAAGGAGTGTAAAAGTACTTTCTAAAAGTAAGTTGTTGTTGAAGCAACATGCAGCTGCAAATTGAGTTCAAAACTATCGCAGTGGTGTATTTGCCACTGAAATATCACTGAGGCTTCCTGATTGGCTGATGAGTCCGTGCAGAAGAAACAAGAATTAGGGGAATGCTGGTAAGGAGGGGAGGTAAGTGTGAAAGTGTGAGTTAGGTTGGAGTGCGTGTGTGAGGTTGGAGTGAGTACACAGGGAAGGGGATGTTGGAGTGAGTGTGTGGAGGAGGGTTGTTCAAGTGACCGGGCTGTGGAGAGGGAGGTTTAAGTGAGGATGAGGGTATTGGAATGGGATGAAAAAGAAGCAAGACTATATGGGCAAGGCAGAGGAGGCTCAAGTGAAAATGTAAGGAGGAGAAGGTTAGACTGAGTGACATGGTTGCTTGTTCATGATGGGAGTGGTGCAGAATTTTTTATTCTATTGTTGTATTTGGTAGGTAATGCTCCTCTGGACAATATATCGTAGTGTTTCATCCTCCCCTCTTGGCCTTGATGATAACTGAGTCATTGCCTTTACAGTGAAACTGACTGGCCTTTGATGAAGCAGTTTCCTCACTGTGCTTCTTCTGAAGTAACCTGTCAGTAATATACCTGGGAGCTTGAGTGCTTGTAAGAACAGACTCAAATCGATTTCAACCCCAGGGGCAACACTCACCTTTGCTTCTTCCTGTTGAGAACAAAGATAAGAGAACACATTAAAAATAAGTTGAGGAATTAGCTAAAAATATCTTTGAGAAAAGTGAGTGAAAGGGTGCGGTCTAGTGGGACTTGCGCCAGGAAAAAAATAATTGAATGTGGAAGGTTACAGACAGATCTGTGACTGCAATCCTCTGTTCACTTAGGAATGTGGTTAAAGGTAGGTAGTCACATGTTAAAATAGTCACGTTTCCAGCATCTGCAGTCATTGTTTTTACCTCGTTGATTTTAACCCTACTGCGAATTCTCTTGCAAAGATGCCTGCCTTGAAGAAGTTTTCCTCCTCTCTCTACAAGAATCTCAGGGAGTCCCTCTCCCACAGCAACTCCCAGGTCATTTCCTCTGCCCTGAAGCTCTTCCATGCTACTTTCTCCCCACCCCCACCCTCCTCTAGCTTATCTCTCCACGCTTCAGGCTCTCTGCCTTTATTCCTGATGAAGGGCTTTTGCCCAAAACGTCAATTTTGCTGCTCCTCAGATGCTGCCTGAACTGCTGTGCTCTTCCAGCACCATTAATTCAAAATCTGGTTTCCAGCATCTGCAGTCATTGTTTTTACCTTTTACATATTAAAATACACCATCATGTGTTAATGGTAGCTGATCACATGTTAAAATATACCATCACGTGTTAATGGTAGGTGATCACTTTAAGATACACAATGTTAAAGGTGGGTAGTCATATATTAAAAGTAGATGGTCATGTGATAAAGGTAGGTAGTCACATTTAAAAAGTAAGTGGTTACATCGTGCAGAAGTTCTAGATCCAATCACTGGTTTCATTGTGGTTTAACTGATACATGTCAGGATGCTTACATTCATTTAATGTTCCTGGATTAGGGTGAGGCAACAAGCTGTCAGTTTTCCTGCTGTTGATCACTTTCCAGGGATCCAGTTAGAAATCAGTGTAAACCAGATGAGGGCAAGATTGGGTCTGGTTGCAATATAGCCATTGGTTGATTAATCGGCCAACATGTAAAATGGTCACTAGGGTGAAGTCTGAAGGAGATGGCCAGTGATACCACAGCAGATAAAAAAAGGCTATAAAGAGGGGAAAGAAAGTGGCATTGCTACCATTGAGGACATGCAGGAATGGTAGGGTTGGAAGGTATCAGACTCAGATCCACGGTCCAACGGTTATCATAATCCCAGCATAACTATGGACATATCAAACTGTTAATTCCAATGTACCCTTTTCCAGAGAGAAACACTATGTCCAAAAAGGGACTGCAGATGTAAATTTAGTGACTGTCTGCGTGGACCCATGAAATATCACACTTGTGCAAAATCAAGGCAACTTCAAATGGAAAGACTAAGAAAGACAAAGAGAGGCTGGATACCCAACACCTCACAAGAGAATCCTACCTCCTGTTTTACCCACCCAGGGATATACAAAAAGAAACACAGGGCTTACAAGTCTGTGTATGTTGGTGACATGAATGTGCGGACTAGTGTGCTTGGAGTTCACAGCTTGAGAAAAATCCATTAAACACACATGCAATGCAGGTAAAGAAAGATGTACTCTCTCTTTGAGTGCTGCCAGCCACTCTTGAAAGGAACCAGAACAAAAGAATTTCAATCAACCTGCAAATGCAAGAATCTAGAAATGGACTATTCAACTACTAATGTCAACACTACAGATAACATCCCTTGTAACAGTTGCAATGTTGTACTTGCTACCCTCCACGAATTAATTAGAAACTGACCTTTAATTTTTAATTTTTTTGGATTTATTTCTTATTCCGAAGCTGTGTGTAGTGTGTGGTGTTATTGTTTCTTCTCATGTTTAGTAACGAATAAACTCACTATTTTGTTGACTTGAGAAAGCCTGGTTAAACTGACTCCTTTTAAAACACAAAATCATTGATCTGGGAGAGAGGTACCCACAGGAGAAGAGACATTATTTAAACATTAACCTTGTTGTGGCCAATTTAAGGAGTAGGTGTATAAAGTAGGGGAGGCAATTCATCCCTCCTCACCCAGGAACTTAACAATTTGGGGTATCCCATTTGGAACTGTAATTAATGGTGGAACCTCATCTGGGGCTGCTACTAACACCATGCATCACACTCCCAGGTCTAGTTTGACAAGTTCATTCACACAAATACCTCAACAATGAGATGTACACCAGCTGGGCAGAACCATTGCTGTAGGTCCATCGGAATGTGAGTGACTACAGGACTAAGCCCTCTGTTTAAGCCACTGAAGCAATAACTTAGCCACTCTGGGTGGAGGATATCCTAATATTAAATTCCTCTAGGTGAAGGTTAATATGGGTTCACACAAATGAATGTCACAATCGTAGGTCCCAGTAAATTCTACGGTAATACATACGGCATACTCATTCCTTGGGAAATAGGCATTTCCACCCAGTTTTAAGCTGCAGATACTCCCTGTAATAACTGAACTTTGATACTGCTCCACCACTAGCAGCTTCTGACTCAGCTTCTATCAATACGTACTTCTCTCTGTTCATTTTCTGTATCATCATTTCTTGTCTCCATGGAGGCAGACCACTGAAGAGCAGTGTTTCTTCTTTTTGCTATGGAGATGAAATAAAATCAATGATTTAAGTTTTTGTCCACACCGAAGAAACCATTTCACCATTGAGCAGTCTATGATGTATATCTAATTAGACCATAAGGTATAGGAGCAGTATTAAGCCATTCAGCCCATTGAGTCTGCTGAGCCATTTGATCATGGTTGATATGTTTCTCAACCCTATTCCCTTCTCCCCATAACCTTTGATCCCCTTACTAAACAAGAGCCTATTTATCTCTGTATTCAAGGCAATCAATGATGCGGCCTCTGCAGCCTTCTCTGGGAATGAGTTCCATAGATTCACCACCCTCTGGATGGAGAAATACCTCCTTATCTGAGTTCTAAAGGGTTGTCCCTTTTCTCTGAGGCTGTGCTGTCAGGTCCCAGTCTCTCCCAATACCGGAAACATCTTCTCCATGTCCACTCTATCCAGGCCTCTTAGTATTCTGTAAGTTTCAATCAGATCATCCAATCCTTCTAAATTCCATTAAATACAAACCCAGAGTCCTCAACTGCTCATCATATGATAAGCTCTTAATTCCCCGGATCATTTTTGTAAATCTCCACTGGACCTCCTCGAAGGCCAGTACATCCTTCCTCAAAAATAGAGCTCACAATTGCTCATGATATTCCAAATATGATCTGACCAGAGCCTTACACATCCTCAGCAGTACATTCCTGCTCTTTAATTCTAGTCCCTTTGAAATGAACGCTAATATTGCACATGCCTTCCTAACTGCCACATGAACCAGCATCTTAACCTGAACAGAATCTTGAACAAAGACTCCTAATTCCCTTTGTGCCTAAATCTTTCAGCTTCCCCAATACCTTCTTCTTAGTGATGACCATTACACTTTGTCCCTTGACTCCTTTGAAGTTTTGGTATGTTCCAGCTGCAAAGTACCTATTCACTACCTCCACCATTTCTTTGTTCCCCGTTACTACATTTCTAACCTCATTTTCCAGCAGTCCAAAGTCTACGCTAGCTTCTCTTATTCCATTGATATATCTAAAGAAAAAGTTGGAATCTTCTTTTATATTACTCATAGCTCATCCTTATATTTCATCTTCTCCCACTGACTACACCCCACCAGCTATCCTTCAACCATCTTCTTGCTTTTCTAGTTGACCTTTGGTTTTTAAAGTCTTCCCAATCCTCTGGCTTCCCACCAATCTTCTCCATATCATGTGCTTTTTCTTTTGCTTAATGCTGTTCCTGACTTCCTTTATCAGTGATAGTTGCCGTGTCCTCCCTTACTATGTTTCTTCTTCCTTGGGATGAATCTCTGCTGTGCCTCCTAAGTTGTCCCCAGAAACTCCTGCCATTGCTTTGCTGCTCCAGCATCTTCTCTGCTAGATTCTGCTTACAATCAACTCTGGCTAGCTCCTCCCTCATATGTTTCTAGCTACCTATTTTCAATTGTAAAATTATTACATCTGATTCCAGCTTCTCCCTCTCGAAGTTCAATGTAATTTTATCACATCATGGTCACTGTCACCTCAGGGACTCCTTCACTTTAAGCTCCTTAATCAAGTCATCCTCAATACACATAACGAAATCCAGAATTGCCTGATCCCTAGGCTCCAGCACAAACTAGACTCCCAGACTCAACCAAACTGAAAACTATGGGATCTCTTTGGTCCAGGAGAACATTTCATAGAATCCTCACAGTGTGAAAGCAGACTATTTGGTCTATCAAGTCCACACTGACCCTCTGAAGAGCAGCTCACCCCCTGTAACCCTGCATTTACCATAATTAATCTATCTAGTTTGCACATCCCTGGATACTATGGGCAATTTAGCATGGCCAATTCACTTAATCTGCACATCTTTGGACTGTGAGAAGAAACTGAAGTACCCAGAGAAAACCCACACAGACGCAGGGAGAATGTGCAAGCTCCACAGAGACAGTTGCCCAAGGATGGGATTGAACATGGGTCCCTGGTGCTGTGAGGCAGCAGTACTAACCACTGGGATATTGTGCCACCCATAATTTGTTTGTAATCTCCAAACTCTTTATTTTCAAAACTTGAGGCCAAATCTGAGGCTTTATAATCTTTTCAAACTTCCTTCTTGCCATTTGCCCAATATCCTGTGAATCTCCTCTCTTCAATTCCCAGTACTTCCTATCTCCTCACCCACTTTCCTGGTCCTTCCCATCTTCTCTCTCACATTCCCGGTCCTTCCCACCTCCTCTCCTACATTCCTGATCCTTCCCAACTCCTCTCCCATTTTCCCAGCATTCTTTTTTTTGTCATATGATTTTTTTTCACAGATCCAATATCTCCAACTTTACATTGCCTCCTAAGTCAAAGTTACCTGACACATAACTGAGGGTAATAGGCTTACTTAGAAAAGGTAAACTGACAGAAGCAATAGAATAAGAAAAAGGGAATGAGACAAGACAGGAGTTTATGGCAGTGAGAGAATTGTTGAGATATTAATGTGATGATTCTTTATACTTTCTGAGATACAGAGCATGATGTTCTGTCCAACACATAAAAGCATACAAAGAGAATTATATTTGATATTCAATTGTTTCGATTGACTTAGCATCGAAATGGAAGCATATTCCACTATATTTACTATTTAATCATGTCATCGTTTCATCTTTGTAACTGTGGTGACTACTATATATCTGTTTCAACATTGGAGTCTCTGGACTGTTAGGAGGTAGGCATCTGTGTGACAGGCATGGAAACTTGAGCTCTAAAGATTTAATGGTGCACACACAGGATGTCTTCATTTAAAATTGGGGTTGTGTTCCTTAAAATTGTTTCATGGAAAATCGCAATCTTAAATAAAGCATGATTTCCCACAGGAATCAATGTTAAAGCCAGACTTAGGTTCCTGAGGTCAATTTTTTCCCAGAAAAGCCAATGCAAGTGTTGAAATAATGTGTGGCACACATGCAGCACTGTGCATTCCAAGTTGGAATAACTTGCAAAACTAAACAAGGCAAGCTTCAATAAAGAAAGCAGACTTCTTGCTTAAAGAGAAGTCTTTAAAGAAATGTTCAGTCCATAATAGGTATAGTGCAAGTCCCCCAACTATTGTAGCTGTACAGCTAAAGTAGTATAGAGTACCATACAGCAAAAAATTCTTCTAAAATGAAAAGACCACAGCAGTTCCTTGATTACTGTAGATGCAGAGGAGAAACTTTGAAAAATGATTTAAATTAAGCTTATTTCAATACATGAAGAGAGAGATGTTTAAAAAAACAATGATCTTAGACTGCAGTGTACAGTCACAATTATGCCAACTCTAGAAGCACAGTAAGAGACATTTAATGATGCAGTGATACAAGCCACATGATGATCAATGAAGTACAATGACCTAGATAGCACAATATTGCAAGATGTGACTTGTTCAAAGGAGCAATGGTACTTTAAATGAGGTGATATAGACATTAAAAAGAAGGTTAAAACATAAAATGGATTAAAAGCAGAGATTTAAAATAAGGACTCCCTGTACTTATGTCTTTTAACACAGACCTTCAAGTTCACAGAGATCTTGTGGAAATGAGCTGAATTTGAAATGATTAATACTTTGACAATGAATTCACCATTACACAACCTAAGATATTGGTCAATGAAGCAATGGCAACACCTGGGAAAAGTTTTGCCCCACAGCAAGAGGTCAGTGTCTGAAATTCTCTGCCTGAGAGTACAGTGCAGTCAGGTTCAATCAAGGCATCCAATGGTCAATTGAATTATTGTCTGATAAGGAAGAATATACAAGATTACTGGGAGAAGTGGGTAAGTGGCACAAGGTTTATCATTCCTTGGATGGCTAGTGCAGTCAGAAAGGGCTGAATGGCCTTCTTCTGGGATGCAACCATCCTTTTTTTTGTCATATTAGCAAAGCATTGGCTTGGCCGTATTTTCAGTCACTGAAGTACTTTTGCAGCAATTTTCACCTTGCATTACTGAGTCA
The DNA here is from genome assembly GCF_047496795.1 of Chiloscyllium punctatum. Classification (NCBI taxonomy): domain Eukaryota; kingdom Metazoa; phylum Chordata; class Chondrichthyes; order Orectolobiformes; family Hemiscylliidae; genus Chiloscyllium; species Chiloscyllium punctatum. Next base: position 75,279,976 of record NC_092744.1, on the reverse strand, counting down.
TTATAATGGGCTTCATACTGAAGTATTGATTCAAGAAGGCAGCTCAAGATTTTTCATGATAGACCACCTGAGGAAGGAGCAGCGCTCTGAAAGCTAGTGCTTCCAAATAAGCCTGTTGGACTATAACCTGGTGTTGTGTGACTTTGTGTGACTTGGACCCCAATCTCAGAGGGTGTATCCAGAACCAATTATTGGATTGACATGGATTATTCATGTGATAACCTTCACATTTAACACAGGATAAAAAGAGCACAGGCAAAAACCTAGCTTCAGGTCACAGAATTTAAAAAAGCACAATAACCACCAAGAACATAAAGACATCCTATTAGAACCCAGAGAACAAAGCAGCCTCACAGCAAGACGTAGACAGGAAAAGGCAGCAAGGGTCATGCTGAGTAACCTTCTCCACACCCAAGGTTAACTAATACTTGTCGCAGCCAGTAAAGCTTGCTTGCTTTGTGAATTTTTACTTAATGTTTCTGAATTGTCACAAATTAATCTGACCCTCTGACCATGTGATTTGACAGACTTAAGAACCCTTGAAGTTAAATCAGATTCTCACAACATGGAAAATACTTACCATCAACATCTTGGTCATTGCAGACATGCCAGTCGTGTTGGATAGGTAGAAGAATCACAAAAATTAAATTGCATAGATTGTTAATCTTGGTCATCTGATTACTGCCACGGTCAAAGATATAGCCCCTTGTTTAAGAGTCTCCAGCCTCCTGCAGAACTTCACATTGGTAGGGTTTCTATTTGTCAGAAACCAAATGAGCCCTCCCTCGCTCTCTCCTACGAAGGACACATGCACATGTCCTAAACCAGAGAGTTTAAGATGTTTTGGTACAGTCAAGGCTTGGTTATGCAATGAAAGCTTTTAATGGGCCGCAGATTGTAATATTACTCAGTTTGTTACACATTTTTGATGGCTACCAAATTAACCAAGGGTCAACCGACCCCAAACACATGCTGTACCCCAGCTGAATTTCAAACCATACCACTGTAAGAGGTGATACATTCCATTCACAAGCAACAACTTTTCATTCAAATAATGAGAAGGATTTTAGAATCATTTACTAATTTTTAATTACTCAGCAATCAAAAACTGACACACAAAAACAAGAAGATCCACATTTTGCATGAACTGACACCACTGCCTCAGCAAAATCTTTCCTGAAACCAATCCAACCTCTTCATAATGACCCTAAAAGGCAATAATTTTTTAGAATGCTTGTGCTGTCAGGTTAAATTATTGAATAAAGTGGACAATATTCCTGATAATTGCCGTGAAACAGGTCGTGCCTACTTTGAATCATTAAATAGCCTGGTCCATTAGTGGTCTGAATTATGTCACAATAAGAGATCATCTGGCCATTTCTCTCAGTGGTGGTTAGGGATTCCTCTGATTGGAGAGTTGACATTTACAACTGCATTTCCTACATTGCAACAGTGACTGCCCTTCAGAAGTACTTTACTGGCTGTAGAGTTCTTCAGAATGTTTTTGGGTCAAAAAGGTGCTAGTTAATGGAAGTTCTTTCAGATCCTTCTCTCTTCTTATCTGTGTCTAGGCAAACTCATACATGCAGAGGTAGTGAACCACAGACAAACAAATCAAAAGGTTACTCCACCTTCTAATCAAATAAGTTGAAATTTATTTTGATTTTTTTTCTCAATTAATACTTTTTCTCTTACTTATTAATTGTAGTATTGAGCAGGACTTATACAATTAATGGTAAGGTCCTAGGGAGTGTTGCTGAACAAAGAGACCTTCGAGTGCAGGTTCTACCTGAAAGTAGAGTCACAGGTAGATAGGATAGTGAAGAAGGTGTTTGGTATGCTTTCCTTTATTGGTCAGAGTATTGAGTACAGGAGTTGGAAGGTCATGTTGCGGCTGTACAGGACATTGGTTAGGCCACTGTTAGAATATTGCGTGCAATTCTGGTCTCCTTCTTATCGGAAAAATGTTGTGAAACTTGAAAAGGTTCAGAAAAGATTTACAAGGATGTTGCCAGGGTTGGTGGATCTGAGCTACAGGGAGAGGCTGAACAGGCTGAGGCTGTTTTCCCTGGAGCATCGGAAGCTGAGGGGTGACCTTATAGAGGTTTACAAAATTATGAGAGTCATGGATAGGGTAAATAGGCAAAGTCTTTTCCCTGGGGTCGGAAAGTCCAGAACTAGAGGGCATAGGTTTAGGGTGAGAGGGGAAAGATATAAAAGAGACCTCAGGGGCATTTTTTTTTCACGCAGAGGGTGGTACGTGTATGGAACGAACTGCCAGAGGATGTGGTGGAGGCTGGTACAATTGCAACATTTAAGAGGCATTTGGATGGGTATATGAATAGGAAGGGTTTGGAGGGATATGGGCCGGGTGCTGGCAGGTGGGACTAGATTGGGTTAGGATATCTGGTCGGCATGGACGGGTTGGACCTCTATGACTCTATGACCCTATGTACCAAGTGGAGTTGAATGACTTAGAAAAGTGAAGGAGAGTTTCTGTGTTCGATGCACTTTAGGCATGACTATATTTAGAGCTTCAAATAAATTAGTTTTTTCTGGTATTAAGTTAAAGTTGTCCAACTTCTACCAGTGGTGGCATATGAATGGTCATTCATTTTTCTGCTGATTTTGAAGCTACCATTGTTTATAAGAAAGAGTGTTAGCTCAACTTTGGTTCGATTGGCATCATTCCCACCCAAGTAGGAAGATTATGCTTCAAGCCTTGTTTTAGTTAAAGGTTTCCAATAACACACTAATCAGAGATACAGTCTGTCAATGAAGAGATTTACCTGTTGTCCTAAACAATATTCGTGTGGAATTATTTGAGGAAACTAAATGGATTAATTAGACATTAATTCCATTTATTTTTATAGTATCTTGCTGTGTGCAAATCATCTGCAACGTTTGCCAAAATTATACTGACTGCACTGCAAAAAAAAGATTCCCAAGTATAATATGCTTCAAAGTATTCTGAATGAGGTGGTAAGATGCAATATAGATGCGTATCTCTTTAGTATGTAGCAACATGGATTCTTTTCACAGCTGGAATCCGAGATACATGTCTGGTTTTTTTAGATTAGATTAGATTAGATTATTTACAGTGTGGAAACAGGCCCTTCGGCCCAACAAGTCCACACCGCCCCACCGAAGCGCAACCCACCCATACCCCTACATTTACCGCTTACCTAACACTACAGGCGGGAATTGAACCCGGATCTCTGGCGCTGTGAGGCAGCAGTGCTAACCACTGTGCCACCGTGCCGCCCACGGTGTTGTGCTTAATCTAGAGTAATATTATTCCAGACCTTGAACAGTATTAAACCAAAGTACACTAAGGGACCAATGCATTTTTATTGTATCACATATATATTTTAACGGGTGAAACCAGAACCAAGTATGCGATTGCTTGGTTTCCATGATAGGTTACATTATAATAATAATGCATCTCATTGCACCAAGCTTGCAGTGAAGGAAGGCAGGTTATATTGCGATTTATGAGTTTGGTAGCGCGTGTATTACCAGGTAATTCTACTTAGTGCACTGAATCTTTTGGACCACTAACATTTGTGAAAAAGAATAGTTTTAGTAATACATGCTATTCCATTGGTGTTTAGTTTAATTAGCCCATTCTTACAAAAATAAACCATACTCGTGGATGTCTTGAGCAACTGGATGGCTATCATCAGGAATTACACAATTATTTTAGCTAGATACATGGATAGAATGCATGTAAGATTCAAGGTTATTGTAATGGTAGAGTCATTATGGAGAGGAGAGAACTGGCTTCTGTTCATTACGAAGAGTGAATCACAGGATTTTGCTGATTAGTTGGGGTTTGTTAACACTTCCATTGTAGTTAAGGGGGCACTAGTCAGGACTCAATATAATGCAGTCAGTAACAGACTATACTAGCACCAAAAAACGTGTCCCCTTTTTTTCTTGGTCACAAAGGTTCAACTTATAAAACCTAAGTCCATTTGGGCCAGAGAACTAACCCAACAATTCTCCCATGAGCTGTAGGAATTCGAACCACACCATCAGATGGACGATAATCCTGAAGCTACTTCTCAAAATCAAAAATTTCAGCTTCCTTGTCCTTCCAGAAAGTAAAGCTTCTATCAATGTATTTGCAAATCTCATCATTGCTGAAACCTCCGAGGTCAGAAGAATAGCCTTGCCCTATTGACATTTCATCCTCTTCAGGTGTGGCACTTTGCACGACAACTTTAGGCACTGCTCTTACAGCTGTCTTGGGCTGCGTGGGCGTGTTCATTGCAGCTGCCATGTTTTCAGGGTGGCTGAAGAACCTCTGCTTAATGTCGTCAAACCCATCTTTCCAGTCCCTTTTGCCAGCATCGATCTCCTCAATGACAGCCTTGTGGAACGCACGGACCAAGTCCCAACTGAACTTCCCCAAGTGGTCAAACACCTCGAAACACAGAAGATGCCTCATTTTCCTTTCATCTGGGGGCAGGTCTAGCTCGAGGATGTGAAAGTACCCCAGCATAAAAAGATCAAGGGTCAGACTGTTGTGATCGACAGGAACGCCATTGACACGTGGGAGAAACTGTTCAGGGGAATAGGTGATCCTTTGCCTGTTCAGTCTTCTAATCTGTCTGGATGGAACATGGGATATTATATTTCTCCAATTACTAATGAGCTTGGTGATAGTCCTTTGCTGTAGGAGCAGGTGCCTAAATTTTCCATTTTGTATGGATTGTTTAGATTGGGGCTCCAGTTGTCTTTCCAACTCTGGTGTTTGTCTACTCTCCCCTGTTTCTACCATCTTGCCATTATCTGGTAGTTCACTGCTGTCTTCAACACTGGCAACTTTACACAGGTTTCTGACTTTCGTTCCCAAGGACATGGCGTAAGTTGACTTTTTCCAGTGACCAAGGAATAATACAACAATTCTTTCTTTTCTCAGACTAGTTGACTCAGTCACTGGTGAATGTACAGTGCTGTCTTCAGCTATGTTAGCCTGTGAAGGGATTCTTGACTCACTTCTGTCCTCCATCCTGCCTGACTGCTCAGGGTCAGGCAATTGTTCTTCACATGATTCACTCTGCTGACCCCTGGTAATAACCTCATGGAGAGATTCATCCTCATCATGCGTAGCTTCTACACTTTGACTCCCATCTCCACATTCAGAAAACATGGAGTAAGAGCCACCATTGCTGTCATCCTCTTTGCCGATACCTTTCTGGTTTCCCTGTGTGTCAGAGCACGTCAATGCTTGTTCTTTGCTCACACATTGCTTTTCAAAGTTTGCTTTGAGTGTACGTACAGAGACACCGAACTGCTGAATCTCTTTCTCCACTTTGTTTCGGGAGGACGTTTGGTTGGGCTTGGATGAGAAGGGGACAGCTGCTAATTCCACATTTGGCATTCTGGTGATTTCCTTGCTGTCGTGTTGCTCTGCGCAGTCTTTCTCATTCAAATTTGACAGAAGCAGTGACATAGTCCTCACAATGCCAGATATCCTGCTGCACCACACGGGCAAAGGTGAGTGTTTATCCTTGCCTGAATCCTGACACAAAGGCTGAATACTGACTGTTAGGTTGACCATGGGAGCAGGGAGAATGGTCCGCAGCTGCACCGCCAACTGATTCAACTCCCCTTCGTATCCCTGGCACCTCTTCATGACTTGGACTGTCTCGATCTGCTTCTCCAGGTAGATAAGGTCTTCCTCAGTCAGAAGCTCTCCAAATGGACCCAGTATGGCGTTGTGTTCCTGGGAGTACCTCCATATCTCCGTCTGTAGATAACCATTGCCGTTGTGCTTGATGGAGCAAAGAAGATTTGAATGGAGCCTCAAACAACATCACAATCTATGATTAAGGATAAGACAATCTTCCAAATCAAACGTGACTGAATACTCTTAAATGAAATTAGAGTTTACAGAGGAAGTCACTTGATATCCTGTGTCTAGCTGAGGCATCTCAATTTTAATTTGGATTTTTTAAAAACATTTAAAGGTCACATGTTATGTTTCTCTCAGTTTTTACAGCTTCCAGCTTTACATTATCACTTTCTCCAGCTTACTCATGTCATATCCCAGAAAATATTTGTTCAATGTTAATACTTTTACTTCCTAAATTGCAAATTGTCAGAGCTCTCAACCCATTCATCATTCTAACTTAAGGAACACACTGGACCATCTTTCCCAAGTCACTCTAACCCAAAAATGTTCTAATTGGTGGTTTGCTGTCACTTCCAAATTTACTGTTGCATCCCCAAGTCACTAACTGTTGAGTAACTCTACTGTCCCAGGGTTACTCAATGCATGCTCTGGGTTATTCTATAACACCAAGCCATTCTTAGTCAAGTTTCATTCTAACCAAAAAGACACTTTAGTGCCTGCCCCAGTCTAACTGCCAGATCAAGCTAATCTAACAGACTAAGACTTAGTTAGTTAGACTCATTTTAACTTTTCACACACTCTAACCTTTGGGTCAATCTAATTCAGTTATTTTGAGAATTTAGATATGGTCAAATTATAACAATATGGAGGAACTTTAACTAATCGACACTGCATTCGCTCTGTAAAAGCTCAAATGGAGAGCATTGAAAAGATCTTTTCCTCTGATCTTTGCATGTGTAGCTTGCATGTTTTTGGCATTGAAAGTGAAAGCACAAGTGGAACAATTCTCTTTCCCAGTACAGGTACACAATCCTTTATCCGAAATTCCGAAATCCGAAAATGTTTTTGTGAAGTTTTTTTTTGCATAACAAAGTTGTTTGTACGAACAGGTGACCCAACTCCACACCCACTCGACCCACATCACTCAGATATGACATAGCAGTGTGGCTCAGCACTGGAAGGCATCAATTGTGTCTCAGCGTTCATATTAGTCACACGTGGGTCTGCTCTTTGGTAATTTTTTTTAATTTCACTGTGAAAATGTCACTTATTCTGAAATCCAAAAGATTGCAAAATCTGAAAAACAACTGGCCTCAAGGATTTTGGATAAAGGATTGTGTACCTGTACTGACATCTCCCCACCCAATACCATCCCTTGAAAGTGCAATGTATATACATCCTGTTATTGTATCATGTAGAATCCAATGTTTTGTTTTGCAAGATTAGCCTTATCCTTAAAAGTGATGCACAAATACAAAGCAAGGGTTAAAGAAAATACATCAAAATGCAATCTCAATTCAAACTGAAATTCCAAGTCAGTAAAACACGCAGGAACACACTCCAGCTGCAGATCTGCATAATGCACGTTGTAACTGGGTGTGTTTTGTGTGTTTTACATGTGTGCAGAGATGCATATCTATATGATGTAGACAAATCCCCAATGAAACATCAGGTTGGCAAACCACACAAGTGCGCAATGTGAGGAAATCCAAACATAACAGCAGGTATGCACAATGCATAGAAACACACAGCAACACATTCCAAGACTGCAGGTTTTCAGTACACAGAAAGATTGCAGCTTTGTAAATACCCAGTTAAGTATATGGGATGTGCAGCTTTGTAAATACACAGCTATGTCCATGAGATGTACAGCTTTGTAAATACAAAGTTATGTATATGGGATATGCAAGTTTGTAAATGCACAGCAATTCATATTTCAGGTGTACAAAACACAAAGCATTGACGATAGATACAGAATTTACATTATATACAACACAGGTGTGCAGGACATATCACCACACATCCCAATACGGCTGTTCTTCACTTTGGTCTTGCTTATGTTTAAATTTCATTTGACCCACATTTCAATTCTATTCACCCACCCCTGCTTCATGTCCCTTGATAACCATATCTAACAATAAAGCTATCAATTTCAATCTCGAAAACTGCAACTATCGCAGTATTCACAGATCTTTACAAAGCAAGTTCCAGTTCATTACTTACCTTTTGTGGACAAAGTATTCCCAATTTCAATCCTAAATGCCAAGCTTTAACTTTAAGATTATGTCTGTTTGTTCTTTATTCCCTTGTGGAGGGCATAGTTTATTTAAATCTTACCCCACTGAATCATGCCATTATTTTAAGGGCCTTAATAAATTTATACCGAAATTCAAAAGAAAAAAGAGAGTACAAAGTAAGTGTAAGCTGCCCTTCTACTTTAAATCTCCAAGCCTTGGTATTGCTACATAAGATATCAAAGTTATTGTGGTACTGTGATAGAATCCCTTCCTCTGAGCCTGAAGCTCTGGATTGAGTCCTGGCCTTGGCAGATCTGATGGTGAGCTGGCCAGATAGATTATCTTTGAGCTTATAAGTCCTTCAGGACTTCGCCCATCAAAGTGAACCAACCCAAGGGAAGTCTATGGCTCAACCCTTGGACATGAAAACAGGAGAAAAGATAGCCAGTGGAAAGATATATGGCACAGGAACAGTCCATTCAGCCCGATGGGTCCTTGGTGGTGATTACGCTCCACTCTAGTCGGCCGCCATCTTTGCTCAGCTAAATCTACCATTGTCATCCCATTCCTTTCTCCCTCAAACGCTTGACTTATTTCCCCTTAAATGAGTCTATACTATTCATTTCAAACTCTCTACGTGGGAATAGGTTCCACATTCTTCCTGCTCTTTGGGTAAAGGCGTGACTTGCAAATTCCCCATTGATTCCTTGATGACTATCTTATATCAACAGCCTTGAGTTACAATCTTCCCCCAAGAATGCAATAATTAGGAGCACGAATAGACCATTTGGCCCCTCAAGGCTGCTATGCCATTTGATAAGATTGCTGCTGATCTCATGATTTCTCATCTCGATTCCTCACAAGAGGAAATATTCTCTCTTTACAACTTTCAGTGAAAATTTCATGGCCATTGTTATTGAGACTAGCTTTCAATCAAATTGAATTGGATTGGTGGAGCACATTAGATGGGCCGAGTGGTCATCAGCTTCTCCACTTCCTGATCAGATTGTGAGCAGCCAAAACCTTGCATAATCTTTGAGACCACTATGAGGTTTCTTATTTGAAAAGAAAAAAGATCCAACCTCTGAATCCTTTCTAGATACCCTGGAAATACATCCAGGGAAGTTATTTGAGTGGAACTGAGAAATAAGAAAGGGATAATCACCTTATTGGGATTGTATTATAGACCCCCTAATAGTCAGAGGGAAATTGAGAAACAAACTTGTGAGGAGATCTCAGTTATCTGTAAGAAAAGTAGGGTGGTTATGGTAGGGGATTTTAACTTTCCAAACATAGACTGTGACTGCCATAGTGTTAAGGGTTTAGATGGAGAGGAATTTGTTAAGTGCGTACAAGAAATTTTTCTGATTCAATATGTGGATGTACCTACTAGAGAAGATGCAAAACTTGACCTATTCTTGGGAAATAAGGCAGGGCAGGTGACTGAGGTGTCAGTGGGGGAGCACTTTGGGGCCAGCGACCATAATTCTATTAGATTGAAAATAGTGATGGAAAAGGATAGACAAGATCTAAAAGTTGAAGTTCTAAATTGGAGAAAGGCCAATTTTGATGGGATTAGGCAAGAACTTTCAAAAGCTGATTGGGCACAGATGTTCACAGGTAAAGGGATGGCTGGAAAATGGGGTGCCTTCAGAAATGAGATAACGAGAATCTAGAGAAAGTATATTCTTGTCAGGATGAAAGGAAAGGTTGGTAGGTATAGGGAATGCTGGATGACTAAAGAAATTGAGGGTTTGGTTAAAAGAATGGAAGCATTTGTCAGGTATAGACAAGATAGATCGAGTGAATCCTTAGAAAAGTATAAAGGAAATAGGAGTATACTTAAGAGGGAAATCAGGAGGGCAAAAAGGGGACATGAGATAGCTTTGGCAAAAAGAATTAAGGAGAATCGAAAGGGTTTTTACAAATACATTAAGGACAAAAGGATAACTAGGGAGAGAATAGGGCCCCTCAAAGATCAGAAAGGCTGCCTTTGTGTGGAGCCACAGAAAATGGGGGAGATACTAAACAAGTATTTTCCATCAGTATTTACTGTGGAAAAGGGTATGGAAGATATAGAATGTAGGGAAATAGATGATGACACCTTGAAAAATGTCCATATTACAGAGGAGGAACTGCTGGATGTCTTGAAACACATAAAGGTGTATCCTAGAACTCTGTGGAAAGCTAGAGAAGTGATTGCTGGACCTCTTGCTGAGATATTTGCATCATCGATAGTCACAGGTGAGGTGCCGGAAGACTAGAGCTTGGCTAACATGGTGCCACTGTTTAAGAAGGGTGGTAAGGACAAGCCAGGGAACTATAGACCAGTGACCCTGACGTCGGTGCTGGGCACGTTGTTGGAAGGAATCCTGAGGGACAGGATGTACATGTATTTGAAAAGGCAAAGACTGATTAGGGAAAGTCAACATGGCTTTGTGCATGGGAGATCATGTCTTACAAACTTGATTGAGTTTTTTGAAGAAGTAACAAAGAGGATTGATGAGGGCAGAGCGGTAGATGTGATGTAGGGTGTTCGACAAGGTTCCTCGTGGGAGACTGATTAGCAAGGTTAGATCTCATGGAATACAGGGAGGACTAGCCATTTGGATACAGAACTGGCTCAAAAGTAGAAGACAGAGGGTGGTGGTAGAGGGTTGTTTTTCAGACTGGAGGCCTATGACCAGTGGAGTGGAGTGCCACAAGGATCAGTGCTGGGTCCTTTACTTTTTGTCATTTACATAAATGATTTGGATGCGAGCATAAGAGCTACAGTTAGTAAGTTTGCAGATGACACCAAAATTGGAGGTGTAGTGAACAGCGAAGAAGGTTACCTCAGATTACAACAGGATCAGATGGACCAATGGGCTAAGAAGTGGCAGATGGAGTTTAATTCAGGTAAATGCAAGGTGCTGCATTTTGGGAAAGCAAATCTTAGCATGACTCATACACTTAATGGTAAGGTCCTCGGGAGTGTTGCTGAGCAAAGAGACGTTGGAGTGCAGGTTCATAGCTCCTTGAAAGTGGAGTCGCAGGTAGATAGGATAGTGAAGAAGGTGTTTGGTATGCTTTCCTCGATTGGTCAGAGTATTGAGTACAGGAGTTGGAAGGTCAAGTTGCGTCTGTACAGGACATTGGTTAGGCCACTGTTGGAATATTGTGTGCAATTCTGGTCTCCTTCCTATCGGAAAGATTTTGTGAAACTTGAAAGGGTTCAGAAAAGATTTACAAGGATGTTGCCAGGGTTAGAGGATTTGAGCTATAGGGAGAGGTTGAATAGGCTGGGGCTATTTTCCGGGGAGCATCGGAGGCTGAGGGGTGACCTTATAGAGGATTACAAAATTATGAGGGGCATGGATAGGGTTAATAGACAAAGTCTTTTCCCTGGGATTGGGAAGTCCAGAACTAGAGGGCATAGGTTTAGGGTGAGAGGGGAAAGATATAAAAGAGACCTAAGGGGCAACTTTTTCACACAGAGAGTGGTACGTGTATGGAATCAGCTGCCAGAGGATGTGATGGAGGCTGGTACAATTGCAACATTTAAAAGGCATCTGGATGGGTATATGAATAGGAAGGGTTTGGAGGGATATGGGCTGGGTGTTGGCAGGTGGGACTAGATTGGGTTGGGATATCTGTTTGGCATGGACGAATTGGACCAAAGGGTCTGTTTCCATGCTGTACATCTCCATGACTATGACTCTATATGTATACCTACACATTGCTGTTCTCATGGTTGTCAATCATCTCTGCACACTCCCCAGATCCTCTTGATCTTTTTATGACAACCAGAACAGTACACGTACTATAATTGAAGTCTAATCAATTGAGACCGGTTTGAGACAGGTTTAACATAGCTTCCCCAGTAATTTCAACAAGAAGCACCCTGCCAGGGCTAATATTCCATTCCTAAGTGCAATACCCAAAACTAAGCCCAAACTAAATTCGTCTCGCCTGTCTGCTCCCAGCCCACATCCTTTAAAACCCTTCTTATTCATGTACTTATCTAAACCTCTTTTAAACATTGTAATTGTACCCATATCCACCACTTCCTCAGGAAGTTCATCCCCCATGCGAACTGCACTGTGTAAAATATTTCCTAAATTTTTAAATCTCGCTCCTGTCACCTTAAAAATGTACCCTCTAGTTTTGAAATCCCCCATCGTAGGGAAAAGGCAACTATCATTAACTTTCATGTGTGAGTTTTAAGTCTCTATGACCCAAAGAGCTGTCATCATCACTAGTGGTCCTGCTAAGGTGTGTGGAGCATGACAATCTGAAGTTCTCACACAGGCCGTGCACATGAATGCTCCTTTAAGCATCCGCAAACTCAAGCCTAAACGTTTCAGTATTCATGCACTCTCAAATATTGCCCACACGCTAATAAACAAATATTAGGCACTCATTGATCATCACTGGCTCTGAAAACAAAATAAGCTTTAATAGTATATGCACAAAAAAATCAGAAAATATACATTAAATCTGAGATTTTGTTTAACTAACAGAACTTATTACAGGAGAAAGTGAGGACTGCAGATGCTGGAGATCAGAGCTGAAAATGTGTTGCTGGAAAAGCGCAGCAGGTCAGGCAGCATCCAAGGAGCAGGAGAATCGACGTTTCGGGCATCGACGTTCCTGAAGAAGGGCTCATGCCCAAAACGTCGATTCTCCTGTTCCTTGGATGCTGCCTGACCTGCTGCGCTTTTCCAGCAACACATTTTCAGAACTTATTATAGGCCCTGACTATCAAATGAATTTAGTGATCAGTGGATGGTAAGTTTGAGAATGTGATCACCTTCCAATGCATTTCTGTTGTTTTTATGATGATGATTTTCTGATACTTTTTTTGTTTTCATTTCTCTCTTTCCTTTCTTCCTGTTTCTCCTCAGCACTCTTAGAGTCCCATCATGTCTTTTATTTTTCCTCTTTCCTTTCAGTGTTGTACTGTAGTTGTCAAGATACAGAATGGAGCTGCTGGGAAGGGACATGGTATCTGAGTGGTAATGTCATGGAACAAGTAATATGGGGTGGGGGTCCATGCCCTGGGAGACAAGATCAAATTCCACCGATTCAATTCAATTTGATTGAAAGCTAGTCTCAATGGCAATAGCCGTGAAATTGTCATCGAAAGTTGTAAAACCCTAATGCTACTCAGGGAAGGAAATCTGCCACCGTTACCCAGTACCTGCCTGTGTGTGACTCTAAGTCCACAACATTGTGGTTGACTGTTCAACTGCCCTTTGAAACAGTGGTGAGCCACTAAGTTCAAAGGCAATTGGGGGCAGCATAACGAATGCTGGCCTTGCCATTGATGCCCATATCCCCAGGAAAGAATACATTTAAAAAGAAACTAACAATTGCAGGCAGCATTTTCCAGGGAGCTGCAGGAAAATTGTGGTCTTCAGCAGGTTCCATCTCATTGTCAACCATTACTTATGTCACCTCAGCCGTACTTTCAAGCCTTTGTCTTCCCACTATCCTGCTGTCCTACTGACTTGTCACTTTTATTGTCCTCCACTCACTGCATGATTACCTCCACAGACATTTTCCCTTGGGACTATTCAGGCCGACTGTTGTATTATCCCCACTTCCTGTTTCTATTCCCCCATGGACCCATCATCTACTCTCTCCTTAATCCCACTCTACTCTTGATATCAAGTCAGCTGAGCTTTATGCAGAACCTTTGCCCCAAGGTTTTCATTGATCTTTGGCACATTGCTGTTTGAGGGGCTCAACTGAAGAATATGAGAAAAGCACCAAATTTCCAGTATGCTTGTTCATAGCGGTGATTCCAACATTCTTTTGGAATGCAGATAGCCTCCTTTTGATATCAAGGAAGGTTTATTGGGAAATCTTTTGTCGTCTACTTTAACAACTGTGATGCGAGTGTATGTCTTGTGTAATATCATTGTAGTGAGAAATCTGACACAGGCATGATGCCCGTGAATGATACCCACACTGTGCTTGATTATTTTGTTCATAAAGGTGAGGCTGCATTGTCTGAGAACTTACCTTTAAGTATGGAGTGATAAACATTTGATAAAGTACACATTGGACAGCAGAACTTCAAAATAAAAGCAATGCCCAACAACAAGCCATATCCATTTATAAAGACCAACTACATCTACCCACTCTTTCTCTATTCCCTCAGCCCTAACCCATCTAACCCAATAGTTGCTTTTTGACGATTTTCATTGACTGTTTGATTGTCCTTCCTATGTAACTTATTTCACAGTTCGATCACCTTTTAGATGATAGGGTTCCTCGTGGAAAATATTTGTTCCTGTGGTTTGAGCCGCTCACCACAGAAAAACAATTTACTTGGATTAGTTTCGCCAATTCACAGAGGTTCAGTCTTTTTCACTGAGTATTTCATTCAGATTGATATGGCGGTCTCACACACACACACCATGCTCCTCAGTCAAGCCTTCCCCTTACCATCTTCCGTTGCCTTTCCTCATCCTTGAGTCGTGCCTGTAGTTTTCGCACCATCACTTGACGTTTCCACTCCGGGATGGGATCTCCCCTCTCATCATGAGTGGGCACCAGCAAATCAACATCGGTAGTGGGGACCTCATCCACAGGGAGTGACGCGATTCTGTTCTCTTTTGACTGCTCTTCGGATGTTTGACTTTGGCTCTGTGAAAGAGGAGGGTACAACAAAATGCTTTCAAAAATTTAGGATTGGGGGAGAGAGAAAGAGGGGGATTAGATTGATTTCCATCACTCAGTAATTCTGGCCTTTCTTCTCACCTGCTGTCTTATGAGAAGCACTACACTATAAGGAACAATTGCATTTATGTAGCACCTTATTCCATCTCTTACAATTCCCCAAAGCACATCACACAATGGATTAACTACTAAACTTCACGCACATGTTAAATTGTAGACCCTCTTTGTTTGAGTAAATATTCAACCAGCAAGAGTGAACAAAAAAGGAGGATGAGGTTAAAAGCTGGACCACTGAAGAATGAGCAGGATTAAAATCAAATGAGGTGATAATGAAAAGGGAAAAAAAGACAACTGGCCTACATGATATTTTGGCCATAGGTACACTTGCATCACCCAGCCTCACTGGCATTTCTCCCCAGTTCCTCCCCTCCAGTCTCCTCCTTTGTCATCTCTTCCGCAACTGCTGAAATGTCAGTCTCGTAAGACCATAAGAAATAGGAATAGGAGTAGGCTGTTCAATCCCATTAGCCTTCTCCACCATTCATTAGAATTATTGCTTACCCAACATTCCTCATATCCATTTTCCTGCATTTTCCTCCAACCCTTGATTCCCCTACTGATCAAGAATCTCAGCCTTAAGTAGGCACAAGGTCTCTGCAGCCAACCTTCTCTCCATGGCAAGGAATTCCAAAGACTCTCAACACTCTGAGAGAAACATTCCTCGTCACCTCAGTCTTAAACTCATAGACCTGTGAGTTTGACATCGGAAGTGGATAAGTTGTTGGAGGAGATTCTGAGGGATAGGACTTACATACATTTGGAGAGGCAAGGACTGATTGGGGTAGTCAGCATGGCTTTGTGCATGCGAAATTATGTCTCATAAACTTGATTGAGTTTTTGAAGATGTAAACAAAATGATTGAGGGCAGAGCGGTAGATGTTTTCGACATGGACTTTAGTGAGCCAATGACAAGATTCCACGTGTTATATCACATGGGATTCAGTGTGAGCTGGCCAATTGGATACAAAATTGGCTTGACGGAAGGGGACAGAGGGTGAAGGTGGAGGGTTGTTTTTGGACTGGAAGCCTGTGACCAGCAGTGGTGGGTCCACTTTCGCTTGTAATTGATATGAACGATTTGGATGGGAATGTAGGAGGCATGGTTAGTCAGTTTGTGAATAACACCAAAATTCGTGGTATAGTCAACAGTGAAGGAGGTTCTCTAAGCTTATAAAGGAACCTTGATCAATTGGATCAATGGACTGATGAGTGGCAGATAGAGTTCAATTTTGATAAATGTTGAAGTATTGTATTTTGTTAGACAGACAAGGGCAGGACTAATACACTTAAAGGTAGTGCCCTGCGTAGTGTTGTCTAGGGGTTGACCTAGGGGTTCAGGTATAAAATGTATTGAAAATTGCATCACAGGCAGACAGGATGGTCAAGGAGGTGTTTAGCACACTTGCTTTCAATGCTCAGACTATTAAATATAGGAGTTGGGATGTCATGTTGAGGTTGTACAGAATGTTGGTGAGGCCACCTTTGGAGTCCTATGTACAGTTTTGGTCACCTTGCCAGAGGAAGGATATTATTAAATTGGAGAGGGTTCAGAAAAGATGCACCAGGACATTGCTGGCAATGGAGGGTTTGAGCTATGTGGATACATTGGATAGCTGGGATTTTTTTCACTGGAGCTTAGGAGATTGAGGGGTGACCTTATAGGGGTTTATAAAATCATGAGGGGCATAGATAAGCTGAATAGCAAAGGTCTTTTCCCTTGGGGATGGGGTTGAGTTCAAAACTAGGAGGCATATTTTTAATGTGAGAGGAGAAAGATTTAAAGGGGACCTGAGGGACAACTTTTTCATACAAAGGGAGTTTGGTGTCTGGAATGAACGCCCAGAGGAAGTGGTAGATGCAGGTACAGTTACAACATTTGGAAAGGCACATGAATAGGAAAACAGTGAAGGATGTGCCCAATCGCAGGCAAGTGGGACTACTTTTGGAAAACTTGGTCACCATGGACGAGTTGGACAGAAGGATCTGTATCTATGAAGTATGACTCTATAAATTGGTGCGCTTTATTCTGAGACTATGCCCTCTGATCCTAGGCTCTCCCATGAGGAAAAACATCCTCTCAGTTCTTAGCCTGTCAAGCCTTTTAAGAATCTTAAATGTTTCAAAAGATCACCTCTCATTCTTCTAAGTTCCAGTGAGTAGAGTCCCAACTTGTTTAACCTTTGATCATAAGACAATCCCTTCATACAAGGGATCATCATCGTAAACCTTCTCTTGCATGCCTCAATGAAATGATATCTTTTCTTAAATGAAGGAATTAAAACTGCTCACAGTGCTCCAGATGTGGTCTCACCAGCAGCTTGTACAGTTGCAGTAAGGCTTCCTTCCTCTTATACTACAACCCCTTTGAAATAAGGGCTACCATTCCATTCACCTTTCTGATTACCTGCTGCTCCTGTGTGCTAGCTTTCTGTGCTTCGTGCACAAGTGCCCCCAAGTCCCTTTGTGTTACAGCTTTCTGCAGTTTTCGTAAGATTTAAAAAAATGCAGTTCTCCCTCCAGCTAATTCCTAAGCATTTGTTCCTTTGGTCAGTCTGGAACAAGTGAAATAACTTTGCAAGACATCAACTACAGTCTCGCATACATTCATTCACAACTTAATGAACATGTGCCGCAGTACTTAGTCTGTGCTTGCGCGTGTGTGTGTGTGTGTATTTGTCTGTGTGGGTCTTTGTGTGTGTATGTGCCTCTGTGCATATATTGTAGTATATCACGGTTTTACAGAAGATGAAAGTACCTTTCTTCAAATGACTTACTGTCTGAGCCACAGTCCCACCAAAACCTGTAGACTTTAGTGTCTTGCCTGACTTGAGCTCCGCAATGAGGGCTGCGTAATTGTTTTCTGTGTCGAATGACTTCCCACCTGCAGAGAGAGAAAACAGAAGAGGTCTGCAGCTGAAGTAGGAACACAGTCTCAACCTGGCTACTCATGAGGCCTCCCATTAGCCTGGCCACAAGTAGTTGCAGCTTAGGCTGGATTCAGGAGGCCTCACATCAGCCTGGCTCTTCCTGATGAAGGGCTTTTGCCCGAAACGTCGATTTCGAAGCTATTTGGATGCTGCCTGAACTGCTGTGCTCTTCCAGCACCACTAATCCAGAATCTGGTTTCCAGCATCTGCAGTCATTGTTTTTACCTCTAGGAGAGCTGCCATTAGCCTCACTGTGGGCAGCTTCACATCATTCTGACCACAGAACACCTCACATCAAAGGTAATCACAGGAGGAATTCAAAGACATGGACTACCCATGGCAAAACAAAGGATACAGAGATTTTGTTTTCAAATTATGTACCAATGCACCAGAGCTCTCCCATTTGTTGTTAGCTGCCAGTGGCATTCGCAAGTGGATTTTGCCACAACTTGATCCAATGAATTAAATAAAAACAAAGAACTGTGGATGCTGGAAACCTGAAACAACAACAGAAATTACTGGAGAAACTCAGCCGGTCTGGCCCTAGACTATGGAAAGATGGCAGGGTTAACGGTTTGAGTACAGTGACCCTTCTTCAGAACTGATGGTAGCTTGGACAAGGTGGCATGAATGTTGAAGACAGATGGGTGGTGTTTGGTTGGGGTGGGTGGGGAGGCAGGAGAGAAGTGAGCGGATAGGGGGAGGTGTGGCTCTGAGAAAGAGAGAGAACAACAGGATAAAGAGATGGATGATAGTATGCCAGGGAGAAAGAAAAGCTGTTGATGGGGACCATACGTTGGTGAGAGTGGGTTGGCTGTGTTGAAAGCAGCCTGGTGACATGTGTGCCAAACTGACAACCTCAAGCTTAATCCTTCTTTAAGTCATAGGGCAGGACAAGTCAAATCTGTTTTACATCTGCAAGTGTATTCAACTTAGGCTCAGGCAAGGAAGCTACAAGCATTCAATGGTGAGTGATAATGGCAGGCTAACTGAGACCGACAATGCATTGCATTGCAGCTTAGTGTGCGCTCAGTTGGCTGCCCAGTTGTTTTGTGATGCAGTGACGCCAACAGTGTGATTCTATTCACGCTGAAGTCACCATGAAGGTTCTGCTTTCTCAACCTTATCTCTAGCCTGAGGCATGGAGAGATCACCAGTCATCTCTCTCCAAAGAGTGAGCAACACCATGGTCCCCTGGGACTATGGCGACATTACTTTTCCCTTCCCCTTAGCTGAGCAGAGGGAGAATCTGAGTCAGACAGAGACAAAGGGAGTTGAGCACTGATCCTACTCACCAGTTGGGTTTGGATGGTTCTGCCTTGGTAACTCAGGGGCTGCTGGTTGAAGGGGTGATAGTGGTGGGGCTGCTGGCAGCTGCTGTGGAGATATTTGAGTGGGTTTCACCAGAACTGTATTCTGAAATGAAATCAGATGCAGAATGAGACAGTACACTTGTTATGACAGCACAACCCTTGACAGGACAAGATCTGTAAGCGACAAGACTATCTGCAAATCTCTGTGTGAACGAATCCATCCATTAACTTCATTCAATGACAGCACCGGCTACTATAAACAGTTTGAAAACATTAAATTGGCAATGAATGCTGACTGCATTTACACACACACATACAGACACACACATATATACAGATACACATACACACATATACGTACACACAGACACATATATACAGACAGACAGACATATATACAGATACAGACACACACACATATACACATACACACAGACACACATATACAGACAGACACACATATATACAGATACACACACATGCGTACACACAGACACATATGTACAGACACATATACACATGCATACTGACTTGTATGCCCCCTGCACCCTCACAGACTTAAACTTAAACCCTCTTTGTCTAAGCCCAGGGAACGCAATCATCACAAGGTATCTCCTGATTAGAAGAGGTCAGTAAATATAAACATATGAACAAGAAACATGAATAGTCTTCAATCCTGATCCACCATTCAATATGGTCATAGTTGCTCTGATTTTAACATCTCCTCTACATTCCTGAATACTCCTGACCATCTATCATGAGGACACTGTGGAAGTCTGGTTACAGAGTTGACCTTTTAAAGATCCAGTTGGAAGCCCCCTTCCTACCTTGCCATTCTCCATTCCTTTCTGAAAGTCACGTGACTCCCTGCGGCCCTCGTTGATGGATCTGTAGTAGTCACTGTCGCTCTGCTGCCTCACAATGCTCTTTGTTTTCCGGAACGATTCGTGTCTCTGAACAGAAGCTGGAGGGTCATCTGGTACTGGCTGGAATTGAACGAGAAGCCAGAGCTCAACATTAACCTGCAGCCAAACCATCAGCTAAAAATCTAATAGTAATTAACAGCAATATTAACCAGTACAGAAGGGTGGTACACAACCATGACAGCCATTTTTAATGTGCTCATAACATTGAAAAGGGTGCTTCATTGAAGCCAAAGATATTCTTCTCTCTTTCCCCTTTCTCCTGTATATATTTTACCTTCTTCAAAGCCTTTGGACATACCGCCGACTTTGTTTCTGGCACCCAATGTATTGCTTTAGTGAAGTTTTTATTAATGCATGTGAAGTGGGCACCTTCTGGCAAGTCCTATTGCATTGCCAATCCCTAATTGCCTTTGAGAAGATGGTTGTGAGCTGCCTTCAAATCAGAGTTTTTAAAGTATGGAAAGAGGCCATTTGGCCCATCGTGTTCTTGCTGTTCATTAAACATCCACCTATTCCAATCCAGCCTTGTACGCTATAGTGTATCACGTGTTCATCTAATTAGTTCTATCACCATTTTAGACAGTGCGTTCTCTCTTGATTACAGCTGAGAGGTTACTCGGCTAAGTTGGAGGGCAGTCAAGAATCAACTACATTGTTGTGAACTTGGAGACTCGGTTAGTCCGACAGACTTCCTTACCCAATCAATATTAGGGTACACTTGCTGTCGTTTCATGGTCATCATTGCTCATACAACTGTTAAAGACAGCAGTGCTAACCACTGAGCCACTTTACCACCCTAAATGGAATGTACAAAGTTAAAAATCACACAACACCAGATTATAGTCCAATAGATTTAATTGGAAGCACTAGCTTTCGGAGCAACGCTCCTTCATCAGATGGTTGTGAAGTACGCAATTGTAAGACACAGAATTTATAGCAAAGGTTTACAGTGTGATGTAACTGCAATTATACATTGAAAAATACCTTGATTGTTTGTTAAGTCTCTCATCTGTTAGAATGACCATTTTAGTTTCACTTCATTCATAAGTAAATCACAAAACTTTTTTTTAAATGTTAAATTCTCAGGTTAACTGTAACAATTGGTGTCAGCGCAGATAAGATGTTGCGATGTTGAAGGTGTTAGCCCCCCTATGTTCCCTGTCTGTGCCACAATGTTCAGACTGATTCTAATCTAAAATGTGAGTTAACAGAGTCTTACATTGATTCATGTAGTTTTTGAGCAAAGTACAATGTAACGCTGCAAGTACAAATTCACCTCACAAACATATATGTGCGTGTATGTGTGTGTATATGTACATCCACGCTCACCCATTTACATCAAATCAGTGTACTGTCACATACTCAGTCTCACACACACACACACTTACACCCACAAAGATGGGATACAGATAATGACAGTGCAATTCTCCCTGAGGATTCTCAGCTCCACGCTCTCTGCCATTAGGGACACAAGGTTTCAACCCAAAACATTGACTTTCCTGATCCTCGGATGCTGACTGACCTGTCGTGCTCTTCCAGCTTTACATCTATTGACTAATGACAATTCACTTTCAGTAAATTCAATCTTTGATAAATGACCTCCAGCCTCATTCCTGAAGAAGGGTTCCAGCCCGAAACGCCGATTTTCCTGCTCCTCGGATGCTGCCTGACTTGCTGTGCTTTTCCAGCAACACACTCTCAACTCCAGTCTCCCATGTGGCAGCCCAATGGTTTCTTGAATAGATTGAATGCTTTAAAGTTCAAATGATGATTTGTAAAGCAAAGTAGGAGGATTCGTATCATGAAATACCTTGGAGGTTCCCTTTCTCGTAAAGTTTCAAACAGGAATAGTTTACATACTCTGGCTGCTTCAGGGTCTGGTTCTCTGACTGGGTGATGACTGAAGACTCTGATAAGTCTGCTCGGTGCTATGGAGATAGGGTACTGTCCCCGAAACTGTTTTGATCACATGACTGCTAGGTTAACGTGTCTATGGCGCACACTATCTATTTTGGATGGGAGAAACCTTCACGAAGCAGTGGGAAGTTGCTCGTATCATTACATTTTGACCTTTCCTTTTGGCCGGTATGAAATATGGAAACAGGTCATGTGGAAGCTCTATTGTCTTTAAGTGGTGATCCATCCTTAAATAATGATGCATCAGGATTTCACCAGATAGCTGGGAGATGCCCTTGCTGATGTCAATTTTTAATTAGACAATCACTAGAGTACAGACCATAGTCAAAAGTCACATGATTTGTGGCAGCTATTTTAATGGCTTGCTGTATCTAATTTTTACGTGTTGAATAAAAATTCATATAAGGACATACCTGTACTAGGCACGACACTAACTTTTTATTGTAGATTTCAATTAAACTTGGGGTACCTGGGGGAAGGGGCAATGTTATGGAGCCTGTGGTGGGAATTGTGAGTAATTAGCAATTAGTAATCATTAGTAATAAGTTATTCTTTTCTTAGTTAGGCATGATGAGAAATCTTGATTTTCAGCTTGTGGATTGCAATGTTGAGATGGAGCCAACATCGCAATCCACAGGCTGAAATTGTGGATTCACCAGTTTCCCCATTTCCCCTCCCCCATCTCATCCCAGATCCAACCCTCCAACTCGGCATCGCCCTCTTGAACTGTCCTACCTGTCCATCTTCCTTCCCACCTATCCACTCCACCCTCCTCTCCAACCTATCACCTTCACCCTCACCTTCATTTACCTACCACATTCCTGGCTACCTTTCCGCCAGACCCAACCCCCTCCCATTTATCTCTCAGCCCACTTGGGCCATCCCCCATTCCTAATGAAGAGCATATGCTTGAAATGTCGACTCTCCTGCTTCTCGGATGCTGCCTGACGGGCTGTGCTTTTCCAGCACCACACTCTTTGACTCTGATCTCCAGCATCTGCAGTCCACACTTTCTCATAATGTCAGACAATGTCCTTTACCTTGGACAGAAGGAAAGGCTAGCTGAAGCTACAAACAAACTGGCCACTAGCATGGACATTCAATAAAATGTGAACAAAAAGCATGACATTATTTCTCCCACAATTAAGGAAATATGCCTGGCTCCCCTATAACAATCAATATGTGTTAACCATGAGGAGAACCAATACATTTAGTTCCCTGACTCAGCTTTCTCAACAAATAATGCTGACACACGTATGAATAAACTGAAAACAGTGCATTGTGAAATAATTCCAAGTGAAATTTAATTTTGAGTCACACTGGTATCATCTTTGTGTTTCAAAATCTTATATTAATGGCAATGGGTTTGGGCAGGCAAGTTGTGTTTGTGATCAGAGCTCCTCTGTTTGACCAGGGGCCTCCATCTATAACTGTGTTATCAATAGATGGTACAATGAAATGCTTTCTCCACGTGATCCCGTCACCCATGTACACCACCAACACTTTACATTTTATTGTAGTTGCATTAGAAAGGAGATAAACATTTGAATCTTTGACCATAAGATATAGGAACAGAAATAATCCATTCAGCCCATTGAGCCTGCTCCACCTTTCAATCAGAACATGGCTGACCTGATAATCCTCAACACCACTTTCTTGTTTTTTCTCACCTATGATTCCCTTTCTGATTAAAAATCAGCCTTGACTTTACTGAATGACCCAGCCTCAACAGCTCTCTCTGTTAAGAATTCCACCAATTCTCTACCCTCTGAGAGAAGGAATTCCTTTGAGTTTGTCTAACTCAGAGGATTGCAGATGTTCCATCATTAATCACTGTAAGGCTGAGATTGAGAATTTTCTTTGGTCTCTCAGTAAATCAAGTGATGGAGGAGAGGGCAAGAGAGTAAAGTTCAAATGGAAGATCATCAATTATTACACAGAATGGTAGAGCAGGTTTGAGGGGCCTGAAGTGAATGGATCTTGGGTGAAAATCCTCTGATGTTTGAAGTAATAATTAGCATAAAGGAAACTCCAATTCAACTTCATTTTATGGTCCATATGGAAATACATTTTGAGTACATTGTTAAAAGTATTACATGTAATTGAATAATAACAATGAAAGACGAGAGTTACCCTATCGCAAAAATATAATTTTAATAAAATATCTATGGTTGGGGTTATTGGAAGTTAACCCATGGTAGGCTACTGCAGAAAATACAGAGATATGGCATTGAGGGTGAGTTGGAGGTTTGGATTAGGAATTGGCTCTCTGGAAGAAGACAGAGGGTAGTAGTTGATGGCAAAGGTTCATCTTGGAGGGCCGTCACTAGCGGTGTTCTGCAAGGATCTGTTTTGGGACCATTGCTGTTTGTCATTTTTATAAATGACCTGGAGGAAGGGTTAGAAGGTTGGGTGAGCAAGTTTGCGGATGATACGAAAGTCGGAGGAGTTGTAGACAGTGAGGAAGGATGTGACAGGTTACAGCGGGATATAGAGAAGCTGCAGAGCTGGGCAGAAAGGTGGCAAATGGAGTTCAATGTAGCTAAGTGTGAGGTGATTCACTTTGGTAAGAGTAATAAAAAGATGGGGTACTGGGCTAATGGTCAGATACTTGGTAGTGTGGAAGAGCAGAGGGATCTTGGTGTCCATGTACACAGATCTCTGAAAGTTGCCACCCAGGTAAATAGTGTGGTGAAGAAGGCATATGGCGTACTGGCTTTTATTGGTAGAGGAATTGAGTTCCGGAGTCCTGAGGTCATGCTGCAGTTGTATAAGACTCTGGTGCGGCTGCATCTGGAATATTGTGTGCAGTTTTGGTTGCCATACTATAGGAAGGATGTGGAGGCACTGGAACAGGTGCAGAGGAGGTTTACCAGGATGTTGCCTGGTATGGTAGGAAGATCCTATGAGGAAAGGCTGAGGCACTTGGGGTTGTTTTCATTGGAGAAAAGAAGGTTTAGGGGTGACTTGATAGAGGTGTACAAGATGATTAGGGGGTTAGATAGGGTTGACAGTGAGAACCTTTTTCCACGTATGGAGTCAGCTATTACAAGGGGGCATAGCTTTAAATTAAGGGGTGGTAGATATAGCACTGATGTTAGGGGTAGGTTCTTCACTCAGCGAGTCGTAAGTTCTTGGAATGCCCTGCCAGTAGCAATGGTGGACTCTCCCTCATTATGGGTATTTAAGCAGGCATTGGATAGGTATATGGAGGATAGTGGGTTAGTGTAGGTTAGGTGGGCTTGGATCGGCGCAACATCGAGGGCCGAAGGGCCTGTACTGCGCTGTATTCTTCTATGTTCTATGTTCTATGTAACATTTTAGATCCAGGACATCTCTGTATGCATTCCTCAGGTTAGTGCCCTAGGCTCAACCAACTGCAGTTGCTTCATCAATGATGTTCCCTCCATAATAAGGTTACAAGTGGGGATGTTTGCTGATGACTGTACAGAATTCAGCACCATTCACTGATACTGAAAGACTCCATGTCTAAATGCAACAACAGCTGAACAATATTCAGATTTAGGCAAGTGGCAAGTAACATTTGCAGCAGGCAAGTATCAAGCCATGACCATCTCGAACCAAAGAGAATCTAATCATCTTCCTTTGACATTCAATGGTGTTACCATCACTGAATACTCCACAATCGACATCATGGGGGCTACCATTGACCAGCAACTGAATTGGATTAGCCACACAAATACTGTGGTTGTAAGACTGGTTAGAAGCAAGGAATCCTGCAACAAGTAACTCCCCTCTTGATTCCCCAAAGCTGGGCCAATGTCGACAAGACAGAAATCAGGAGTGTAATGGAATACTCTCTTATATCATGGAATGCAGCTCCAATAACACTCAAGAAGCTTGACACTAGGGCAAAGAGGTCCATTTGATTGCCACCTCCCCTTTAATCATCCCTGTGGCAGCAGTGTGTACTATCAAAAAGATGCATTGCAGGAACTCACCATACCCAACTTTGACAGCACCTTCCAAATCCACAAGCTCTGTTGTATCAGGTAGTTGTTCTAGAGGTCTCTGTCCACTTCTGTCACATACAGTCTTAGGTGGAGATAAGGAGATCTACTCTAGCTTTTGGAGAGAACTGATGTGTCTGTACCAGCTCCCTAAAGTCCCAGTAATAAGGCCCAGCTAACAGTGGTTGTACATATTGCTATCATGTAGTGACTCTTGTTTTCTAAGAACAGTGTCTCTTTTGAAGACACCCTACAGAGGTGTACCCTGATTACTTGATTTACCCAAGAAAAAGGGTTTGAGAACAACCTCAAAAAATCCTTAATTTCACATATTTGATGTATTTGTCACCTCTACCTGTATCAGAGATGATCATCTGGAAAAATACTCCAATCTCTAGTACCATGAAGGGCAAAGGCAGCAGATACATTGGAGCACCATCAACTGCAAGTTCAAGTCACTCACTATCCTGAGTTGGAACTCTGTCTCCATTTCTTCACTATCGCTGGTTCAAAAGGGTGGAAATCCCTTCTTGGCTGTGTCTACCCAATGGACTGCAGTGACTTGAGAAAGCAGCTCTCCAGGATTTTCTCAACAGCAATATTAGGGATGGTCAATTAGTGCTGGCTGAGCCAATATTATAGACTTGCCTGTTCACAGTATTCCTGAAACACACAATGCTCGTCAGGTAGACAGTGCTCATCACCCACTTGGCTCTCATCTACGAAGCAGATGAACGAGCATGTGATAGATTATTTCTGGAACCAACCATTCACTGGTGTGAATCTTCTCACCATGTACTTGTTCCTGATGGCAGTTAGAGGGAAGGCTCCCAGGATTTGCAGACAGGTTGCCCACATTACCTGAGGTGGCACTGATGTATATCCCTGCCACAGAGCTGCCAACAGTCTGACCCAGGTTCAGTTGCAATACTCACGTTCTTCGGCTGTGCACCATTTAAGGCCCTTACTTCAACAACTGTTGAACTCTCGGATGAAGTCAGCATCGTTCGACTCGCTGATATGAAATGTTAAACTGGCTGAATAAAAGCTGAATGCTTTCTAAGTGAGCAACCTCTTGGCGTATTACTCCATATGATACAGCGGCTGTTTGCATTCC
Source organism: Chiloscyllium punctatum (assembly GCF_047496795.1). Classification (NCBI taxonomy): domain Eukaryota; kingdom Metazoa; phylum Chordata; class Chondrichthyes; order Orectolobiformes; family Hemiscylliidae; genus Chiloscyllium; species Chiloscyllium punctatum. The sequence continues at coordinate 75,253,195 of NC_092744.1, read as the reverse complement.
CGCATCCCCTGTGTTTTGGAGTCATCTCAGCTATGAGGGCTGCAATGCCAGTTTATGAAGCTGCAATTAGTAGTCACTCAATTATTTAAGGTCGGTTCAAGTGACGAATTAGATCATCAACCGTAAGTCAGTTAGGAGCAATTTATTAAAGCTATTGTGCTGGGTTGCCATCTCCCTGCTCTGCATCACTGCTCTCCTCTTCTCTTGTGTCACTCTGAGACAATGCAAGGGATTTTAAATAAACTAGATTGCTTCCTACTTAAGTGATGGTCCCTGTTACCCTCCAATAATCAAGCCAGGTGCCGATTGACTCCCATCTATGTGACCAAACAACCAAAAACAATACAGGGACTCTTGTAGCACAGTGGTAGCATCCTGACCCCTAGGCCAGGAGGCCAGGGTTCAAGGCCCAAGTGCTCCAGATGTGTGTCATAACAGGTTGATCAGAAATATCTATAAAAGCAACATTCTGCCCATGTGGCTCTCTTGTGACACTGTGGTAGTGTTCCTACTCCATGAACCTGGTTGGCCTGGGTTCAAGTCCCACTAGAGGTGTGTAATAACATCTCTGGACCAGTTGATTAGAAAAATAGGTTAAATTTTTAAAAAACCCAAATACAAACCCAACATAGCAAGTGTTCCTGCCACAGCCTTCTCTAGAAATGGCGGTGATATGAAGGGCTGACCAATCAGATCACAATTGTCCATATTGGATTTTAAAGCTCTCTTACAGTATGGTATCACAGAACATGGCCGAAGCTGCTATGGAAGATAGATATTAATCAGCAAAAACAATCAAATTCAATCCAGCAATCCCAGTTCACCTTCCAATATCTAATACTTCTGCACCTCTCCAATTCTGGTCTCTTGTTTATCCCCCAATTGAATGGTCCAAACTTCCAAACCACAATGCATAAGAACTTCCTCAGCACAGAGAGCTGTAGAGAGAATCAGCATATTCCCTTTTTTACAGTTGTAGCTGCCGTCTGTTATGTTTAAATGTCCAGTGTGAAGAGAGGTGAGTGGAGACTGGCTCAGTGGGAAAGCTGGGGAGTTAAGTGGATTGGATGAATGAGATAAAGGGGAGAAGTAGGGAGGATGGCAAATGGGTGAGGTCGGGCCTGGGATAGAGGTATATCAGGGCCCAATAACCAGGGTCTGGTGCTGTAGGATCCTGCTGTACCCATGACATTGTAATCTGGAGGCAGAGCCAAGAAACAACACCAGGACCTTACCTGGGTGAAGTGGTAAGTAGATGAGTGGGTAGGTGGGTCACAGATTGAATCAGAAAGGGTTGTCAGGTCAGAGGCCAATTAGATCGGGGGGGGGGGGGGGCAGAGTGGGTGTTGGAGGGGGCAAGGTGTGCAATTCAGCATGCAATAACCCAGGACCTTAGCACAATGTTCTGGAGAACTGGGAAATTTCCTGTCAGAGGTTTAAATTCCCAGACAATTCCAATGGAGTCATTACATCAGGAATTCTGAGGAGTTCCATAGTGCAGCTTGGTCTGATTTTAACCCTCTGGAGACGGGAAGATCTGGGTGTCTAGACCAACAGCAATCATGTGTTCTGTTCACTATTGGCTCATTCTTGTGGAATTCCACCTTGAAGCCTCTCCACCTTATTTGCATCCTGAACACAAATCTGAAGCAGACATCCTTGACTAAGTCTTTGCCATATATCCCAATCTCTTCCTATGTGGCTCAGTGTCCAATTGTGATTGTAACACCATTGTGCAACACTTTGTGACAGGCCATTACATTCAGTGCTATATGCAAATAGTTATTGTTGTTGTAGTTCAGTCATATAGAGGTGGGCTCCAACCCTACTGCAGAAACTTGAACACACTATCCAGGCAGACAGACCTGTCCAGCTTTCAGGTGGTGTTTCAGGTAAGATGTTAATTTTAGGACTTATCTTCACTCTCAGCTTGACATAGAGGATCGCATGGCACTAGTTATAAAAGAACAGGCCGGTTCTTGCGATCTGATCCTTGTCCACCCTGGATCTAAAGCATCTCTAAAAACTTAATTTGGTCAGCAAACCACTGCTGTATGTAGATTGATTCTCATGTTTCCTATATAGCATTTGTGATCACATTTCGAAAGAAATTAATTAGGACTACATTGATTTGAGATCTCTTGAGGTTGTGAAAGAGGCAGTATAAATAAAGCCTTATGGAGAGCAGTTCCAGTCACTCAACACCCCAGACTTTGCTGAAGTACATTGGCAATGTTTCCGTTTTTAAATTCTGATCCTTGTTTACAGATCTCTCCACAGTCTTAGCCCTTCTTTTGCTTGTAAGCTCCTCCAGCCCACAACGCTCTCCTCCAGTTCAGACCTCTTGCATCACCCAGATAGGAATTTCTCTACTATTGGCGATTCAACCTTTAGCTTCTCTTAAACCTCTTTGCCTTGTGAACTCTCATTCAAAATATTTCATGAAACTTCTCTTCGTCCAAGATGTTGTGTACATGTCCCAATATCTCCTTATACGACTATGTCAAATTTGTTCAAGAATTTTCCTGAGAGAACTCTTTGGGCTTGCCTGCTTCAGTGACAGCAACACATAAATATTGTTGTACCTGAAAAATGGGCCTGAGATACCTTGGGTTATATGCAAGACTGGAATAAATATTTTCACTCCTGTGTGCAGTGGCTGGGGTTTTCCACCTTACCGCTCCTTGGGCAGGATCTGTGGGGACTGGCGAGATGCTTTCATGCCAACTGACCCCAATGCTGTCTTCATGAGCACAGTTATCTAAACAGTGTACCAAGGGCCACTGGATAGAATGAAGAGTGTTGGAGTCCTGCACTCACGGTCCAGCTTACAAGAGCTCATTCGGGGTTCAAGCGGGCATCAAATGCAGAACTTTCCAATGGTAAATGATTCAGTCATGAAGCGACTTTCGGATGCCTTTAACTTTCATCTGCGGCACTAACCAGGACTGCATGAGCTTCGCTCTGAGAATCCAAGCGATTTGAACCTGCCTGCATAAATTACTAATCAAGTTCCAGTCATGTTGCTTTAGCTGATTTTTCCATGTGTCACTTTACCGTGCGGCGGCCCATCCACACTCAAGGGGGACCCAGTTCATAAAGACACTGAGCAATTCACAAAGGAGGTCAACACAGGATCAGGGAAAGCAGGTCAAGGCAGCTGCAGTGCTTGCACATTTGGTATCACTCCAGCCTGTCATTCCCCTGTGTCTTCAGTTCACTAGTTCCAAATTGGTATGATGCAAAACCTGCCATTTCTCCTCCTTTCAAACAGAAAATGAAACAGTGGCGGATGAATGGAAAATCCAATCTTTAATTCCAGTTATTTACAATGAAATAGTCTCAATGCAGTGGTTAAAAGGATTGAATCCAGCAACTGACTGTGATTGTTTCTGTGGTCACTCTGTCTGAGCACTGTAATCCTATAGGTATTCCATGTTTAATGAGGAATGTGATCTGCTTGTTACATCCTGTTTGCTTGTGTAGCTATTCAGTAAATACAGAGCTTAAAGGAGCGCAGTAATGACAGACATTTGCCATGAAAACTGTGGTATACACTGCCACTTCCTTCAATGCAGATTGTATCCAAAAACATTCAATCGCCTACAAGGAACAGATGCATAAAGGCAAACCACCTCTTCAATTGAGTTGAAACAGTAGCCTCTCTAGCGACCAGCATTGGTCAGAGACAGTTCACTCACCCTCTGAGTCAAAAGGCCATAAGGGTCAAGTTCCAATCCAGGACAGTAAACAAGGCTGGGCAAAAGTGAGGACTGCAGATGCTGGAAACCAGAGTAGAGATCAGAGTGGTGCTGGAAAAGCACAGCAGGTCAGGCAGCATCTGAGGAGCAGGAAAATCGACGTTTAGGGCAAAAGCCCTTCATCAGGAATGGAGGGCTGTCATCAGCAAACAAGGCTGACACACCAGCACTGTATTGTGGGAGTGCTGTATTGTTGGAGCTTCCATCTTGTCGATGAGATGTCAGCCCCTCAGTCCTTTCAGAGGGTTGCAAAAGAGCCACTGGCACTATTTCAAAGTTTACCCCAAATGCTAACATCTATTCTACAAACAACATTAAAATCTGGTCATTGCACATCACACATTGTGGGATCCTTCTGTCTGCAATTTAACTCCTGCGATTCCTGCGTTACGACAGTGACTACTTCAAAAGTACTTCATTGGTTTGAGGTTGTGGGAGGTGCAATATAATTGCAACGTTTTCCTTCTATGGAATAAAGGGACTGTTTCCACACTGTAGGGATTCAATAATAATAAAAAAATTTGGCCAGCATTCAGACTCCAATATTAACTGTGAGCTAGCGAGGTTGTAAGTGAGCAGGAGGACAGGAAAAAAAGGGAAGAGAGAGGATGCCTGCAGTTATTGGCCCTGCCCCATAGATACAAAGTACTGTAGTTGCTGCCTTTAAGGATAAAGATGTCACTTGGCTGCGTCTAATCTGTTTTTAGTGATGTTGATCGAGGGATAAATATTGGGCCGAACACTGGAGAGAATACTCCTGCTCTTCTTTGAATTATGTCACAGGATGTTTATCGTCTACCTGAGAGGGCAGCCAGGGTCTTGGCTCAATCTCTCAGCCATCAAGTGTGGAGGCAGTACCTTACTCTGACACCAATTAACACCTAGACTTAAACATGTTGCAGCAGCGGTCACAGCATAGAAGCTGATTTTCTCTTCCCACTAGCCTTCCCACTGAGCTCCATTGGTAATGTAGGTATTTGTCCTGAACATTTTCTGCGATTCAACAGAGAATTGCCTGGGCCACACATTGAAGCACAAGACAGACACAATCAATTTAAAAAAAAAACATAGCAGCTACAATTCATCTTTAACTTTCCTTTCAGCTCAGTGTCAGATCCAATGGGACATCCTGGACTGGAGGGGGTTCACTCAGTCTGGGGCTACACAGCTTTTCTATCTCAGTCATAGCAGGTAAAGGAATGATTCGTTCTATCTGTTTACTGTACGGTTCCCATGTGCCTCAGTATCTGCTTGCATGCCTGCACCCCTTCACTTTGTGTGAGCTAATATCTTTCCTCATTGTCTCTTGTCACTAGGGCTGTGTTACCCTGGCTCTTTCTCACACAAAGGCGATGAGTAAGTGTCCAGCTAACTCTTTGTGTCAGGTGTCATTGATATTGAACCAACTCAAACAATTTTACACCACCGATTCCCTTCCTGACAAGAACAATAAAGCAAAGATCTATTGAACCGAACTGCCCTCGGGCCTGAAAACTGAACCTGCTGATCTTACAGCAATTGAAAACACAGATCATGGAACATGGAATGACTGAAGGGTAAGTGGATAGCCAGCATGATAGCACGCTGTACAATAGATAGGTTCTTTGATTCACAACAGTCACACATTTGTTACCAAAACCTTTCTTCGTAGCATTTTATTTTCTCTATATCACCCTGAATTAAAGAACTGATCGTGATGACAGAGGTTAACAACTCACCACGCCTGGATTACTTCATGAGGTATTGCAAACACCTGTTATCATTTTATGGGTTTGAGTTTGGTTGGTTAGAATTGATAGACTAGGCTAGGCTGTCAGTACACTTTTCCCTTCATTAAACATTGTCTTCCAGGATATACAGAACAAGGCTGGACATACGACTTCACATAGAACTATCACTTGGTGGACTGTTGTCATATGATCTTACATCATGGATTATGTAGACTATACATATTTAAGATGAATTCTTCCCACCACATCTCCCCCAGGACTCTGACTTCATTTAATACAGAATCCTATACAATTCAGGCCAGTCAAAACACAAAGAACTGCAGGTGCTGGAAATCTGAAACAAAAACAAACATTTCTGGAGAAACGCAGCAGATCTGGCAGCATCTGAGGAGAGAAAGCACAGTCAATATTTCAGGTTCAGTGACCCTTCTTCAGAACTTAGTCAGCACTTTGCACCTAACCATTATCTCCCAAGCCTGAGCAATAATCTCAGCAGTTATCATAGAATGACAGAGATTGCAGAAGGTTAGTCATTGTCTGCGTGCTAGTGTTAACGTTGTATTTGAGCCGTCGCCTCTAATATTAATTCCCTGCCTGTCTGGTGGCACAGTGGTTAGCACTGCTGCCTCACAGCGCCAGAGACCCGGGTTCAATTCCCGCCTCAGGCGACTCTCTGTGTGGAGTTTGCACATTCTCCCCGTGTCTGCGTGGGTTTCCTCCGGGTGCTCCGGTTTCCTCCCACACTCCAAAGATGTGCAGATCAGGTGAATTGGCCATGCTAAATTGCCCGTAGTGTTGGGTAAGGGGTAGATGTAGGGGTATGGGTGGGTTGCGCTTTGGCGGGGCGGTGTGGACTTGTTGGGCCGAAGGGCCTGTTTCCACACTGTAAGTAATCTAATCTAATCTAATCAATATTGTTTGACATAACTCAATTTCATTATTCTGACTGTCTTTAATAATAGTGCAAGGGCCAGGCCCCAATCCCTTGGAAAGAGACTGACTACATAAACTCCACCTAGATTGGTAACAGGTCTTTCAAATGGCTTCTGGTGGTCCATATGACATCATTGGGAAGTTTCCGAAAGTGTTACAAGAGGGCCTCGGGAGGATAAAAGCCTCCAGGAAATAAGATCTCTGTAGGGCAAGAGACCCATGGCCTGATGTGCCAAAGTATAGGCTGAATTGAAACATCAGGATATATTGGCATTTTATGCCCAGTACAATTTGCTGAGTGGGTGGCACCAGTAGTTTCAGTTGTAAAGCCTGACAACTCAGTCAGTCCCTGTGGGGATTATAAATTGACGGTCAACAGATCTTAGACAGATATCCTACGCCACGCATAGAAAACTTGCGTGCAAAGGTGTCTGGGGGTCGAATATTTTCTAAACTGAATATGAGCCAGCCATGCCTACCTCCAACTGAAGCTTGACGGGGCATCCAGGGAATATGTAACTATAAATACTCACAAAGGACTGTGTGAGCACACTTTGGCCTGTGCTATCTTTCAATGGTAATGAATATTCTCCTAGTGATGCCCAGAGTGGCAGCCTGTCTGTATGACAGGAGTCGCTGCAAAGGAACATGTGGAGAGTGTGGAAGAGGTCTCATGCTGTTTGTCTGAAGCTGGCATCCAGCTACAAAATGTGGATTCTAGGTGAGTGAAGTAAAGTACCTCAGGTTCAGAGTTGACAGGAACGGATTACTCCCTGTCCTAGAGAAGGTGAAAAGCCATAAAAAGGGGCTATGACTCCAAGGAGCATCAAAGTTGAAGTTTTTCCTACAACTCAAAAATCATTCGGGGGAGATATGGTCCACGTAAGGAACTTTGGTGATGATTCTCCAGGGAACCCAGGAGTTACCCTTAAGGGTCCCAAAATAACAGGAGCGAGGGGGAATTCTTGGACTGGGTGGTGGAGGAATGTGATCACTCCTACAAGATCCATGGGGAGTCACTAATTAATCTCCTCGTGTAGTTCACTGAGTATGAGTTCCTTGGGTAACAGGTACATAGAACATAGAACAATACAGCACAGAACAGGCCCTTCGGCCCACGATGTTGTGCCGAACTTCTATCCTAGATTAAGCACCCATCCATGTACCTATCCAAATGCCGCTTAAAGGTCGCCAATGAATCTGACTCTACCACTCCCACGGGCAGCGCATTCCATGCCCCCACCACTCTCTGGGTGAAGAACCCACCCCTGACATCTCCTGACATCTCCAAGTGGCTTACCCACTTGGAACTCATCATCTGAGCCCTTTATTCAGTAGATACAGGGATGGGCCTGCAGAATTGTATGTCCTGGGTTGGGATTAGCCTATGAACAGCACAAGTAATGGCTCTGTTTTGATGTCCAACAGTAAATGTCGTTCCTTTCCAGCCAGCCTTCCTGAGTTATTACACTGACAGTCTCATAAGCATGTAATTGTACCTTGCACTTAACATTCCAGGAAATGCCATCACTGCCCCTGGCTATGACCTCTCTCACCAGTGGCACTGCTCCAGCAGCAGCACAACTGCAGTCTCAGTTCTACTTCCAAACTGTACTTGGTGGCATGACCATCACTGAATATCCCATTATCAACATCTTGGGGACTAGCACTGACCAGGAACTGAATTGGACGAGCCATATAAATACTGTGGTTATAAAAGCGTGTCAGAGGCTATGAGACAAGAAACTTGGAAGGTAGCAAATTCTAGTCTTAGGTTTCTAGCATTGAAATAACTAAATTACTGGATCTTCAACTAACAAGGCAAAAGAAATAAATTCAGCCTCCAGTAAGGAATTGTAAAGATATCAATAATTTGTCAGCTGTGGACTAGGTTGGTAATCTCACTGAATCGTTCACAATTATTCAAGAATTGAATAAAGTTGATGAATAAACTATTTGTTTTGGTAGGAGAGTTCAGGACTCTGGCTTTACAAGGGGGCATCAGAAGCAATTCTTCTTTACAAAATCTAGCAGGAATTTATAATTGTCTTCCAAAAAGCTGTTGATGCTGAAAATCAACCGACAGAGTGCAGACTAGGATTCCTGGTTTTTTATGAGGTAAAGATGTTGGGGAATATGGGACTCCAGGCCAGTAGATGAAGTTTAAGTATATGATCAAACTCAATGGCAAAACAAGGATTGATGTATTGAATGGCCTCCTCTTCCTATGCACACTATAGCTACCTGTCTTCAGCCAGATACTTAGCACACGGCGTTATTTCTAACAGGAAATCCTGGAAGTGGAGGCAGGAGTTAGGGAGCCAGTGGAACGGGTTCCCGCCCAATGTATTTTCCCATCCCACCGCAGTTAGGAAAGGGAGGCAGCATAATCCCAGAGGAAGCCTGGGCCTTTTCTTCCTGCCATCAGCAGGCCAACTGGCCAATAAATAAAATGGAAGATGACAATAATCTTCCTGCTCAACATGCCAACGGGAAACATATTTACCAAAGGTGTTGTTGAACAAATACTAACAAGGAGAACACAGACCAAAGAATGGCGTGTCGTCGAGACCCTAAACAATGCTGATTGAACACGATATTCCCCTGAGCTGTGAATATTGTAAGAGAAAAATGAAATGTGATTGTTCTTCCATGGCTTGTCACTGTTAAAACCTCATCTGTTTCCTTCCATGATTAATTAATTGGAGTATGTTTATTTGAAAAGAGGTCACCATGCAACTACACCTCTATTAGCCTGGCTAAAGTATGCTTCTGCCATGCAAATTTATTCAGAATCTGATATCCTGGACCGGCCATTCTTGTTCCCAGCCATAAAATGCTCATGTAAAATGCTAATTTGTGAAGTGACAGCCCATCCTTTCCCCTCACTCGTTACCTTGTGCTTTACCTCATCTTTTCTCCTATTATTTCCTTAAGATTAGAGGACGTTCACTAGATTGATCCCAGAAATGAGGGGATTGCTGTATGAAGGGAGATTGAACAATTTAGGTCTATACTCTCTGGAATTTAGAAGAATGAGGGGAGATCAAATTGTGGTATTCAATATGATAAAAGGATGCTTCCTCTTGCAAGGCATTCCAGGATGAGAGGTCATTCTCTAAGGATAAGGGTCGGCAAATTTAAAACAGACTTGAGGAGAAACTACATCTCCCAGAGGGTTGTGAATCTGTGGAATTCCCTACCCCAAAGTATGGTGGATGCTGGAACAGTGAGTAAATCTAAGGAGGAGTTAGACAGATTTTAATTGGTAATGGATTGAAGGGATATGGAGAAAAGGCAGGAAAATGGGGCTGAGGAGCATATCAGCCATGATCAAATGACAGCATAGACTAGATGGGCCAAATGGCCTAATTCTGCTCATATATGCTATGAACTTTCGAACTTATGAACTTATAAATGTCTTTGACTGTCCAAGAACTCTGTGATCCTTCAATCCTGGTCTCTTGTGCATCTCCCTCTCCTTCTGCTACGTCACAAGTGGCCATGCCTTCAATTGACTAGATCTGAAGATTGAGTGTTTCATCTGTAATCCTAACCATTGCTCCAATTCTTTGTCCTTATTTTATGGTTCTCCATAAAGCCTATCTTTTTGACCAGTCTCCTGGTCACTCTGTTGTTGTCAGGTGGTACCTTAGTGATGTTTAAGGTGCACAACTCTATGAAAGAGACATGATAAAGTCTGAGGACTTTTCAATGTAACTATTTATCTGCTTTACACTAACCATCTGCATTCTAAATGCACAGTGTCCCCTTTTAGAATCCTGCATTTGTGTAGCTTAGTGTCAAGGTTTTTCTGAAACTGGGGGTCTGGCTATGTGACTTGAGATGTTTTAAAGGTGCTATATAAACGCACCTTGCGGTTGTAATGCATCTGCAACACTTCACTTGAGTTATTCAAAAGACATAAATGTCAGCAGTGCCAAGGGCCCTGAGCACTGCACATGCTCCAATTGTCCAATCACAAGAAGCAACAATGGCACCACAAAGTATTTCAGCTACAACATTGACTTTAGTCCCTCCCATCCTTTCCCAATGACCAACACCACTGTCCTCACAGCACCCATTGCCTCTCTTCAAACCCAACAGAGTCACTGGGCAGTGATCAGCAGTAGAAACCAGATGGTTTTCATTCAAGACCAACCCGTAGCCAATTTCTGAACCCTCACCCCAAGAAGTGAAAGGTGTGCAACTCTGACCTGTGTCATTAGGATAGGAATTAGCTCCAATAGTTTCAGGCCAGGAAGGACAGATGCTTCACTGTTGACGGCTACTTGAAATACAGTCTACACAAAATCCCACTTGATCAACCATCCCCATGTTCCTTACCATTATCTCAACTTGCTTCAAGTAATTGGCACAGTCCACATTCCCATTGTAATCTGCCAGCTCTGCGGCAGTGTAGCCATCATCATCTCGAATGGTGGGGTCCACTTGATTCATGATGAGGATCTGGCAACACTGCAATTCAAAAAGAGTGACCAGTGGATACAGGAACACCATGATGTCTGAGCAGCAACCAAACCTACCTTATTCACAGGTTCCTATTCTTCACTTGGCTGGCCAGCTAGTACACAATGCAGCGTGGGTTCAATTCCCATACCAACCACCATGACGGTCTGCCTTTCTCAACCTCACCCCTCACCCGAGGCACAGTGACCCTCAGGTTAAACTAGCACTAGTCGTCTCCCGCTAATGAGACAGCAGCCGTGTGGTTGTTTGTTGATTGCGGTGACTTTATTTTTACTTTGATCTTTTGTTCTTGACTCAGCTGATAGGCTCAGGGTAGCCAATCCATCCTCAGAAATGGGCCTCAGCACTCGCACACCCGACTCACTCTCTACTGTTCTATCTATCCTTCCATTCCCAAGAAAACTGCCTCTCTCCACTGAAAAACGCAGAGAGAAACCCCCCTGAAATTTGTAGGATCAGTTCCCAACTGAATATGGTTGGCAAGCCGACTCTAAACCTTTGAGAACCAACATTGTAGGATATGCACTGCTGTTGCTCCTTGCTTTCCCTACATTTGTCAGTATTAAGGTATTATTAAGACCATACTGAGGCTCTGTCAAAGGCTGAATCGGACATCATTGAGATCATTCTAAAGCGGGGAACCACAAAACCTGACTATTCTGTTTCCCCCTCTTCGTCGCATAAGTTAATGGGAAGGGGCAGAAACTTCCATACATAAAAATAATTTGAAAGAAACACATCACATTTTCCATAGCTGACAATGTCCAAATAACAGGTCCTGATGAACTCAGAAATTCCTTCTGTAGTTGCAGCAGGACTGGCATCTTTCCTTTTACCTGGGCGAAAGGGAGGATTGCAGGTGCTGGAGATAAGAGTCAAGATTAGAGTGGTGCTGGAAAAGCACAGCAGGTCAGGCAGCATCCAACGAGCAGGAAAACCGACATTTCGGACAGGAGCCCATCATCAGGAAAGTTTTATATACCCACCTCAATAACCAGCGCTCCTCGAAAAAAAATCCTCTTGCAAGGATGCCTACCTTGAAGATGTTCTCCTCACCTCTCTACAAAGATGTCAGTGAGTCTCTCTCTCTCTCTCTCTCTCACTCACTGCAACCCCTAAGTCATCTCCTCTTCCCTGAAGCTATTCAACCATGTCCTGAAACAGACTCGCTACCACAGCCACATTGGCTTCCTCGGTGACTGCGTCCGCAACCAACTGATCCCACATGGACTCCGGACTACATTCAGACCAGCACAGTTGGGATTTGAACAGGACAACCAATACAGACTACAAATTCAAAACCACTAGCAACGGTTCTCCTCCTGGATCCTCCGCTCCACACTCGCAGCCATGTGCTGCCACCTAACCTCTCTACAGTCAGCTATGCCTCAACTCAGGCGACTGACTGTGTGGAGTTTGCACGTTCTCCCCGTGTCTGCGTGGGTTTCCTCCGGGTGCTCCGGTTTCCTCCCACAGTCCAAAGATGTGCAGGCCAGGAGAATTGGTCATGCTAAATTGCCCATAGTGTTAGGTAAGGGGTAAATGTAGATGTAGGGGTATGGGTGGGTTACGCTTCGGCGGGGCGGTGTGGACTTGTTGGGCCAAAGGGCCTGTTTCCACACTGTAAATAATCTAATCTAATCTAATCTAATCTAAACTGAGGGCCACGCTCTCTCAGAACGTCACAAGACCCCTTCTGTACTATATACTAAGGAGAATTCAAAATCTGAACAAACAATATTTCTACACCATTTCAAACATCAAAAACTGTATGTGCAACAACCTTTTAAATACCCACCTCAATAACCAGCTTTCCTTTTACCTGTACAGGCCATTCTGGAAAAGAAAGTTGCCTAAAATAACAAGTTATTGGGAACCACACGATAAAAAAAATCAGCATTTCAGTTCCAAATACTGGACAAAATACCAACTATCTCGGGTAGAATTTATAATTTGCTTAACTAAAAATTTAAATATATTGAATCTATATATGAACAGACAAAAAACTTTAAGTAAGACATAATTGAACTATCATTGATTTCTGATTTCCTTCCTATAATTTTGTCAGTATAGCTATCTGGAAAACAAATTCCACTTTAGAGATGTGTAATATTGAGATTATTTCTCAATGTTAAAGCTTCCAATAGCCCTTTGAGAATAACTAATTTTCTCAGCTTTCCCAGGGACAACAGCTATGACCACGAAAGCAGTTTCACACTAAAGACATTTCTTACAACCACTGAGGAGTTATGTGACCATGCACAGTGATGTTTCTGGTTAAAATAATTGTGAGTTAATAACCACCTCCAGTTGTCCATTCTCAGCAGCGTCGTGTAGGGGTGTCCCACCCCAATGGTCTCTCAGGATCCTTGCCCCCATCCTTATTAATCGGTCCAACGTCCCAACATGCCCTCCGCTGGCAGCAAAGTGCATTGCAGTCGCTCCCTCATTGTCCTGTGCAGATAGATCTGCATCCGTGAAGGATTTCTGCATCATACAGGCAACAAAACAAGGAAAGATCACGCTGGAGGAAGATTGATTACAATACAGCTTGTAAATAAAATTAAATTTTCAAAGCATTTTAAAGGGGCATAACCAGATGAGGTTTGCCCTGAGCCACCCAAAGAGGTATCCAACTGCTGATAACATTTTACTGGAGGGAGTTGTGTGGAGTTTCAGGAGGTTGGGAATGCATGGTCACCTTATTTTGGATTTGATGTGGTTTATTATTTTTATGTAACGAGATACATTGTGAGATGGAGCTGGGTTAACGTCAGGATTCATAACGTCAATCAGAGAGAGGGTGGGGAGCAGAGGAAAGCAACATACACAGACACACATTTGAGCATACACGCACACACACATGCACACTTGTGGGATCGTGTTCAAATAATGATCGAAATCAGTGAGTGGTGAAAATAGTCTATTTTATTCAGCAATCACAGCATAAGTTCGAGGCGGCAACAGTATCCCGAAATACAGTTCTTACAAGAGCCCCTTTATACACAGTCCTTACATATATTAAAATCTCATTACTATGGTGTTACCTTTTTCATCCATTGTACACAAAGGTTGGAAGGACTTCTGTCCTTGGAGACAGGAGATGGGTTAGATGGACGGGAGGTGGGTTTGGTGGATGGGAGATGGGTTCAGTGGACGGGAGGTGGGTTCGGTGGACGGGAGAGGGGTTCGGTGTGCAAAAGATGGGTCGGTGGATGGGAGATGGGTTCGGTGGGCGGGAGATGGGTTCGATGGGCAGGAGATTGGTTCGGTGCACAGGAGATGGGTTCGGTGTTCGGGAGATAGGTTCAATGGGCGGGAGAGGGTTTCGGTGGGCAGGAGATGGGTTCGGTGGGTAGGAGATGGATTCGGTGGACGGGAGATGGGTTTGGTGGGTGGGAGATGGGTTCTGTGCCGGGAGATGGGTTCGGTAGGTAGAAGATGGGTTCGGTGGGCAGAAGATAGGTTCGGTGGACGGGAGCTGGGTTCGGTGGGCAGGAGATGGTTTCGGTGGGCAGGAGATAGATTTGGTGGACGGGAGATGGGTTTGGTGGGCAGGAGATGGGTTCAGTGGGCAGGAGATGGGTTCGGTGGGCGGGACATGAGTTCAATGGGTGGGAGATGGGTTCGGTGGGCGGGAAATTGGTTTGGTGGGCAGGAGATGGGTTTGGTGGGCAGGAGATGGGTTCGGTGGGTAGGACATGGTTTTGGTGGGCAGGAGATGGGTTCGATGGGCAGGAGATGCGTTTGATGGGCAGGAGATGGGCTCGGTGGGCAGGAGATGGGTTCGATGGGCGGGAGATGGGTTCGGTGGGCGGGAGATGGGTTCAATGGGCAGGGGATGGGTTCGGTGGGCGGGAGATGGGTTCGGGGGTGGGCGGGAGATGGGTTCGATGGGCGGGACATGGGTTCGATGGGCAGGAAATGGGTTTGGTGGATGGGAGATAGGTTCGGTGGGCAGGAGATGGGTTCGATTGGCGGGAGATGGGTTCGGTGGGCAGGAGATGGGTTTGGTGGACGGGAGGTGGGTTCGGTAGGCGGGAGGTGGGTTCGGTGGGCAGGAGATGGGTTAGGTGGGCATGAGATGGGTTAGGTGGGCAGGAGATGGGTTCAATGGGCAGGAGATGGGTTAGGTGGGCAGGAGATGGGTTAGGTGGGCATGAGATAGGTTAGTTGGGCAGCAGATGGGTTAGGTGGACGGGAGATGGGTTCGGTGGGCAGGAGATGGGTTCGGTGGACGGGAGATGGATTCGTTGGGCGGGAGATGGGTTCGGGGGTGGACGGGAGATGGATTCGATGGGCAGGACATGGGTTCAATGGGCAGGAAATGGGTACGGTGGATGGGAGATGTGTTTGATGGGCAGGAGATGGGTTCGATGGGCGGGAGATGGTTTCGGTGGGCAGGAGATGGGTTTGGTGGACGGGAGGTGGGTTAGGTGGACGGGAGATGGGTTCAGTGGGCAGGAGATGGGTTAGGTGGGCAGGAGATGGGTTCGGTGGGCAGGAGATGGGTTCGGTGGACGAGAGATGGGTTAGGTGGACGGGAGATGTGCTTGGTGGATGGGAGATGGATTCGGCAGGCGGAAGATGGTTTCGGTGGGCAGGTGATGGGTTCGGTGGGCAGGAGATGGGTTCGGTGGGCAGTGGATGGGTTCAATGGGCAGGAGATGGGTTCGGTGGGCGGAAGCTGGGTTTGGTGGGTGGGACATGGGTTCGGTGGGCATGGGATGGGTTCGGTGGGCGGGAGATGGGTTCGGTGGACGGGAGATGGGTTCGATGGTCGGGAGTTGGGTTCGGTGGGCGGGAGATGGGTTCGATGGGCGGGAGATGGGTTCGGTGGGTGGGAGATGGGTTCGATGGCCGGGAGTTGGGTTCGGTGGACGGGTGAAGGGTTCGGTGGACGGGAGATGGGTTCGGTGGGCAGGAGATGGGTGTGGTGGGCAGGGGATGGTTTCAATGGGCAGGAGATGGGTTCGATGGGCAGGAGATGGGTTCGGTGGGCGGGGTTGGGTTCTGTGGGCGGGAGATGGGTTCGGCGGGTAGGAGATGGGTTCGGTGGGCAGGAGATGGGTTCAGTGGGCAGGAGATTGGTTCGTTAGTAGGAGATGGGTTCGATGAGTGGGAGATGGGTTTGGTGGGCGGGAGATGGGTTCGATGGGCAGGAGATTGGTTCAGTTGGCGGGAGATGGGTTTGATGGGTGAGAGATGGGTTCGGTGGGCGGGAGATAGGTTCGGTGGGCAGGAGATGGGTTCAATGGGCAGGAGATGGGTTCGGTGGGCGGGAGATGGGTTCGGTGAATGGAAGATTGGTTCGGTGGACGGGAGATGGGTTCAATGGGCAGGAGATAGGTTCGGTGGGTAGGAGATGGGTTCAATGGGCAGGAGATGGGTTCGGTAGGCGGGAGATGGATTCGGTGAATGGGAGATTGGTTCGGTGGACGGGAGATGGGTTCGGTGGGTGGGAGATGGGTTCGGTGGACAGGAAATTGGTTCGGTGAATGGGAGATTGGTTCGGTGGACAGGAAATGGGTTCGATGGGCAGGAGTTGGGTTCAGTGGCAGGAAATGGGTTAGATGAGCAGGAGATGGTTTCGGTGTGCGGGAGGTGGGTTCGATGGGCAGGAGATGGGTTTGGTGGGCGGGAGATGGGTTCAGTGGACTCGAGATGGGTTCGATGGCCGGGTGTTGGGTTCGGTGGATGGGAGATGGGTTCGATGGGCAGGAGATGGGTTCGATGGGCAGGAGATGAGTTCGGTGGGCGGGAGATGGGTTCGGTGGGGGGGAGATGGGTTCAATGGGCGGGAGTTGGGTTCGATGGGCTGGAGATGGGTTCGGTGGGCGGTAAATGGGTTCAATGGGCGGGAGATGGGTTCGGTGGACGGGAGATGGGATCGAGGGGCAGGAGATGGGTTCGATGGGCAGGAGATGGGTTCAGTGGGCGGGAGATGGGTTCGCTGCATGGGAGATGGGTTCGATGGGCGGGAGGTGGGTTCACTAGGCGGGAGATGGGTTCGGTGGGCAGGAGATGGGTTAGGTGGTCAGGAGATGGGTTCAATGGCAGGAGATGGGTTGGATGGGCAGGAGATGGGTTCAATGGCAGGAGATGGGTTCGATGGGCAGGAGATGGGTTCGGTGGGCAGATGATAGGTTCGATGGGTGGTAGATGGGTTTGGTGGGCAGGAGATGGGTTCAATGGCAGGAGATGGGTTCGATGGGCAGGAGTTGGGTTCGGTGGGCAGGTGATAGGTTCGATGGGCGGGAGATAGGTTCGGTGGGCAGGTGATAGGTTCGATGGGCGGGAATTGGGTTCAGTGGACGGGAGAAGGGTTCAATGGACAGGAGATGGTTTTGGTGGGCAGGAGATGGGTTTGGTGGGCAGGGGATGGTTTCAATGGGCAGGAGATGGGTTCGATGGGCAGGAGATGGATTCGGTGGGCGGGGTTGGGTTCTGTGGGCAGGAGATGGGTTCAGTGGGCAGGAGATTGGTTCGTTGGCAGGAGATGGGTTCGATGAGTGGGAGATGGGTTTGGTGGGCGGGTGATGGGTTCGATGGGCAGGAGATCGGTTCGATGGGCGGGAGATGGGTTAGGTGGACGGGAGATGGATTTGGTGGGCAGGTGATGGGTTCGGTGGGCAGGAGATGGGTTCGGTGGGCGGAAGATGGATTCACTGGGCAAGAGATGTGTTCGGTGGACAGGACATGGGTTCGCTGGACAGGAGATGGGTTCGGTGGGTGGGAGATGGGTTTGGTGGGCGGGACATGGGTTCGGTGGGCGTGGGATGGGTTCGGTGGGCGTGAGATGGGTTTGGTGGACGGGAGAGGGGTTCGATGGCCGGGAGTTGGGTTCGGTGGGCGGGAGATGGGTTTGGTGGGCGGGAGATGGGTTCAGTGGACTCGAGATGGGTTCGATGGCCGGGTGTTGGGTTCGGTGGATGGGAGATCGGTTCGATGGGCAGGAGATGGGTTCGATGGGCAGGAGATGAGTTCGGTGGGTGGGAGATGGGTTTGGTGGGCGGGACATGGGTTCGGTGGGCGTGGGATGGGTTCGGTGGGCGGGAGATGGGTTCGATGGGCGGGAGATGGGTTCGGTGGGTGGGAGATGGGTTCGATGGCCGAGAGTTGGGTTCGGTGGACGGGAGAAGGGTTCGGTGGACGGGAGATGGGTTCGGTGGGCAGGAGATGGGTTTGGTGGGCGGGGTTGGGTTCGGTGGGCGGGAGATGGATTCGATGGGCGGGAGATGGGTTCGGTGGGCGGGAGATGGGTTCGTTGGGCAGGAGATGCGTTCGGTGGGCAGGAGATGGGTTCGATGGGCAGGGTTAGGTTCGGTGTCCAGGAAATGGGTTCGTTGGGCAGGAGATGGTTTCAATGGGCTGGAGATGGGTTCAATGGGCAGGAGATGGGTTCGATGGGTGGGGTTGGGTTCTGTGGGCGGGAGATGGGTTCGGCGGGTGGGAGATGGGTTCAGTGGGCAGGAGATGGGTTCAGTGGGCAGGAGATTGGTTCGTTGGCAGGAGTTGGGTTCGATGAGTGGGAGATGGGTTTGGTGGGCGGGTGATGGGTTCGATGGGCAGGAGATGGGTACGGTGGGCAGGAGATGGGTACGGTGGGCAGGTGATAGATTCGATGGGCAGGAGATGGGTTCGGTGGACGGGAGATGGGTTAGGTGGATGGGTGATGGGTTCAATGGGTGGGAGATGGGTTCAGTGGATGGGAGATGGGTTAGGTGGACAGGAGATGGGTTCGATGGGTGGGAGATGGGATCGATGGGTAGGAAATGGGTTCCGTGGGCAGGAGATGGGTTCGGTGGGTGGGAGATGGGTTCGCTGGGTGGGAGATGAGTTCGATGGGTTCGGTGGGCGGGAGATTGTTTCGGTGGGCAGGAGATGGGTTCGGTGGGCAGGAGATGGTTTCAATGGGCAGGAGATGGGTTTGTTTGCCAGTAGATGGGTTCGATGGGCAGGAGATGGGTTCGATGGGCAGGAGATGGGTTTGGTGGGCAGGAGATCCGTTCGGTGGGCAGGAGATGGGTTCAATGGGTGGGAGATGGGATCGATGGGCAGTAAATGGGTTCCGTGGGCAGGAGGTGGGTTCGGTGGGTGGGAGATGGGTTCGATGGGTTCAGTGGGCGGGAGATTGTTTCGGTGGGCAGGAGATGGGTTCAGTGGGCAGGAGATGGTTTCAATGGGCTGGAGATGGGTTTGTTTGCCAGTAGGTGGGTTCGATGGGCAGGAGATGGGTTCGATGGGCAGGAGATGAGTTCGGTGGGCAGGAGATCCGTTCGGTGGGCAGGAGATGGGTTCGATGGGTGGGAGATGGGTTTGATGGACAGGAGATGGGTTCGGTGGGTGGGAGATGGGATCGGTTGGCGGGAGATGGGTTGATGGGCAGGAGTTTGGTTCGGTGGATGGGACATGGGTTCGGTGGACAGGAGATGGGTTCAGTGAACAGGAGATGGGTTTGATGTGCGGGAGATGGGTTCGGTGGGCGGGACATGTGTTCGGTGGGCAGGAGATGGGTTCAGTGGGCGGGAGATGGGTTAGCTGGACGTGAGATGGATTCGGTGGGCAGGAGATGGGTTAGGTGGGCGGGAGATAGGTTCGGTGGGCAGGAGATTGGTTCGGTGGATGGGAGATGGGTTCGGTGGGCAGGAGTTGGGTTTCCACAAACATGTGCGAAGTGCTGGCTGTTATTCCTAATAACTGAGGGTGTTTGGTCTGGTCTGCTTGCATAGTCAAGTGGTGTTAGTTCTTTTGTCTTTTAAGTTAGTTAATTTAGTAAAAAAAAACTAGGTATATATGCTCAAAATAAGTTAAAAATTGTAACAAAAGGCTAAAGGAGATTAAACTGATTACTGCAGCTGGGTTGTGAGATTTATTTACTATTTGTGGGTATGAGTTTCATTCATTCATGCAATATCATGGCAGTTAGTTTCTTAAAGGGATAATGGCCCAGTTAAAAGGTATTTAACTGGAACTTAGTCTACTCAGATCCAGGAGATGATTGGTAAGGACTGATTAATATTATAATGTTTCGTAGATACTTGTTGGGGATGGTATTGTTCTGTACGCTACACTTATTCAGAGGTAAACACTGCTATAGCAATGGCTGATAAGGTGTGGAAATGCAGTAATGGGTTTGAAAGGGTTGTATTTAAATTTGGAAACTATAGTACAGTGGTTTTATGAATAGATGAATAAAACTTATTATAAATAACAGGTTAGTAAAGGGTTATGAATGAATGACTGGGAATTCAGTATTAACGAGTATAGTGAGCTGCTGAGTGAGTTAATAAAGATAACCTATGACATAATATCTCATATACACACTCTCACACGCAGATACATGTATTCTCTCACACAGATTCACACACACATAAATACACACATCCACACACACACAAAATCACACATATGCAGATGCATACCCTCATACACACACACATACACTCTTGCACACACACCCCCAGCCCCAGCGAGAGAGAGTCCCCCAGTCCCGGTGAGAGAGAGCCCCCCAGTCCCAGTGACAGAAACCACGTCCTCCCCAGTCCCATTGAGAGAAACCATGCCCCCCCCAGTCCCAGGGAGAGAGACCCACCCCCCAGTCCCAGGGAGAGAAAGCCCCCCAGTTCCAGGGATAGAGATCCCCCCAATTCCAGTGAGAGAGAGCCCCCAGTCCCAGGGAGACATTCCCCCAGTCTCAGTGAGAGAGTTCCCCCAGTACCAGTGAGGGATGTTGTCACAGGGAGACAATCCCCCAGTCCCCGTGAGAGAGTTCCCCCCCGTCCCAGTGAGGGATATTGTCACAGGGAGACAATCCCCCAGTCCCAGTGAGGGATATTGTCACAGGGAGCAGTGACAATAAGGTGGTGGAGCAAAGTCACACGGATGGCATCAACTTACCAGCCAGACCACCAGTGCACAATGCCCCATCTGGGCAGCTGCATGGAGAGCTGTCATACCGTCATGGGCCCGGAGGTCCAAGTTGGCTTTGCACTCCTTCACCAGGTACTCAACGATGTGAAGGTGGCCTGCCTGACAGGCCAGGTAGAGAGGGGTGGCACCATTCTGAGTCTGTTTATTCAGAGCCCTATGGAGAAAGAGTAAAGACAGCCCTTAACACAAATCCTACAGCGAGCTTCAAGTTAAACCTTGGAACAATGGCAAAGCACTACAATCTAGGCAATCCAGGATAGCTCTCCAGAGCTTCAGTGGAATCAATGCTGAGAGGCTGTTTCCCATTGCATATGAATGTAGAACAAAGATAAATTATTTAGAAATATAGGAGGGTGGGAGGAATTTCTTCTACTGTAGGATAGCTCGTGTTTGAAATTCTGTAGCCAGGAGAGCATTGGTTTTGGGACATTGAATAGACAGATTTCTGTTATGGAAAGTGCTGTGTAAACCTGTTGTGAGGTTGAAGAGGGAATTACAGAATTGTGATCGTGCAGACTGAGGCTTTTCAGTCTTAGGTCTGCAGAGAGAGGCTAGTCTGTGCTCATAATGATGAACATGAACTTTTCTTCACAACTTATACCATAGACATGAGTCAGTGGGAGAGAGCCTTCCAAGATCATCGCAACTCAATCCTTGGTGGATTCTGGGTAATCCAAGATGGAGGACGGGAAAAGTTGTGGCTGTAAGACCTGCTCCTTTTTTGAGGTATTTTAGGTGTCGGAGGTGATTTCCTCAAATTCCATGAGCAACAATTACTGTTTTATATGCTGATGCACTGTTTTGGATCTTTGCAGAAAAAAGACGTCAAAACGACGACACTTTTAAAAGGAAGAAAGGCAGACAAAGAAAGCAAGCACATGGCCAGGAGGGAGAGAGAGAGAAAGAAACCTGCTAACTGACACCGCAGTGAATCTGCACAGTTACTGCTTTTGCTGTTTGAGGTCTTTTCCCTGGGGTGGGAGAGTTCAGAACTAGAGGGCATAGATTCTGGGTGACAGGGGAAAGATATAAAAGGCACATAAGGGGCAACTTTATCATGCAGAGGGTGGTGCATGTATGGAATGAGCTGTCAGAGGAAGTGGTGGAGGCTGGTACAATTACATCATTTAAAAGGCTTCTGGATGGGTATATGCATAGGAAGGGTTTAAAGGGATATGGGCCAAATGTTGGCAAATGGGACTAGATTAGGTTAGGATATCTGGTCAGCATGGACGATTTGGATTGAAGGGTCTGTTTCCTTGCTGTACATCTCTATGACTCAATGTCTCACACCAGCATGCATCACTAATGATGTATCCCAACTTGCCAATTGCAGTTCTGCATCTTCTTCTGGAGGTACCTCAAGGGTTTCATCATGGCTGCCCAAATGAAGCGGGTGTTTCTCCGAGTAATTTATTATCCCTGAAGTGTTTTTTTTAAGTTACTAACTGATTAGCAGCCTTTGTTTTCTGTGGATCTATCATTATTCTATCACTGTCACCATTGTGTCCCATGAAGCAAATCAATTCCTTGCAGAATTCACACTGGTCATGAAGGGCGAGCCCTTCAGCTGGTAGCCATTTTAACATTGCATGCAGTCTCTGGTCCTGCTTCTCCGCTGCTTCACTGTGCGCCAACGTGTCAGCCAAGTATACGGCAGATCTGACAGAATATTGGAGACAGACTATTGGAAACCTCTCGGGCTGAAGTGATGCCATTAGGTGTAGCAAAACTTCCAAAATGTGATTCAAAATGAGGTGGGCAGTCGTGATCATTCATCTAATGGCATCTACTGGAATGCAGAGCATGCATCACATTTCCTGAAAGCTCTACTTTTAAGTGATTTGGCTGGGCCCTCCTCAACTATAAGCATGTGGTGAATCTTCCTCTTCACTATCTTGTTGAGTTTTGTGGGATCGTCAAAGTCAGAGGAGCCCATTGGGTTTGGGGACATGAAGCAGGCTCAAACACAATGCAAATGGCTTTATTACAGGGGAAATGATACTTATTCTTCAAGTTGTTTCGTAACTTCTTCCATTAAAGGATCCTGGGCGTATAGAGACATTATGGCTTAGAGTCAGTCTTTCATCTGATGCTGCACTCAGTACTGAGCATCCTTAATCCATGCAATAATGTAGAATATTGCTGTTCAAACAAGCTATGTATTGTTTGCTGTCTAACCATTTTGATCTGTTGAAGAATATTGAGGGCATGTGTTCCTTCTATAGAGTGAGAAGCTGCTCCCAGACCTTGCATCACACAGTACCTGAATGGTTTGCTCTGTTTGGGACGATGATGCATCTGACAAAGATTCATGACCAGTTCCAACAAACTTCCAACTGTAATGAATTCCGATTTTAAAACTCTACGGTCATATATTTCCATTAACCAGCAGAGATCATTAATTAAGGAAACAACGGGTTGAATTGGATGCCAAACTCTTCCAAAAAATCTTATTCATTCAATAATTTTATTTATGGAAATATCAAAGGCTTTCAGAACATGACAATTGGGTCTGTGTTTGGGAGTGTGTTATAATCAGGTCAGTATTTGGGGGGGGTGTGTGATAGTCATGTCTGCGTTGGGGGGTGTGATTGTCAGGTCTGTGTTTGGAGATGTGTGTGATAGTCAGGTTTGTGATGGGGGTGTGTGTTATAATCAGGTCTGTGTTGGGGGGTGTGATTGTCAGGTCTGTGTTTGGAGGGATGTGATAGTCAGGTCTGTGTTTGTGGGGGGTGTGATTGTCAGGTCTGTGTTGGGGGGTGTGATAGTCAGGTCTGTGTCTGGGGGTGTGTGATAGTCAGGTTTGTGATTGGGGTGTGTGTAATAGTCAGGTCTGTGTTTGGGGTGTGTGTGATAGTCAGGTCTGTGTTTGGGTATGTGTGATAGTCAGGTCTCTGTTTGGGGGGTGTGTGATAGTCAGGTCTGTGTTTAGGGGGGTGTGATAGTCAGGTCTGTGTTTGGGGTGTGTGTGTGATAGTCAGGTCTGTGTTTTGGGGGGGTGTGATAGTCAGATCTGTGTTTAGGGTGTGTGTGACAGTCAGGTCTGTGTTTTGGGGTGTGTGTGATCGTCAGGTCTGTGTTTGGGTGTGTGTGATAGTCAGGTCTGTGTTTGGGTGTGTGTGTGATAGTCAGGTCTGTGTTTGGGTGTGTGTGTGATAGTCAGGTTTGTGTTTGGGGGGTGCGATAGTCAGGTCTGTGTTGGGGGTGTGATTGTCAGGTCTGTGTTGGGGGATGTGATAGTCAGGTGTGTGTTTGGGGGTTGTAATAGTCAGGTCTGTGTATGGAGGGATGTGATAGTCAGGTCTGTGTTTGGAGGGTGTGTGATAGTCAGGTCTGTGTTTGGGGGGGTATGATAGTCAGTTCTGTGTTTGGGGGTGTGTGTGATAGTCAGGTCTGTGTTTGGGGATGTGTGATAGTCAGGTCTGTGTTTGATGGGGGTGTGATCGTCAGGTCTGTGTTTGGGGGGTGTGATAGTCAGGTCTGTGTTTGGGTATGTGTGTGATAGTCAGGTCTGTGTTTGGGTGTATGTGTGTGATCGTCAGGTCTGTGTTTGGGGGGTGTGATAGTCAGGTCTGTGTTTGGGGTGCGTGTGTGATAGTCAGGTCTGTGTTTGGGGGGGTGTGATAGTCAAGTCTGTGTTTGTGGGCTGTGTGTGATCGTCAGGTCTGTGTTTGGGTGTGTGTGTGATAGTCAGGTCTGTGTTTGGGTGTGTGTGTGATAGTCAGGTTTGTGTTTGGGGGGTGCGATAGTCAGATCTGTGTTGGGGGTGTGATCGTCAGGTCTGTGTTGGGGGATGTGATAGTCAGGTGTGTGTTTGGGATGTGTGATAGTCAGGTCTGTGTTTGGGGGTTGTGATAGTCAGGTCTGTGTTTGGAGGGGTGTGATAGTCAGGTCTGTGTTTGGAGGGTGTGTGATAGTCAGGTCTGTGTTTGGGGGGGTATGATAGTCAGGTCTGTGTTTGGGGGTTGTGATAGTCAGGTCTGTGTTTGGAGGGGTGTGATAGTCAGGTCTGTGTTTGGAGGGGTGTGATAGTCAGGTCTGTGTTTGGAGGGTGTGTGATAGTCAGGTCTGTGTTTGGAGATGTGTGATAGTCAGGTCTGTGTTTGACGGGGGTGTGATCATCAGGTCTGTGTTTGGGGGGTGTGATATTCAGGTCTGTGTTTGGGTATGTGTGTTATCGCCAGGTCTGTGTTTGGGGGGGGGGGGGTGTGATAGTCAGGTCTGTGTTTGGGGGCTGTGTGTGATAGTCAGGTCTGTGTTTGGGTGTGTGTGATCGTCAGGTCTGTGTTTGGGGGCTGTGTGTGATAGTCAGGTCTGTGTTTGGGTGTGTGTGATAGTCAGGTCTGTGTTTGGGGGGTGTGTGATAGTCAGGTCTGTGTTTGGGGCGTGTGATAATCAGGTCTGTGTTTGGGGGGTGTGATAATCAGGTCTGTGTTTGGGGGGGTGTGATAATCAGGTCTGTGTTTGGGGGGTGTGTGATAGTCAGGTCTGTGTTTGGGTGTGTGTGTGATAGTCAGGTCTGTGTTTGGGGGGTGTGTGATAGTCAGGTCTGTGTTTGGGGCGTGTGATAATCAGGTCTGTGTTTGGGGGGGTGTGATATTCAGGTCTGTGTTTGGGTATGTGTGTTATCGCCAGGTCTGTGTTTGGGGGGGGGGGTGTGATAGTCAGGTCTGTGTTTGGGGGCTGTGTGTGATAGTCAGGTCTGTGTTTGGGTGTGTGTGATCGTCAGGTCTGTGTTTGGGGGCTGTGTGTGATAGTCAGGTCTGTGTTTGGGTGTGTGTGATAGTCAGGTCTGTGTTTGGGGGGTGTGTGATAGTCAGGTCTGTGTTTGGGTGTGTGTGTGATAGTCAGGTCTGTGTTTGGGGGGTGTGTGATAGTCAGGTCTGTGTTTGGGGCGTGTGATAATCAGGTCTGTGTTTGGGGGGGTGTGATATTCAGGTCTGTGTTTGGGTATGTGTGTTATCGCCAGGTCTGTGTTTGGGGGGGGGGTGTGATAGTCAGGTCTGTGTTTGGGGGCTGTGTGTGATAGTCAGGTCTGTGTTTGGGTGTGTGTGATCGTCAGGTCTGTGTTTGGGGGCTGTGTGTGATAGTCAGGTCTGTGTTTGGGTGTGTGTGATAGTCAGGTCTGTGTTTGGGGGGTGTGTGATAGTCAGGTCTGTGTTTGGGGCGTGTGATAATCAGGTCTGTGTTTGGGGGGGTGTGATAATCAGGTCTGTGTTTGGGGGGGTGTGATAATCAGGTCTGTGTTTGGGGGGTGTGTGATAGTCAGGTCTGTGTTTGGGTGTGTGTGTGATAGTCAGGTCTGTGTTTGGGTAGGGGTGATTTTGGGGGAGGGCATTGTTTTGTTGGATCTGTTCGAGGTGGATAGTTTGGGTTGAGGGGTGCGCGGATGGGGGAGTAGGTCCTCGGGGCCAGCTGTGGTGCGACATTGAGTGAGCTGCCCATTAGATCTGTCAGTAAACTGTGTGACATTTCACATTGGTGTATCCAAATGTGTCTATGGCAGGTCTCCATTCTGAGGTAATTGTCGTTGCCCATTGGGGAGAGTCCCAGGCAGTGGGGAATCAGCTCGCTGTGCAATTAAACTCCCTAGGAATCCTCCACGTGTGTTTCTTGTCAGGGGTTCCGCAGTTTCTGGACCAAATCTCCCAATGTATGCCCCATCGCCAACAATCCGGAGACAGAAGATTGAGGCCAAAAGACAGCAATATATGAGGAAATCTTAAATATGAAACAGCACCAAGAAATGGGAGTGGATGCAAACATTGCTACTGACACTAGGTGGCAGTAATCACCATGCAAAAAATGTCTGGTTGTGACCTGCAAAACTTAGACTTTTTACAGAAAACATGGGGAGCAAAAAAAGCACAATCGTTGCAGACGCGTCTGCTCTGAGTCATTATACTACAACAATAGTATAATGTTGTATTCCTTTACCTTCATGTGTTCCTCTAGCTTTCTCGTAGATGCACCTACAGATTTGTTTCTTCATTCATGGTATGTGGGTGTTGCTGGCTGGGTCAGCATTTATTGCCCTGCCCTTTCTTGCCCTTGAGAAGTGTTAGTGAGCTGCTTTCTTAAATCTCTGCTGTCCATATTGTGTAGGGGCACCCACAGTACAGTTAGAGAGGGAGTTCCAGGGTGTTTGATATATTTCCAAGTCAAGATGGTGTGTGGCTTGGTGGGGAATTTGCTGATGGTGATGTTGCCATGTATTTGCTCCCTTGTCCTTCTGGATGGAAAACGTTGCTAAGTCTATTCAGTCCTTGTTATAATTCTCTAGGACTCTAGTCCCAGTATAGTTCAAGCCTACACTATCCCAGCAATCTAGCCCAGTTCCCCAAGAACCAAAGCCCAGTCCTCCCCAACCACATATTCAACTCTCTGAACCAGCAACCATTACCTTTGCGGTTCTGCTTTCTTAGTTCCTAGATGTTCACATTCAGTCAGCAAAACCTTTCTGTTAGCCTTACAAATGCCACTGGTGCCATTAAAACTGGATGCATTCCCTCTCTCTCGGTCCCCTCCAGCTTCAAGGAGATGTCTTTAACCCTAGGCATGGGACAGGCAACACAGCCTTCAGGACTCACCCTCCCAATTACAGTTTCTATTCCCCAGACCCTCCCTCACCATACAGTCCATGCTACAACAATATTCCTATTTATTCCCCATCACCGCCCCGAGCTGAATGGTCCCAAGCACCACAAAGTTGAGTGGTCAGATTGTTAATCCTCCTTGCAGCTCCTGTACTTATTGATTCAAAGTGCACAATCTTCAAAGCTGTCAGACGATTGCAGGAGTTGAGGGTGCTCGCCATTTACCTTCTGTACCCTCTGCATCACACCCTCCCGTCCCTGAGGTACATAGCAAAGGACGTGACCTACACTTTCCCCTCCGTGATGTATCCATGGTGATCGGATCTCAGACTTCAGCTCATCAGCTCCGTGCTGTCAGAGATGCCCTCTTTTAAATGTGACATTAAAAGGCTCTACCATCCTTCTCAGGCATATATGAAAGGTCCCATTGCATTATTTCAAAGGAATTATCAATGGGGTTTAGGCCATTGCTTCTCTGCTAACTGACATCATTAAAACAAACTGTCTAGTAATTATCAGGTTACTGTACAAAATGTAGTTGCATTATGCCAACACCACGTCTCTTGGGACACACTGAGCTTGCAAAAAGACATTACAAAAAATTCAAGCTATTTTCCTTCATGTCAAAAATTCAGCAATTTGTTTTTGAGTGTAGGGAACATCCAGCAACTGTCCACAGAAGCTGAACTAAGCTCACAACCACCTGATGAAGGAGCAGTTGGACTATAACCTGGTGTTGTGTTATTTTTGACTTTGTACACCCCAGTCCGACACCAGCACCTCTACATCACAGTATGGACGGAATCCCAGGCTCCAGCTTACAGTGCAGTATTCCTGAGTAAGACGCTATCTTAAAACCCCAAAACCACAAAGAAACATTAAACACTGTAGCTCAAAAACTGACAACCTCCAATATATAATAATGATTAATAGTTACTTGCACTCCCCCAGTCACCCCCCACTTGCATTTTCCAATGCTCATATGCATTAACCACCTCACTTGGAAATTTTTGCAGCAATGCCAGGCTCTGTCAAACACACAGGCACATTCCACAAACTTCCCTTGCTAGCAATTCAAAACCAAAAGAACTGCGGATGCTGAAAATCAGAAACACAAACAGAAATTGCTGGAAAAGCTCAGCAGACCTGGCAGCGTCTGTGGAGAGAACGCAGAGTTAACATTTCGCCCCACTGACCCTTCCTCAGAACTAGGGAAAATGTCAGTTTTTATGCAGAAGGTAGGGTGGAGGAAGTGGGTAAGGAGTAAACTATAGGCGGAAGTAGAGCCCAAAGAGAGAGGGTGAATTGGACAGACAAGGGAGTGGATAATGATCAGGCTAGGAGAATGAATGGCTCTTAACGGGCATTATTAGTGGTTAACAATAGTGTGTGTGTAAT
Source organism: Chiloscyllium punctatum (assembly GCF_047496795.1). Taxonomy (NCBI): domain Eukaryota; kingdom Metazoa; phylum Chordata; class Chondrichthyes; order Orectolobiformes; family Hemiscylliidae; genus Chiloscyllium; species Chiloscyllium punctatum. The sequence continues at coordinate 75,224,350 of NC_092744.1, read as the reverse complement.
AGCAGACCATGTGATAACAAGGCCTGATGTGTGGGGGAGTTGGGTAAGGACATGGGAGAAGGTGCCTTAGTCGTAAAGTTATTGAACTCAATATTGAGTCCAGAAGGCTGCAAGGTTTCAAAACAGAAAATGAGAGCTGTTCTTCCAGCTTGCACTGAGCACTGCAGCAAACCTGAGACAGAGATATTGACCAAGGAACACGGTGGGGTGTTGAAGTGACAGGCAACTGGAAGCTCAGGGTCTTTTTTTGCGGGCAGAAAGTAAGTGTCCTGCAAAACAGTCACCCAGTCTACACTTCATTTCTCCAAAGTAGATGCGACCTCCATCTCTCACCATCAGTCCGTCATGGAGGAGGGTAATGAGTTCACATTCAGTGTTGGAAGTAGTTTTCACAAACAGTTGAGTGTAACAGCTACACTTTTTACACAAGTGGTCCCTCCCTCTGCCACTGGTGAAGGTGGACTATGGTGTATGTTGTGTACAGGATGTATCTACCAAACCCCTGATCATTGCCCATTTAAAAGGACGAGGGCAGCAGACACAAGAGAGGCTATCTCTGAGCAGTAAAACATTCTGACTTGGAGATATATTGCCTGCCTTTCACTGGGTTAGAGTCCTGGAGTTCCCTCCCTAACAGCACTGTGGGTGGAAGGAAACCACATTGATCCAAAGTGGTTGAAGAAGGTGCTTCAACATCGCCTTGCTGAGGGACATTAGGAGCAGTTAAAAACACCCACACCCAAAAACAAATAAAAACACTACCAAATATACAACACAGACCGCTGCATGCAATGCAAAATGCCCTATTAAACTCCAACAGTTTCATGCAACTCAAGTTACAGTGTATAGTTCCTGAATGATTAGATTAGATTAGATACAGTGTGGAAACAGGCCCTTCGGCCCAACAAGTCCACACCGCCCCGCCGAAGCGTAACCCACCCATACCCCTACATCTACCCCTTACCTAACACTATGGGCAATTTAGCATGGCCAATTCACCTGGCCTGCACATCTTTGGACTGTGGGAGGAAACTGGAGCACCCGGAGGAAACCCACGCAGACACAGGGAGAACGTGCAAACTCCACACAGTCAGTCGCCTGAGGCGGGAATTGAACCCGGGTCTCAGGCGCTGTGAGGCAGCAGTGCTAACCACTGTGCCACCGTGCCGCCCACAAGAAAGCACATATAGATTTACATAAAGAATAGCATGACCTACAGAGAGCCCTGGGAAGATTGACAACTCACTGGGTGCCAGCACATAGAGATCTGCTACAGTTGGTTGGAGCTGAGCACTGCCCTCGCGATCCTGTCACAGCACTCAGACTGGAACATCCTGAGTGGTGAAAGGGGGAGGAATGGGGTGGCTGGGGGTTGTTAATGATGATAGCACAACTGCAAACAATGTGTAAGGTTCAAAAGTAAATTGCTCGAAACCACACTGGCAAGTAAAAGGAGAAAAGCTCAAATTCCTGGACAGATTCATTCCCTGACAAGTTGGAGCATGGCAGCTTGAGAGTTAATTGACTTGATAGTGGCATCTCATATTCCCTGAGAGTCTTGTTGAACCAGGCCACATGCTGAGCTCCTTAAATTACTGCAACTGCACTGGGAACTCAACCCAGCCGCGAGTGCATTGTATCATGTTAAACTGGGTAAAGAAAGGGCTTTTGTGAGCCTGGATTGGGTTTTGACTGCCCCACCTTGTTTAAACCTCACCGCCCTCCTCCCTAAAGCCAAGCATTTGTCCAACCTTCCTGATATTGCCCCCTTTGTTCCAGTGTCAGCTTTTGTCTGATCTTGATTCAACAAAGTGCTTCGGATATTTTACATGAATAGGAACATCAACTCCACACTTTGAGATGGATAGCGGCCTAAGGGTGTGTCAGGAATAGCAATATGTCAATGTTTTTTAAAAACTAGCCTAATGGTGAAACTTATTGCTGAAGAGGACACTGCTACGGATTTCCCGTCTGGGAATCCTGGACATTGTTTGCATCAGACAATGTTCTGGACTGATTTTGATCATCTCCAGGAGGAGGGGAGAAAGGTGGTGTGGCAGTTGGAGAGGAATTTGCATTATTGCCCCTTGGTGTTCTCTCTTTCATCGACTCCCTCAAAGAGTTACCAGGCTGGCAGGTTTGATGGACTAGTTGCTCTATGTCTGCCAGTCATTTCCATATGTTAAAGGTGATTTGCAAATGTACCAGGCTCTTTAAGAGAAGGCAATGCTCACCATTTGTCATCTTGCAGCCCAGTGGCAATTATCAGCAGTTGAAGCTGAGACCTTTATTGCCAGTGTGTTCAGAAACTATGGAAACTTTCTCAGTATAACCACTGTTGCACTTCTGCTTAAAGCATAGTTTAGGGAAATCCTTGTTATTTTGAAGGTGTTTTTCTCTCTCTCTCAAATCCATGTTAATGGTAGGCCAGTACCTTCTGGAGACCCTACTTCTGTGCAGACCCTGCTCCATGCTGAGCTGACTGGTCGGTCGAGTCAGGAGGAAAGACATGGAGAATATGGACATCAACCATAGGATTCTGGCTCCTGGCCACTTTCTAGGGACTCTTGCTGGGAAATTTATTTCCCTGTGGGTGTCAGGTGAGGAGGGTTGGAAACAAGCTGTGAGCCACCTCACAGTCAAATGGTCAGACCATCAAGGTAGAAATAGAGGGAGGTTTCAGGAAACTGTCTGTGCCAAGACACAGAAGATGATGGGACAGTGGAAGTCACCGTAGTCCCAAAGGACCACAGCTGCTCTCTGTTGAGAAAGAGTTACAATTTAGTGGCTGGTTTAAACCAAGGGTCACCACATCCCAGGTGAAGGGTGATACTGAGAAGGCAGGATCTTTATGGTGATGTCAGCTAGGGACCAAACCCACGTTGTTGGCAACACACTGCAAACCAGCCATCCAGCCAACTGAGCTAGCTGGCCACATAGGCAGAGTGATTTGGAATGAGATCTACTTCCTAGTGTATGACAGGGAGATGGTGGCGCCTGACAGTGCTTGGAAATTGTCTCGACCCAAAACGTGCGGACATTTTGGATAATTGCTCACACGGGCACCAGTCAACCTCAGCAAGGAGATGTGTAGTTATTTGATCAATAGCATGAGGATAAGTCTAACTGGACCAAGATCCTGTTGATTCACCGGGGTAACAGTAAGACGTGAAGATTGATTTTCCGGATTGTCACCTAGTTTCTCAGAAGCATGTACACACACACGCACGCACGCACGCACGCATGCACACACACACAGGAAAAAGCCACATTGTGTCATTCCCACCTACTGAAAGGTCGTCCCTCACCCTGGCATGTGATCTATGTTCCCACCAGAGTGGCCCCTGACACCACTCCAATTTGCCCTATCCTTTTGGGGGGTGGGGATGGCTTGGGGTTCCATGTGTGCTAAGCACACCACAATTTCCTATCCACACTGGTTAGAACCTCAAAAAATCAACATTTCATGTGCAATTGTTTGTGCAAGTGTTGAATGTTCAGGACACAAACTGAATACATGTTGAGAATGAGCTGAAAATGTGTTGCTGGAAAAGCGCAGCAGGTCAGGCAGCATCCAAGGAACAGGAGAATCGACGTTTCGGGCATCAGCCCTTCTTCAGGAATGAGGAAAGTGTGTCCAGCAGGCTAAGATATAAGGTAGGGAGGAGGGACTTGGGGGAGGGGCGTTGGGAATGCGATAGGTGGAGGGAGGTCAAGGTGAGGGTGATAGGCCGGAGTGGGGTGGGGGCGGAGAGGTCAGGAAGAAGATTGCAGGTTAGGAAGGCGGTGCTGAGTTCGAGGGATTTGACTGAGACAAGGTGGGGGGAGGGGAAATGAGGAACATAGAACATAGAACATAGAACAATACAGCACAGAACAGGCCCTTCGGCCCACGATGTTGTGCCGAACTTCTATCCTAGATTAAGCACCCATCCATGTACCTATCCAAATGCCGCTTAAAGGTCGCCAATGAATCTGACTCTACCACTCCCTCGGGCAGCGCATTCCATGCCCCCACCACTCTCTGGGTAAAGAACCCACCCCTGACATCTCCCCTATACCTTCCACCCTTCACCTTAAATTTATGTCCCCTTGTAACACTCTGTTGTACCCGGGGAAAAAGTTTCTGACTGTCTACTCTATCTATTCCGCTGATCATCTTATAACTGGAGAAATCTGAGTTCATCCCTTGTGGTTGGAGGGTTCCCAGGCGGAAGATGAGGTGCTCTTCCTCCAACCGTCGTGTTGCCATGGTCTGGAGATGGAGGAGTCCAAGGATCTGCATGACCTTGGTGGAGTGGGAGGGGGAGTTGAAGTGTTGGGCTACGGGGTGGTTGGGTTGGTTGGTCTGGGTGTCTCAGAGGTGTTCTCTGAAACGTTCCGCAAGTAGGCGGCCTGTCTCCCCAATATAGAGGAGGCCACATCGGGTGCAGCGGATGCAATAGATGATGTGTGTGGAGGTGCAGGTGAATTTGTGGCGGATATGGAAGTGTCCCTTGGGGCCTTGGAGGGAGGTAAGGGGGGAGGTGTGGGCGCAAGTTTTGCATTTCTTGCGGTTACAGGGGAAGGTGCCGGGAGTGGAGGTTGGGTTGGTGGGGGGTGTGGACCTGACGAGGGAGTCACCGAGGGAGTGGTCTTTTTAGAACGCTGACAGGGGAGGGGAGGGAAATATGTCCCTGGTGGTGGGGTCTGTTTGGAGGTGGCGGAAATGACGGCGGATGATACACTGGACATGGAGGTTGGTGGGGCGGTAGGTGAGGACCAGTGGGGTTCTGTCCTGGTGGCGTTGGAGGGGCGGGGCTCAAGGGCAGAGGAGCGGGAAGTGGAAGAGATGCAGTGGAGGGCATCGTCGACCACGTCTGGGGGGAAATTGCGGTCTTTGAAGAAGGAGGCCACCTGGGTGGTACGGTTTTGGAACTGGTCCTCCTGGGAGCAGATGCGGTGGAGACGAAGGAATTGGGAATATGGGATGGCGTTTTTACAGGGGGCAGGGTGGGAGGAGGTGTAGTCTAGGTAGCTGTGGGAGTCGGTCGGTTTATAGTAAATGTCCGTGTCGATTCGGTCACCCGAGATGGAAATGGAAAGGTCTAGGAAGGGGAGGGAGGAATCTGAGACGGTCCAGGTGAATTTGAGGTCAGGGTGGAAGGTGTTGGTAAAGTGGATGAACTGTTCAACCTCCTCATGGGAGCACGAGGCAGCGCCGATACAGTCATCGATGTAGGAAGGAAAAGGTGGGGGGGTGGTTCCAGTATAGCTGCGGAAGATGGACTGTTCCACATATCCTACGAAGAGGCAGGCATAGCTGGGGCCTATGCGGGTGCCCATGGCTACTCCTTTGGTTTGGAGGAAGTGGGAGGATTGGAAAGAGAAGTTGTTCAGAGTGAGGACCAGTTCAGTCAGTCGAAGGAGGGTGTCAGTGGAAGGGTACTGGTTGGTACGGCGGGAAAGGAAGAAGTGGAGGGCTTTGAGTCCTTCGTGATGGGGGATGGAGGTGTACAGGAACTGGATGTCCATGGTGAAGATAAGGCGTTGGGGACCAGGGAAGCGAAAAGCATGGAGGAGGTGGAGGGCATGGGTGGTGTCCCGAACGTAGGTGGGGAGTTCTTGGACTAAGGGGGACAGGACCGTGTCGAGGTATGCAGAGATGATTTCGGTGGGGCAGGAGCAGGCTGAGACAATGGGTTGGCCGGGGCAGTCAGGTTTGTGGATTTTGGGCAGGAGGTAGAAACGGGCGGTGCGGGGTTGTGGGACTATGAGGTTGGAGGTGGTGGATGGGAGATCCCCTGAGGTGATGAGGCTATGGATGGTCTGGGAGATGATGGTTTGGTGATGGGAGGTGGGGTCATGGTCAAGGGGGCAGTAGGAGGAGGTGTCCGCCAGCTGGCGTTTAGCCTCAACCGTGTAAAGGTCGGTGCGCCAAACTACTACCGCGCCTCCCTTGTCTGCTGGTTTGATGTTGAGGTTGGGGTTGGAACGGAGGGAATGGAGGGCTACACGTTCCAAGGGTGAGAGGTTGGAGTGGGTGAGAGGGGTGGAGAAGTTGAGGCGGTTAATGTTGCGGCGGCAGTTGGCTATGAAGAGATCGAGGGCGGGTAAGAGGCCAGCGCGGGGTGTCCAGGTGGATGGGGTGTGTTGGAGGTGGGAGAAAGGGTCGTCAGAGGGTGGGAGAAGTAGGCACGGAGGTGAAGGTGGCGGAAGAATTGTTCGATGTCACGCCGCATGTGGAACTCGTTAATCCGAGAGCGTAGGGGAATGAAGGTGAGGCCTCTGCTGAGGACATGTTGAGAATGGGCAGGGTGTTTACAGTTGAATTCAGCTCCCTGTGTTACAACAGTGATTACATTTTGAAAGTACTTAATTGCCTGTAAAGCATTTTGGGGTGTCCTGAAGTCACAAGAGGCAATGTATAAATGCAAAGCTTGTTTCATACAACTTTAAAAGGTCAATGTGTGATTCCACATATCTTAGAAATGCTGCAGGGAGAGTTTACTGGAATTATACCTGAAATGAGAACATTTACTGAGCTGGAGACAAGCGAGGACTGTTTTCCTCGAAGCAGAGGGGGCTCAGAGTGACTTAGTAAAGGTGTTCAAATAATGTAGGCTTCTGCATGGGGAGGAACAGTTCCAAGTGGCAGGAGAAGACCAGATTAGCTAAAGAAGTTACTGTACTGTTTTGCATGGCAAGTTATTCTGACTTGGTGTGTAAAGCCTGAAAGAATGGTAGGTATTTCAAAAGGAAATTAAACACTTTCTTGGAAAGGGAATATTTACAGGATTATGGAGACAGAACAGAGGAAAGGGAATGACTGAAGAGTTAATTCAAGCAGTTGGCAGTACCATTCTGTGATTCAGTCTAATAGATTTATCAGAGAGCATAAGTGTGTAAACGACTGTTAAAATAAAAAAAAGGAGAAAGCTATACATTGAGAGGCAGTGTGGAAATCACCATGTTGTTACTTAAAGTCTGTGAGAAGCATGAGCCTGTTGAAGTGGAACCAGTCTCAAAGTGGACCCATTAAACAGGAAAATCTTTGGACCTACCTCAGGTCAGAAACCTGAAAAGTTTCATCTCATCAGGATCTGTTGAGGGAACTTCAGTTCCCACTTCCGATCCATGTGGATGTATAAATGTCCCAGGAAAGAGGGGGGACATAGAGTTTGACTTAAGAGGAATTGGGAAGAATATAACACAACTGAATGCTTCTTATGAACAATGAGCAAGGACTAGATGAATTTCAGCTACAATATTCGGCACGGTGGCACAGTGGTTAGCACTGCTGCCTCACAGCGCCGGAGACCTGGGTTCAATTCCTGCCTCAGGCGACTGACTGTGTGGAGTTTGCACGTTCTCCCCGTGTCTGCGTGGGTTTGCTCCAGTTTCCTCCCAAAGTCCAAAGATGTGCAGGTTAGGTGAATTGGTCATGCTAAATTGATCGTAGTGTTAGGTAAGGGGTAGATGTGGATGTAGGGGTATGGGTGGGTTACGCTTCGGCGGGGCGGTGTGGACTTGTTGGGCCGAAGGGCCTGTTTCCACACTGTAAGTAATCTATTCCCCACTGTTTATTAGTTTATCCACATTCCCTGCAGTAGAATTGTATGGAAATGAGGTGGGTCACAAAGCTGACACACTGGCAATCCTGTGGCCAATTGACAGGCATGTTCTGGCCGCCTCTAAATTCATCAGGCACAATATTTTGGCCAACACAGATACTTGCAGAAATCAGACATTGGGCTGCTTGCTTCTGTTCATTAGTTAGATCATTTCTTGGTTAGGGACATAAAGACTGATGAAACCTCCACCAACACCACACTGCAAGAAATGTAATTCCAACAAGGGCAAAAGGAGCATGTCCTGGGTATGCCACACTTAGGGCTCACTGAACAGGGGTTCACAGAAGCAATAAGGTGCAGATAAGGTAGTGTGAGCCTCAGAGAAACTGTGAGCATCCTCTCAGCCCTACTAAAGCACTTTGTTTAAGACCAGAGTACTCAGAAAGAGTTCAAAGTCCGGAAGAAGGGTTACACCTGAAACATCGACTTCCTGATGCTGCCTGGCTTGCTGTGTTCTTCCAGCCTCCTGCCTGGCTACCAGATATAGTTCAAAGGCAAGCCATGAAGTATTTGTGGCAGAATAGCAATGTTTCCATGTCTTTGAGTTGTGCTGCTCCACATTCTAAAGCACAAGGAGCCGCTGAAATAGATCAGCAAGTGGCTGAAAGGGAAAAGCCTGCATTAGATATGAAGTATTGATTGATCCCTGAACAGACAGCAGCCGAGAATGGGGCATCAGATCTATGAGAGGCTACAGCTGTCCCACGCATCATTAGTCAGCTACACAGCTGATGAGTAACATGTTACAATGACAAGACAAAGACAGCAAGCAAGGGAGCCACTTAGCAGATGTCCTGCAGCTATCGGAGATCAGTCTGTCAAACAGGAGGCTTTTCACATTTCCTTACCAAAATCATTTGCTTCACAATTTCTTCACAGTGACCAATTGAACTGAATTTAAGTCAGTTTGTTTCTCCTGTATCTTTTACATGCACTTTTTTCCCTCCTTAGAGTCATAGAGATGTACAGCACAGAAACAGACCCTTCTGTCCATCTCATCCATGTCCATCAGATATCCTAACCTAACCTCGTCCCATTTGGCAGCACTTGGCCCATATCCCTTTCAATCCTTCCTACTCATGTACACATTCAGATGCCTCTCACATGTTGTAATTGTACCCCAGCCTCCACCACTTCCTCTGGCGGCTCATTCCATACACGCACCACCCTCTGCGTGAAAAAGTTGCCCCTCAGGGCCATTTTAAAATTTTTTGCTCTCACCTTAAACGTACACCTTCTAGTTTTGAACTCCCCCACCCTTGGGGAAAAGGCCTTGGCTTTTCCCTCAATTCTTCTTGAATAATAAGGAATCTCTTTGGAAGGTGTAGGTGAGGAAGTGCTGGAATGATTAGCACCCTGCTTATGAGCCCCACAACGAAACATGTTATGAAGACTCCTACGACCACAATGTCTTGGAGTAGGACTCGAACCCAAGAGTTGTTAGCTCAGAGACAAAGCTGCTGCCTCCCACAGAGACAAGCTGCAGGGAGAGGGGAATTGATCCCACTGTGCTATATCAATGGAGCACAGTGATGGCTCAGAACTTGCAGTTCCCTCCCTGTTCAACATTCAAGTGCCTCTTTCTCCCTGCATGGTGACCAAGTACCATAGAACATTCATCATCGAAACCCTTGCACTCCCTAAGCTCATGAGTATCCACACAGAGCTCCTTTGACAGCAATATTTTCCAGCAGACAGAACTGCTGAAGGGTCCTGCTGAGCCAGTTACTACCCCTCAACCATCAGCTACAAGGAGATCCAGATTACCATCAGTCACTCACTGCTGGGGGGTTTTGGGAGTGTCAGGGTGAGGGGAGAGGTGATAAACATGGGACAACAGTTGTGATCCACAACATACTGGAAAAGCGTTAAAAATCACACAGCACCAGGTCATAGTCCAACAGGTTTATTTGGAAGCACTAGCTTTCGGAGCACTGCCTCTTCATCAGGACGACCATCTGATGAAGAAGCAGCGCTCCGATAGCTAGTGCTTCCAAATAAACCTGTTGGACTATGACCTGGTGTTGTGTGATCTTTAACTTTGTACACTCCAATCCAAAGCCGACACATTCAAATCATACTGGAAAAGAAGTATAATACCTGAGCATCCCCCCGCACACACTTAAATGAAAACAAGCTTGAATTAATATTGTGCCTATTGTGATATACACACAATGGCATCTAGAACTGACTATTTTGTTCTGCAACTTCACAGTACAACATTTTTCCTCCACTTTTCTTACATTTCCCATCTTCTTCCAGCTGTGTCTTGTTTGTTTCCTGTTGGCTTTGCTTTCAACAGAGCAGACCTATTTTCTCCTTCTTTATAGCCAACATTCACACCTAGTTTACATCTCTATCACTCCTTTACCATTGTTATTGTCTTTTCCTCTGGGCTTTGCTTCCCCCTCTGTCTTTAAAAATACGAATCACCATTTTCCAGCTCCTTTCAGCTTGTAAGAAGAGTCATATTAGATTTGGAATATTAGCACTTTCTTTCTTCACAAATGCTGCCAGACTTGCTGAGTTTCTCCATCATTGTCTGTATTTCAAATTATAAGCATTTGCACTATTTTGATTTTATTTGCATATACACACACTGCATCTTGTTCGATTCAACGAAATATGTGGCGGCCATTCTTGGGTTAATTTATCAGGTCAACCTTTGGAGAAAAGTGAGGACTGCAGATGCTGGAGACCAGAGTTGAAAAATGTGGTGCTGGAAAAACACAGCAGGCCAGGCAGCATCCGAGGAGCAGGAGAATCGACCTTTCGGGCCCGAAACGTTGATTCTCCTGCTCCTCGGATGCTGCCTGGCCTGCTGTGTTTTTCTAACAGGTCAATCTTTGACCAATCAGAGCCAATTTGCCTGGTTTAAAATGGAAACCAAACTTGGTAATTAACTGTCATTCAGCATTAGCTGTTGCACATTCCATGTCAATGCTTTAATTAATCAGAAACCAGTTGCCAACCAACATCCTCTCATGCAGTATAGATACTGCTTTCCTTTTATAATGTTCATTCTCGTGAATTGTCCTGAAGAGTGCAATTTGAACGTCTTCCACAAAATGTGTCTTTTTTCAGCTGTATTCAATTTCATTTCAAGTATAGTTTTTGTAACTTAGGAAACATGATAACTGATTATCACTTATTAAACTCCCATAAACATTATTATGACAATGACAATATAATTTGCAGTTGGCTAATCTTCAAATTGACTTAATGATTAATTTTGGCCTGGATGCCAGAAAGAACGTTCCTCTTCTTCTTTGGAACAGTGCCATGAAATGTTTATCTTTACCATCCTGAGACGGTAAACAGTGCCTCAGGTTAAAAGTCAATGGGCCGAGATCAGGAGCAGGAATCCTGGAATGCACCACTTCCAAAGCAGGGGAGTGGAATGAACCTGCACTCATTCAACGTTAAATGCTGTCAGGTGCAAAACCTGAACAAATGGAATTTTGCTTTGGACACCGCTCTTACCTTGGGGAGTGGGCAACGAGGAGTTTCAAACATGACGAGTCTCCCTTTGCTGCTGCGTAGTGCGCTGGCACTGCACCATTGTCTGTCTCCATCGTGGCGTCACAGCCCTCCTGTAGCAACCACTGGACTGTGTCTGGTCGGCCAAACCGAGCTGCCAGGTGGAGGGTAGACGCGCCGTAGTCATCGCGGGCCTAGAGAGGAAACATGTTGGTCAGCATGCTTCACGAGACCCCACCAGAGTTCCCAGCTCTTCCTGTGCAGGCTAATATACTACCTCTGCTGATTCCAGTGGGAAATGTGTTCAGTTTGAATCCAGTTCTGGGAACAAGTTGAACTGCAGCTCCATATTGCTTCTAATTGAGTGTTAGTTCATTACCATTTTAATAATTTCTCTGAGTCTGACCCCAAACCTAACCTGAGCATCTTCAGATCAGGATGATTTTCTGCAATCTCCAACACAAACAGCCATTTACATGGGGAAACTGAGGGACCAGAACAGAATCAGCACTATTAGAGGTTTAAGAATCAGTTGGCAAAGCATTACTGAGGGATATGAGCCAAGCCGCAGACAGGTGGGATAAGTTTAGTTTGAGATTATGATTTGCATGGACTGGTTGGACCAAAGGGTCTGCTTTCATGCTGTATGACTCCAGAACTGATTCCACACCAGAACATTTTGCCCCAGATCACTAATCACAGCTACACTGCAACTTTCCTTTATAAATGAAGCTGCCCCACCTTCTTTTTGCTGACTTTTGGGGCAAGTTAAATACTCTTTAAAATTGTTCAGTCCTGGTCACCCTGCAACTACATTCCTGTACTAGCTATCAATGGCATATATTTTCCATTTGTAGATGTGGTGAGCTGCTGTGGTACAGGGACAGCCATTATGAGCACGAGGAATTTCTGCAAGTCTTCAGGCTGTTGAGTACTCCAATCAGCATTGAGTGTTATTATTTTCAAATCCAATTCTTCAGGTGTGTTATGATACATCACTGGAGCTGGTGGGATTTGAACCCTGGCCTCCTAGCTCACTTTAGGGACATAAGCACTGCAGCACACAACAGCCATTGAGTGTTTGAGTGTAAATATTCTCAGCTTCTGTTCCCCTTCTTAAAGGTCAGTGTTTAACGTAGTACTATTCTTCAGTAGATCCTCTCTCACCATCGGGACCAGAAGTATACATTGTCCACTCTCTGAGACTGAACCACTTGAAGCTATTTAGTTTGGCCTAATCTTGCTTGCTGTGGTAGGGATTAGCAGAAAATGTCTCCAAACTCTTCCTGTGACTTCTAGAGAGGTCAGTTTGCACAATCTCAATCTTCAAAGAAAACAGAACAATTTGTCATTGGTCAGTGCAGCTTGCCAACATCGTTTTTGTTCCTGGTCCATTCCTTCCCAGATGAAGTATGAGGTGCTGTTTCTCCAGTTTCCATTTGGTCTCACTCTGACAGTGGAGGAACCTAAGTGAGTGGGAGGGGGAATTGAAATGGACGGTAACTAGGGCGACTGAATGCAGATTCGTGGGCACCAGTTCACAGAGTATCTAATCTCTGCAAGCATTAACAAACCCAACCTTCTGATTGCCATCCATTTTAATACACCTCCCACTCCGTCAGCAATATATCCATCCTTGGCCTCCTCCACTGTCAGAGTGAAGCCAAACAGAAACTGGAGGAACAACATCTTATATTTTGCCTGGGAAGCTCACAGCCCAGTGGCCTCAATATCAACTTCACCACCTTCAAACCACCCCTCCCCCCACCCTTATCTCACCACCTTCAAAACTCTCCTCCCCCACCCTTCTCCCATCACCTTCAAAACCCTCTTCCCCCATCCTTATCTCACCAGCTTCAAAATCCTCCCCACCCTTATCCCACCACCTTCAAAACCCCCTCCCCCACTCTGTGCTGGAGCCTACCAGGGAGAAGGCAATTCTGGATCTGGTATTGTGCAACGAACCAGAATTGATCAGGGACCTCGAAGTGAAGGAGCCATTAGGAGGTAGTGACCATAATACAATAAGCTTCAATCTGCAATTTGAAAGGGAGAGAGTACAATCAGTAGTGACAATATTTCAGTTGAATAAAGGGAACTATGGAGCTATGAGGGAGGAGCTGGCCAAAGTTCAATGGTGCAATACCTTAGCAGGGATGACAGTGGAGGAACAATGGCAGATATTTCTGGGTATAATGCAGAAGATACAGGATCAGTTCATTCCAAAAAGGAAGAAAGATCCTATGAGGAGGCAGGGGTGGCCGTGGCTGACGAGGGAAGTTAAGAAAGATACAAAGTTAAAAGAGAAAAAGTATAACATAGCAAAGATGAGTGGGAAAATGGAGGACTGGGAAGCTTTTAAATTTACAACAGAGGATTACTAAGAAGGAAATTAGACTAGATTACCTACATTGTGGAAACAGGCCCTTTGGCCCAACAAGTTCACACCGACCCTCCGAAGAGCAACCCATCCAGACTGATTCCCCTACACCTAACACTATGGGCAATTTAACATGGCCAATTCACCTAACCTGCGCATTTTTGGAATGTGGGAGGAAACTGGAGTACCCAGAGGAAACCCACGCAGATACGGGGAGAAGGTGCAAACTCCACACAGATAGTTGCCTGAGGCAGGTATTGAACCCTGGTCTCTGGCACTGTGAGGCAGCAGTGCTAACCACTGTGCCACTATGCTGCCCATATATGCAGAGAAAAAATGAGGTACGAAGGTAAATTGGCCAAAAATATAAAGCTTTTTTAGGTATGTGAAAGGGAAAAAAATGGTTAAGACTAAAATTGGGCCCTTGAAGACAGAAACAGAGGAATATATTATGGGGAACAAAGAAATGGCAGAAGAGTTGAATTGGTACTTCAGATCTGTGTTCACTGGGGAAGACACAAGCAATCTCCCTGAGGTAACAGTGGCTGAAGGACCTGAACTGAAGGAAATTTATATTTGCCAGGAATTGGTGTTGGAGAGACTGTTAGGTCTGAAGGTTGATAAGTTCCTGGGGGCCTGATGGTCTAAATCCCAGGGTACTGAAGGAGGTGGCTCGAGAAATCACGAATATGTTAGTGATTATTTTCCAGAGTTTGATAGATTCAGAATCAGTTCTTGCGGATTAGAGGGTGGCTAATGTTGTACCACTTTTAAGCGAGAGAGAAAGCAGGAAATTATAAACCATTTAGTCTGACCTCAGTGGTGGGAAAGATGCTGGAGTCTATTATAAAGGATGAAATTATGACACATCTGGATAGTAGTAACAGGATAGGTCAGAGTCAGCATGGATTTATGAAGGGGAAATCATGCTTGACTAATCTTTTGGAATTGTTTGAGGATGCAACTCTGAAGATGGACAAGGGAGATCCAGTGGATGTAGTGTATCTGGACTTTCAGAAAGCTTTTGATAAAATCCCATGTAGGAGGTTAGCGAGCAAAATTAGGGCGCATGGTATTGGGGGCAAAGTACTGACTTGGATTGAAAATTGGTTGGCTGACAGGAAACAAAGAGTAGTAATAAATGGCTCCCTTTCGGAATGGCAGGCAGTGACCAGTGGGGTACCGCAAGGATCAGTGCTGGGACCGCATCTTTTTACAATATATATTAATGATATAGAAGATGGTATTAAGAGTAACATTAGCAAATTTGCTGATGATACAAAGCTGGGTGGCAGGGTGAAATGTGAGGAGGATGTTAGGAGATTACAGGGTGACCTGGACAGGTTAGGTGAGTGGACAGATGCATGGTAGATGCAGTTTTATGTGGATAAATGTATGGTTATCCACTTTGGTGGCAAGAACAGGAAGGCAGATTACTACCTAAATGGAGTCAATTTAGGTAAAGGGGCAGTACAAAGAGATCTGGGTGTTCTTGTACACCAGTCAATGAAGGTAAGCATGCAGGTACAGCAGTTAGTGAAGAAGGCTAATAGCATGCTGGCCTACATAACAAGAAGGATTGAGTATAGAAGCAAAGAGGTTCTTCTGCAGCTGTACATGGTGAGACCGCACCTGGAATATTGTGTGCAGTTCTGGTCTCCAAATTTGAGGAAAGACATTCTGGCTATTGAGGGATTGCAGCGTAGGTTCACAAGGTCAATTCCTGGAATGGTGGGACTATCTTATGTTGAAAGATTGGAGCAACTGGGCTTGTATACCCTTGAGTTTAGAAGACTGAGAGGGGATCTGATTGAGACGTATAAGATTATTAAAGGATTGGACACATGAAACATGTTTCCGCTGATGGGTGAGTCCCAAACCAGAGCCACAGCTTAAAAATAAGGGATAGGCCATTTAGGACAGAGATGTGAAGAAACTTCTTCACCCAGAGTGGTGGCTGTGTGGAATGCTCTGCCCCAGAGGGCAGTGGAGGCCCAGTCTCTGGATTCATTTAAGATAGAGTTGGATAGAGCTCTCAAGGATAGTGGAATCAAGGGTTATGGAGATAAGGCAGGAACAGGATACTGATTGAGGATGATCAGCCATGATCATAATGAATGGTGGTGCAGGCTCGAAGGGCAGAATGGCCTACTCATGCACCTATTATCCATTGTGTATTGTCTTATCCCACCACCTTCAAAACCCCTTCCCCCACCCTTATCCCACCACCTTCAAAACCACCTGCCCCACCCTTATCCCACCACATTACAAAACCCTCCTCCCCCACCCTTATCCCACCACCTTCAAAACCCCCTCCCCCACCCTTATCTCACCACCTTCAAAACCCTCCTCCCCCACCCTTATCCCACCACATTACAAAACCCTCCTCCCCCACCCTTATCCCACCACATTACAAAACCCTCCTCCCCCACCCTTATCCCACCTTCAAAACCCTCCTCCCCCACCCTTATCCCACCTTCAAAACCCTCCTCCCCCACCCTTATCTCACCACCTTCAAAACCCTCCTCCCCCACCCTTATCTCACCACCTTCAAAACCCTCCTCCCCCACCCTTATCCCACCACATTACAAAACCCTCCTCCCCCACCCTTATCCCACCACATTACAAAACCCTCCTCCCCCACCCTTATCCCACCACATTACAAAACCCTCCTCCCCCACCCTTATCCCACCACATTACAAAACCCTCCTCCCCCACCCTTATCCCACCACATTACAAAACCCTCCTCCCACACCCTTATCCCACCACCTTCAAAACCTTCCTCCCCCACCCTTATCCCACCACATTACAAAACCCTCCTCCCACACCCTTATCCCACCACCTTCAAAACACCTTCCCCCACCCTTATCCCACCACCTTCAAAACCTCCTCCCACACCCTTATCCCACCACCTTCAAAACCTCCTCCCACACCCTTATCCCAGCAGCTTCAAAACCTCCTCCCACACCCTTATCCCACCACCTTCAAAACCCCCTCCCACACCCTTATCCCACCACCTTCAAAACCTCCTCCCACACCCTTATCCCACCATCTTCAAAACCCTCCTCCCCCACCCTTATCCCAGCAGCTTCAAAACCTCCTCCCACACCCTTATCCCACCACCTTCAAAACCCTCCTCCCACACCCTTATCCCACCACCTTCAAAACCTCCTCCCACACTCTTATCCCACCACCTTCAAAACCCCCTCCCCCACCCTTATCCCACCACCTTCAAAACCCTCCTCCCACACCCTTATCCCACCACCTTCAAAACCTCCTCCCACACCCTTATCCCACCTTCAAAACCCCCTCCTCCCACACTCTTATCCCACCACCTTCAAAATCCCCTTCCCCACCCTTATCCCATGTCTAGCCACACCCCTTCTCCTCCTCACCTCCCTTCCTGACCTCACCCGTCCATCTTCCTACTCATCTATTCGCTCCAACCTTCCCACTGACCAATCATAATAGCCCCCCATCTGCATCCATCTATCACCATCCCACCTACCCTTACCCCCGCCCCACCTTCCATGTACTTCTGGGCTCCTTCCCCTTCCCCACACCTGACCAAGGGTTTTGTCCCAAGACGTTGGTTTTCCTGCTCCTCTGATGCTGTCTGACCTGCTGTGTTTTTCCAGCTTCACATCTATTGACTCTGGCTTCCAGCATCTGCTGTCCTCACTGTCTCCCAGTTCATCCCTCTCAGTTTGATGAACGGTCTATAGACTGGCTATGATTCTGTCTTGAATTTGGAGATATTAAGACCGCCCCAATTCCTGATGGCCCTTCACATCCACTGATGCTATGTGTCCCCAGTCTAGAGCAAAGTGTTTGCCGATATCCAAAGCTTCCGGTGAGTTCCCCTGTGTGTAACAGTGTTTAAGGTTGGTTAAGCCCCCACCAGAAACTTCAGAGTGTGTCCCCTGCTGTAAAATCAGATTGGGTTCTATCTCTTAGGCCCCATTCCTCTCTATTCCCCCAGTCCTTCAGAACACCAGCCAATGTAACTCCTGACCAGCTTCCTCAGCCAGTCTGGCCCTATCATTCCCAAGGTCTTCCCTTTGATTACTGTCACACTTTCTCTCACATCCACAGACCCATTTCTGAACATGTCCTTCCCGAAACAAGCTTTTTATTTGTTGCCATTGCTTGAACATATCCCAATAACATGCAAATTCCCAAGACTCCCAACTTAACACGGTTTTTCTCTCTCCACAAATGTTTTCAGACCTGCAGAGTTTCTGCAGCGTTCTTATGTTTATATCCTATTAAAACGTAAATGCAATGTCTGACCCATATTAAATCCCTAAATAGCTGCATCAGCAGGACTGGACTATTTACTTACATAGGGTGTAAGTCTTGTTCTGAAATATAATTAACAATTCCTGTATATCCCCTATATCAGTGATAGCTGTTCTGTTATATAAGGTGCAGCTCCTGTAGCTCTAGTTCTGAAATATAATTTACCATTTCCATATATTTCCTATATCAGTGATAAACGTTCCCACACAAAAGGTACAGCTCCAGTGGTTTTAGTTCTTACGTATACACTAATTTACTATTCCTGGACATTTCCTACCCTGGTAATAAACGTTCCCATACATTGGCTACAGCTCCCGAGGGTCTAGATCTTATATATAGTATAATTTACAATTCCTGCACATTTCCTACACCAGTAATAAACGTTCCCACATATTGGGTGCAGCTCCTGAGGGTCTAGTTCCTGCAGAGAGTCCTATAACAGGACGGTCCATTCCCTGTTTACTGTCTCTGACCCTCTCTGCCTGTCACTTACTGACAGTAAGTCCAACTTGCTGGGAGTACCTGCCTGGCTGGAAGTAACTAACTGTTGCAGTGTTTACTCGCGGTGTCTGGAGTCACCTACATTGATGTCACAGCCAGCGACCCGGGTCAGCCACTGCAGCGCCTCCATGTTCCCGGTGGCCGCGGCATCGTGGCAGGGAGTCGCTCCGTTTTTCGCTCGCTTGTTCGCCGGCAGCTTCGCCTGGGTGACCAGGAACTTCAGACAGTCCAATCTGCCCGCCCTGGCGGCGTGATGGACCGGGCTAGCCCCCAGCTGATCCTCGATGCTCTCGGTCAGCTGGCCACTGGCTTCCAGGCTCTTCAGAGTCTCCAGGTCACCATCCTTAGCAGCAAGCAGGCAGCGCTGAGAAACCATGGCTGGGGGAGCAACATGAACCATTTATCCTTGTGCCGGCTCCCTGGTCCCCTCACGTACTGAGGAGCTGCTTCTGTCAGGGCACGGACACTGGCTGTTCCGTGACTGGCTCGGCTGCTGTCAAGTACTCAGGTTAAAGTGCAATGTTCACTCAACTCGCTATAAAACGCATGACATTAACAATGTTCCCAACCCCTGCCCTTGTGAATAAACGTCAGCCTTCCTGACCAACTCAAAGCTCATCGTTCGCTTTCTCCAATGGATCCATTTTCTGGCTTGCCTCTGTGATATCACCTTGATGTTCCCTCCTCCCTCTCTGTCTCTCTGACAGGCTGCTGACCTGTCACTCTGAGTGCAGGCTGAACAAGAGGGAGTGATGCCCCTCAACTGCTGGTTCTATAAGCCAGCTATTAAAGTCAAAGGCAAACACAGAGAATGTTGCAGAAACTCAGCAGGTATGGCAGCATCTGTGTGTGTGTGAGTGAGAGAGAGAGAGAGAGAGAAATAGAGTTAACGTTTCCAGTCTGAAATAGCTTGCTGGGTTTCTTTTATGTTTCAGAATTCCACCACCCACAGTATTTTGCTTTTATTTGACGGTGGAATATGGGGACGGGGTGCCAGAGCATCTGCATCTTTAAAAAATACATATACAGTGGTTTGTCGTCATCGCTGGCTGGGCCAGTCTTTATCACCCTCTGTGAATTACCCTGGAGAAGGTGCTGGTGAGCTGCCTACTTGAACTCTTACAACCTATGGTATGGGTACACTTACACTATAGGGGAGGGGAGTCTCTGTATGTTGACCCAGTAGTGCTGAATAATAAGTGGTACAGGTCATGGTGCTGAGTGGCTTGGAGAGGGACTTGTGGGAGGTGGCATTACCATGTCTCTGCTGCCCTTGTCCACGCAGTTAGCAGAGGTTGTGGGTTTAGAAGGTGCTGTCTAAGGAGCCTTAGTGAGTTTCTGTAATGCATCTTGCAGCTGCTGGACACCATTCATCAGTAATGGAGGGAATGAACGTTTATGCATGTGGCAAAATCAACTGGGCTACTTTGTCCTGGATGGTTTCAAGCTTCCTGAACATTGTTGCAGGGAGCTACACTCATACAGCCAAGTGAAGAGTATTCCATCACACTCCTAATTACTGTCTTGTAGAGAGTTGACAAGGTTAAGGGAGCCATGAGGTGAGTTACACAATACTGAATTCCTAGACTCTGACCTGCCCTTGAGGTCACAGCATTTATATAGAGTCACAGAGATGTACAGCACAGAACCAGACCCTTCGGTCCAACTTGTCCATGATGACCAGATATCCCAACCTATGTTTGGTCCAATTCAATTTCTGATCAAAGGTAACCCCCAGGATATTGACAGTAGGGTGTCTAATAATGGTAATGCTATTGAATCATAGAGTCATAGAGATGTACAGCACGGAAACAGACCCTGCAGTCCAACCCATCCATGCCAACCAGATATCTCAACCCAATCTAGTCCCACCTGCCAGCACCTGGTCCCTATCCCTCCAAACCCTTCCTATTCATATACCCATCCAAATGCCTTTTCAATGTTGCAATTGTACCAGCCTCCACCACTTCCTCTGGCAGCTCAATCCATACATGCACCACCCTCTGCGTGAAAACGTTGCCCCTTAGGTCTCTTTTACATCTTTCCCCTCTCACCCTAAACCTATGCCCTCTAGTTCTGGACTCCCCCACCCCAGGGGAAAGACTTTGTCTATTTATCCTATCCATGTGCCTCATGATTTTGTAAATATCTATAAGGTCACCCCTCAGCCTCCGACGCTCCAGGGAAAACAGCCCCAGCCTTGTCAGAGGCAAATGCCTAGATTCTCTTTTGTTGAAGATGGTCACTGCCTGATATTTGTGTGATGTAAATGTTACTTGCTGCTTATCAGCTCTAGTCTGAATATTTCCAAGGACTTTGCTACATATGGACATGACCTGAACAGTATCTGAGAAATTGCAATTCGTTTTTTACTTCATGTTTAACACCAAATCGTGATGATGCTTCCCAGTTTGAGAGAGTATACCCCAGGTGTGGAGGGATGACCTCCTCCCTGTCTTTATTCACCCATCTTCTCAGTTGATCACAAGATGAATTTAAAAATGGATCCCTTTCCTTTGGAAATCTTTCTCCTAAACCCAAATAAACCTGCATTTTAAAGGATCAATTGTGTTAGGGGATTCTGTAGTCCGAGGTACAGACAGACGTTTCTGTGGCCAGCAGAGAAAAAGCAGAATGGTGCGTTGTTTCCCTGGTGCCAGGATCAAGGATACCTCAGAGAGGGTGCAGAATGTTCTCAAGGGGGAGAGGGGCCAGCAGGAGGTCATTGTCCACATTGGAACCAACGATATAGGAAGGGAAAAGATTGAGATTCTGAAGGGAGATTACAGAGAGTTAGGCAGGAATTTAAAAAGGAGGTCCTCAAGGGTAGCAATATCTGGATAACTCCCAGTGCTACAAGCGAGTGAGGGCAGGAATAGGATGATAGAGCAGATGAATGCATGGCTGAGGAGCTGGTGTATGGGAGAAGGATTCACAATTTTGGATCATTGGAATTTCTTTTGGGGTAGGAGTGACCTGTACAAGAAGGATGGATTGAACCTAAATTGGAAGGGGACTAATATACTGGCAGGAAAATTTGCTAGAACTGCTTGGGAGGATTTAAACTAGTAAGGTGGGGGGGGGTGGGGGGGGGGAGGGGGGGGGGAGGGGGGGACACCCAGGGAGATAGTGAGGAGACAGATTAATCTGAGAGTGGTACAGTTGAGAACAGAAGTGAGTCAAACAGTCAGGGCAGGCAGGCACAAGGTAGGACGAATAAATTAAACTGCATTTATTTCAATGCAAGGGGTCTTACAGGGAAGGCAGATGAACTCAGGACATGGTTCGGAACATGGGACTGGGATAGCATAGCAACTACAGAAACATGACTCAGGGATGGACAGGACTGGCAGCTAGATGTTCCAGGATACAAATGCTACAGGAAGGATAGAAAGGGAGGCAAGAGAGGAGGGGGAGGGGCATTTTTGATAAGCGATAGCATTACAGCTGTGCTGAGGGAGGATATTCCCTGAAATACATCCAGGTTATTTGGGTGGAACTGAGAAATAAGAAAGGGATGATCACCTTATTGGGATTGTATTGTCGACCCACTAATAGTCAGAGGGAAATTGAGAAACAATCTTGTAAGGGGATCTCAGCTATCTGTAAGAATAATAGGGTAGTTATGGTAGGGGATTTTAACTTTCCAAACGTCGACTGGGACTGTCATAGTGTTAAGGGTTTAGATGGAGAGGAATTTCTTAAGTGTGTACAAGAAAACTTTCTAATTCAGTATGTGGATGTACCTACTAGTGAAAGTGCAAAACTTGACCTACTCTTGGGAAATACGGCAGGGCAGGTGACTGAGGTGTCAGTGGGGGAGCACTTTGGGGCTAGTGACCATAATTCTATTCGTTTTAAATTAGTGATGGAAAAGGATAGACCAGATCTAAAAGTTCGAAATTGGAGAAAGGCCAATTTTGACGGTATTAGGCAAGAACTTTTGAAAGCTGATTAGAGGCAGATGTTCGCAGGTAAAAGGATGGCTGGAAAATGGGAAGCCTTCAGAAATGAGATAACAAGAATCCAGAGAAAGTATATTCCTGTCCTGGTGAAAGGGAAGGCTGGTAGGTACAGGGAATGCTGGATGACTAAAGAAATTGAGGGTTTGGTTAAGAAAAAGAAGGAAGCATATGTCAGATATAGGCAGGATAGATCGAGTGAATCCTTAGAAGAGTATAAAGGAAGTAGGAGTATACTTAAGGGGGAAATCAGGAGGGTGAAAAGGGGACATGAGATAGCTTTGGCAAATAGAATTAAGGAGAATCCAAAGGGGTTTTACAAATACATTAAGGACAAAAGGGTAACTAGGGAGAGAACAGGGCCCCTCAAAGATCAGCAAGGTGGCCTTTGTGTGGAGCCACAGAAAATGGGAGAGATACAAAATGAATATTTTGCATCAGTATTTACTGTGGAAAAGAATATGGAAGATATAAACTGTAGGGAAATATATGGTGACATCTTGCAAAATGTCCAAATTACAGAGGAGGAAGTGCTGGATGTGTTGAAACGGTTAAAGGTGGATAAATCCCCAGGACCTGATCAGGTGTACCCGAGAACTCTGTGGGAAGCTAGAGAAGTGATTGCTGGGCCTCTTGCTGAGATATTTGTATCATCGATAGTCACAGGTGAGGTGCCAGAAGACTGGAGGTTGGCAAATGTGGTGCCACTGTTTAAGAAGGGTGGTAAAGACAAGCCAGGGAATTATAGACCGGTGAGCCTGACCTCAGTGGTGGGCATGTTGTTGGAGGGAATTCTGAGGGACAGGATGTACATGTATTTGGAAAGGCAAGGACTGATTCGGGATAGTCAACATGGCTTTGTGCGTGGGAAATCATGTCTCACAAACCTGATAATTTTTTTGAAGAAGTAACAAAGAAAATTGATGAGGCCAGAGCAGTAGATGTGATCTATATGGACTTCAGTAAGGCGTTCGACAAGGTTCCCCATGGGAGACTGACTAGCATGGTTAGATCTTGTGGAATACAGGGAGAACTAGCCATTTGAATACAGAACTGGCTCAAAGGTAGAAGACAGAGGGTGGTGGTGAAGGGTTGTATTTCAGACTGGAGGCCTGTGACCAGTGGGTCCTCTACTTTTTGTCATTTACATAAATGATTTGAACGCGAGCATAAGAGGTATAGTTAGTAAGTTTGCAGATGACACCAAAATCGGAGATGTAGTGGACAGCAAAGAAGGTTACCTCAAATTACAATGGGATCTTGACCAGATGGGCCAATGGGCTGAGAAGTGGCAGATGGAGTTTAGTTCAGATAAATGCGAGGTGCTGCATTTTGGGAAAGCAAATCTTAGCAGGACTTTAACACTTAATGGTAAGGTCCTAGGGAGTGTTGCTGAACAAAGAGACCTTGGAGTGCAAAGCTCCTTGAAAGTGGAGTTGTAGGTAGATAGGATAGTGAAGAAGGTGTTTGGTATGCTTTCCTTTATTGGTAGGAGTATTGAGTACAGGAGTTGGGAGGTTATGTTGCGGCTGTACAGGACATTGGTTAGGCCACTGTTGGAATATTGCATGCAATTCTGGTCTCCTTCCTATCAGAAAGATGTTGTGAAATTTGAAAGGGTTCAGAAAAGATTTACAAGAATGTTGCCAGGGTTGGAGGATTTGAGCTATAGGGAGAGGCTGAACAGACTGGGGCTGTTTTCCCTGGAGCGTCGGAGGCTGAGGGGTGACCTTATAGAGGTTTACAAAATTATGAAGGGCATGGATAGGATAAATAGACAAAGTCTTTTCCCTGGGGTCAGGGAGTCCAGAACTAAAGGGCATAGGTTTAGGGTGAGAGGAAAAAGATATAAAAGAGACCTAAGGGGCAACGTTTTCACGCAGAGAGTGGTACGTGTATAGAATGAGCTGCCAGAGGATGTGGTGGAGGCTGGTGCAATTGCAACATTTGAGAGGCATTTGGATGGGTATATGAATAGGAAGGGTTTGGAGGGATATGGGCCGGGTGCTGGCAGGTGGGACTAGATTGGGTTGGGCTATCTGGTTGACATGGACGGGTTGGACCGAAGGGTCTGTATCCATGCTACATCTCTGTGACTCTATGACCCAATTTAACCAGGCCTTCTTGAACTGACAAAGAGTGAGTTTATTAAATATTAAGCCTAAAGTCATAGAATCAGGCAGCACGAAAAAGCCCCTTCGGTCCAACCAATCCATAATCCCAAACTAAACTAGTCCCACCTGCCTGTGCTTGGCCCATATCACTCCACACATTTCTTATTCATGTACTCATCTAAATGTCTCTTAAACATTTTAACACATCCACCACTTCCTCTGGAGGATCATTCCATGCATGAACTACAGTCTGCATCTAAAAATTGCCCCTTCATGTCTTTTTAGAATCTTTCTCCTCTAATTTTAAAAATATGCCGTCTGGTCTTGGAAACCCTCACCCTCGCAAAAAGACACTTGCTATTCACCTTATCTATAACCCTCATGATTTTATAAACCTCCATAAGGTCATCCCTCAACCCTCTATGCTCCATTGAAAGAAGTCCCAGCCTATTCAGCCTCTCCTTATAACCCAAACCCTCCAATCACAACAGCATCTTGGTAAATCTCTTCTGAACTCTCTCCAGAACTGGACACAGTATTCCAAAGGATAAAAGTTTAAGAAGTACAGATTAATGTTTGAATTATTTGCAAAAAATGAATAGTTAAATAGTGCTGCTGTTGCAGTGGACGTTATAGGTAGCATGAGGTAAAAACAATGACTGCAGATGCTGGAAAGCAAATACTGGATTAGTGGTGCTGGAAGAGCACAGCAGTTCAGGCAGCTTTATTCCTGATGAAGGGCTTTTGCCCGAAACATCGATTTCGCTGCTCGTTGGATGCTGCCTGAACTGCTGTGCTCTTCCAGCACCACTAATCCAGTTATAGGTAGCATGGAGAGTGGAAGCTGAAGAGTCAGTTTCATGATTCTTAGTTTTGCAGATTGGTTGAGATTCTGTCGTTCGGATTCCTTTGGAACATAATTGAATCCCAGCGCTCAGGGTGAGAGTGTCCCTTAGTTGTCATGTTTCCTTTTGTCTACTTTTCAGCACTCAGAGTCAGAGGATCTTCCTTTTCCTGTAACAGAGGGGAGACTAGAGGGTAGTTCTTCCACTGTGATCCTCACAGTGAACCAGACTGATACATACAAGAGCGAGAAAAAAATATTCACAGGAGGTTGCATGTTATTGAGCAGGGTTCATCAACCCCTCGTTATCTTTATAGTGTTGGCTGCAACTGCAGGAATTATGCATGCATGCAGTTCCAGGTGTTAACAAGTAAAATGTCATTGATGACGTGCACAAAGAAGAAGTGCAATTTTGAAACATGGTTCTAGGTGGGGTGGAGTGAAGAGAGTGAGGTCCAGGAACCAGAGACTGAAGGTCAAGGTCTAGGTCAGGGGAGAGTGTGAGAGAGGGAGGAACAGAGTGTGAGGATTGGACAGACAGTGGGTTGAGAGAGTAAGGACCAGGGACCTGGGGGTTGTGGTTATCTGACTTACCTGGGCAATTTTCCACATTGTGAGGTTGACGCCAGTGTTGTAACTATATCAGAGCTTCTAGGCTAAGGGGTGCAACTACTTCTGGAGTACATATCTTTAGTACTACAGTCAGGATGTTGTCCAGCCCCATAGCTTTTTCTATATTGAATACCTTCAGCCATTTCTTGATATCACAGGGAGTAAAACAAAATGGCTGAAAACTGACATCTGTGATGCTAGAGATCACAGGAAGAGGTCGAGATGTGTTACCTGAAATAGTTCCAATTTCTTCAGCTTTATCTTTACACTGATAAAGCTGGAGAAAGGATGGAGAGGTTGATGCAGCCTAACATCTGATACAGTCTGGACCAAATAATGGGCTGGAATGATCATGGCTGGTCTCAGTCATTTTTACATCACAGTTGCAGAAAGCAGCAAGATTATTGGAGACTGCTAAGAACCCACCAATCTTGGTGAGTGTTTCCACACAGGCAAAACCAGGTCTCAGGAGAAATGCTGACATTTGATTCCAAAGACAAGAACAAATTTCATCATCTTGCACCAAACCAAGTACAACACCAGCTAGATATTAAGAGAAGATTCTCTACACTGTCCCTTTAGCAACTCCATGGAACACCAACATGAGATTTTCCATTTTTCAAATACGTTGTCTGAAATTGTTGATGCTGGCTGAGAGGCAATCGTTTTTAATGTGGACCCATTTCTACCAGAAACTGGACTGACTGCTTGAAGAACTGATTGTCATCTATCAATTAAAACTGCATTTGACTCGTGGTCTGAGCATCTGCAAAGACAAAGTCTAACCCACTGTCCCAGTCAGTCCCAGAGTGCGAAAGGACAGTGTCTGACCCACTGTCCCATTTGGTCCCAGAGTGTGAAAGGACAGTGTCTGACCCACTGTCCCAGCCAGTCCCAGAGTATGAAAGGACAGTGTCTGACCCACTGTCCCAGTCAGTACCAGAGTGTGAAAGGACAGTGTCTGACCCACTGTCCCAGCCAGTCCCAGAGTGTGAAAGGACAGTGTCTGACCCACTGTCCCAGCCAGTCCCAGAGTGTGAAAGGACAGTGTCTGACCCACTGTCCCAGTCAGTACCAGAGTGTGAAAGGACAGTGTCTGACACACTGTCCCAGTCAGTCCCAGAATGTGAAAGGACAGTGTCTGATCCACTGTCCCAGCCAGTCCCAGAGTGTGAAAGGACAGTGTCTGACCCACTGTCCCAGCCAGTCCAGGTGTGTGAAAGGACAGTGTCTGACCCACTGTCCCATCCAGTCCCAGAGTGTGAAAGGACAGTGTCTGACCCACTGTCCCAGCCAGTCCCAGAATGTGAAAGGACAGTATCTGACCCACTGTCCCAGTCAATCCCAGAGTGTGAAAGGACAGTGTCTGACCCACTGTCCCAGTCAGTCCCAGAGTGTGAAAGGACAGTGTCTGACCCACTGTCCCAGCCAGTCCCAGAATGTGAAAGGACAGTGTCTGACCCACTGTCCCAGCCAGTCCCAGAGTGTGAAAGGACAGTGTCTGACCCACTGTCCCAGTCAGTACCAGAGTGTGAAAGGACAGTGTCTGACACACTGTCCCAGTCAGTACCAGAGTGTGAAATGACAGTGTCTGACCCACTGTCCCAGTCAGTCCCAGAATGTGAAAGGACAGTGTCTGACCCACTGTCCCAGTTAGTCCTACAGTGTGAAAGGACAGTGTCTGACCCACTGTCCCAGCCAGTCCCGGAGTGTGAAAGGACAGTGTCTGACCCACTGTCCCAGCCAGTCCCAGAGTGTGAAAGGACAGTGTCTGACCCACTGTCCCAGCCAGTCCCGGAGTGTGAAAGGACAGTGTCTGACCCACTGTCCGAGTCAGTCCTACAGTGTGAAAGGACAGTGTCTGACCCACTGTCCCAGTCAGTCCCAGAGTGTGAAAGGACAGTGTCTGACCCACTGTCCCAGTCAGTCCCACAGTGTGAAAGGACAGTGTCTGACCCACTGTCCTAGCCAGTCCCAGAGTGTGAAAGGATAGTGTCTGACCCACTGTCCCAGTCAGTCCCACAGTGTGAAAGGACAGTGTCTGACCCACTGTCCCAGCCAGTCCCAGAGTGTGAAAGGACAGTGACTGACTCACTGTCCCAGTCAGTCCCACAGTGTGAAAGGACAGTGTCTGACCCACTGTCCCGTACAGTCCCAAAGTGTGAAAGGACAGTGTCTGACCCACTGTCCCAGCCAGTCCCAGAGTGTGAAAGGACAGTGTCTGACCCACTGTCCCAGTCAGTCCCAGAGTGTGAAAGGACAGTGTCTGATCCACTGTCCCAGTCACTCCCAGAGTGTGAAAGGACAGTGTCTGACCCACTGTCCCAGTTAGTCCTAGAGTGTGAAAGGACAGTGTCTGACCCACTGTCCCAGTCAGTCCCAGAGTGTGAAAGGACAGTGTCTGACCCACTGTCCCAGTCAGTCCCACAGTGTGAAAGGACAGTGTCTGACCCACTGTCCCAGTCAGTCCCAGAGTGTGAAAGGACAGTGTCTGACCCACTGTCCCAGTCAGTCCCAGAGTGTGAAAGGACAGTGTCTGATCCACTGTCCCAGTCACATCCAGAGTGTGAAAGGACAGTGTCTGACCCACTGTCCCAGTCAGTCCCAGAGTGTGAAAGGACAGTGTCTGATCCACTATCCCTGCCAGTCCCAGAGTGTGAAAGGACAGTGTCTGATCCACTGTCCCAGTCAGTCCCACAGTGTGAAAGGACAGTGTCTGACCCACTGTCCCAGTCAGTCCAAGAGTGTGAAAGGACAGTGTCTGACCCACTGTCCCAGCCAGTCCCAGAGTGTGAAAGGACAGTGTCTGATCCACTGTCCCAGCCAGTCCCAGAGTGTGAAAGGACAGTGTCTGACCCACTGTCCCGTACAGTCCCAAAGTGTGAAAGGACAGTATCTGACCCACTGTCCCAGTCAATCCCAGAGTGTGAAAGGACAGTGTCTGACCCACTGTCCCAGTCAGTCCCAGAGTGTGAAAGGACAGTGTCTGACCCACTGTGCCAGCCAGTCCCAGAGTGTGAAAGGACAGGGTCTGACCCACTGTCCCAGTCAGTCCCACAGTGTGAAAGGACAGTGTCTGACCCACTGTCCCAGTCAGTCCCAGAGTGTGAAAGGACAGTGTCTGATCCACTGTCCCAGTCAGTCCCACAGTGTGAAAGGACAGTGTCTGATCCACTGTCCCAGCCAGTCCCAGAGTGTGAAAGGACAGTGTCTGACCCACTGTCCCAGTCAGTCCCAGAGTGTGAAAGGACAGTGTCTGACCCACTGTCCCAGCCAGTCCCAAAGTGTGAAAGGACAGTGTCTGACCCACTGTCCCAGTTAGTCCCAGAGAGTGAAAGGACAGTGCCTGACCCACTGTCCCAGTCAGTCCCAGAGTGTGAAAGGACAGTGTCTGACCCACTGTCCCAGTCAGTCCCACAGTTTGAAAGGACAGTGTCTGACCCACTGTCCCAGTCAGTCCCAGAGTGTGAAAGGACAGTGTCTGACCCACTGTCCCAGTCAGTCCCAGAGTGTGAAAGGACAGTGTCTGACCCACTGTCCTAGCCAGTCCCAGAGTGTGAAAGGACAGGGTCTGACCCACTGTCCCAGTCAGTCCGAGAGTGTGAAAGGACAGTGTCTGACCCACTGTCGCAGCCAGTCCCAGAGTGTGAAAGGACAGTGTCTGACCCACTGTCCCAGTCAGTCCCAGAATGTGAAAGGACAGTGTCTGACCCACTGTCCCAGTCAGTCCCACAGTGTGAAAGGACGATAAAAACCAAAGGAACTACAGATGCTGTAAAACAGAAACATAAACAGAAATTGCTGGAAAAGCTCAGCAGGTCTGGTAGCATCTGTGAAGAGAAATCAAAGATAGCGTTCACGTCCAGTGACCCTTCCTCAGAACTGATGGTAGGTAGGAAAATTTTTTTTATATGCAGAACACAGAAGCTGAGTGAGGGAGTAAGGAGTAATCGTTAAGCAGGGATTGAGCCCAAAGAGAGAGAAGAACAATTGGACGTCAAAGGAATCGATAACAATCTGGCGAGGAGAGGGAATAGCTGTTAATGGAGACTGTTAGTGGCTAACAATATGTAGTGTATAATAGCAGACTAACTGATAATAAGGCCTGGTGTGTGGGATATGGTGCTTGGACATGTGAGAGTTGGGGCCCTAAAATTATTGAACTCGATATTGAGTCCAGAGGGCTGCAGGGTCCCCAAGTGGAAAATGAGGTGTTGTTCTTCCAGCTTGCGCTGAGCTTCGCTGGAGCACTGCAGCAAGTCTGAGACAGAGATGTTGGCCAGGGAACAGGTAGTGTGTTAAACTGGCAGGCAACGGGAAGCTCATGGTCATTTTTACAAGCAGAATGCAGGAAGGAAGAGTAGACTAGGGTGTCCCAGAGGGAATGGTCCCTGCAGAAGGCTGACAAGGGAAGGGAGGGGAATAAGTGTTTGGCAGTGGCATCCTGCTGGACATGGCAGAAATGGTGGCTGATGATCTTCTGGATGTGGATGCTGGCGGGATAGTAGGTAAGGACAAGGGGAATCCTGTTGTAATGCAAGAGGGTGAGGGCGGACGTGTGGGAGATGGGTTGGACTTGGCTGAGGGCTCTGTCAACAATGGTACTGGGGAATCCTTGGTTGAGGAAGAAGGTTTAGGAGGCTCCTTTGTTGAAGTTGGCTTAATCGGGACATATGCAATGGAGATGGAGGAACTGGGAGAAGGTAATGGAGTCTTTTACAGGAAACGGTCTGAGGACATATAGTGCAGGTAGCTATGGGAGGACAATGTCTGACCCACTATATTGGGCAAGTGTGTTCATTTTTTATAATGATCACCAAGTAGATACAGGGACAAGAGTGTTGTTCTGGAAAAGCACAGCAGATCAGGTAAGCATCTGAATAGCAGGAGAATCGACATTTTGGCCGTAAGCCCTTCATCAGAAATGGATGATGAAGGGCTTCCTGATGAAGGGCTTATGCCCGAAACGTCAATTCTCCTGCTCTTCAGATGCTGCCTGACCTGCTATGCTTTTCCAGCACCATAGTCTCGACTCTGATCTCCAGCATCTGCAGTCCTCACTTTCTATCAAGTAGATACAGAGAGAATCAGCAGTGAATTCTTTTTTTATGTACACCAGTTCCTCCCTCACAACACCATAAAGTGAATGTTTGGGCTATTCATTGCAGGTAGTGAGAATTATCTCATTCCTCATGTTAATAATTAAGAGAGCATTCCCACATGTTTAATCAACTTTTTATTGTACAATTGCTGCCTATTACCCAACAATAATGATAAGATTAAAATTTGTATATCCACAGCCTGGTCAGAGGTCAAAGTCTGCCGAATAAATTTGCAGCCTCATGATCACATTTCCATACTTGCCAACTAAAGTGTTTAAACAATTTGAAATGTTTGTACAGAACAGAACCTGTAGGACTGGCATTGTTTTCCGATGGACTGTAAATACACAACGTGAATCCAAGACACAGGGCAATGGCACTCCCCTGTGTATTTTCACAAACCCAAAGTTGATGCAGCCAGATAGTGTAGGATTTAGCACAATGGCAAGACTTCAGACCATTCATTCAACCTGGCGAAAGTGAGTACTACAGATGCTGGAGATTAGAGTCAAGAGTGTGGTGCTAGAAAAGCATAGCAGGTCAGGCAGCATCCGAGGAGCAGGAAAATCAACATTCCTGATGAAGGGCTTTTGCCCAAATCGTCAATTTTCCTGCTCCTCGGATGCTGCCTGACCCGCTGTGCTTTTCCAGCACCATTACTTCAATCTGCCCATTGGGAGACTGATTCAGGCATTACCTTGTACAAATACCTCTCTCACCTCAAGACCTCTATAGTGACACACAGCTGCATTCTTTTGTACAAAAGCCCTTCCAAACCATACTCCCCATATTTAGTCTACCCACATCGCATGTTGCACATGGAGGGTAGAAGACAAGGAACTTGTCTAAAAAAAATATTCATGAAACAGAGAAAATTATAAAAAGCGCCAGTCTGGCATTCTGAGCTGGAAGACACAGTCATTCATTACTATTAGTATTAGAATGCTACCATCAGGTTGGTGATAAGTTTAATTTTAATTCCAACATGTGGGCATCATTGGCAAGGCCAACATTTATTCCCCATCCTAATTGGCCTTGAACTGTGTGGCTTGCTAGGCCACTTTTGAGGGCAGTTAAGAGTCACATTGCTGTGGGATCAGAGTCCCAGGTCGGTCAGGCAAGCTAAGGATGACCGATTTCCTTCTCTGGAGGACATTAGGAGAACTATAGGTTTTCCAGTAAATGATAATCCAGATTCCTTAATTGATTGCATTTAGTTTCCCCCATCTGGAATAGGGTTATTTGAACACATTGTCCCTTGGCCATTTGCCTTGGGCTCTGAAATACTGGTCTCGTAACAATACTGCTCTGCCAGTTACTATTTATCCAGTTACATCTGAGATATTCTAAGCTAAATGTTGGGTTTACAGTTAGGGAAAAGTGAGGTAACGAAGAAATGTTAGGACTAGTTTAGCATCAAGACAGATATGAACATTTCACATATCTATAAGCGATATCTCCCAATTTATCATGATTCCAGATGAATACCCCAGATCATCAAGCTTTCAAGGGAAGAGGAATGAAAGGAGGCAAAAGACAGGGAACTATAGGACAGTTAGCTTCATGTCTGTTATTGGTATAGTCTGTTAATAAAGGATGTAATAGCAAAACATTTAGGAATATATTTATGACCAAGCAGAGCCAACATGGCTTCATGAAAGGGAAATCATATCTGACAATTTACTAGAATTCCTTGAGAATAGATAAAAGTGAGCTAGTAGATCTAATATATTTGGATTTTCAGATAAAATTACCACATATTACACAACTTAATAAGTGCCCATGTTGTTGGAGATAGTGTATTAGCTTGAATACAGAATTATCTAACTATCATACAACAGAGAGTTAGGTGAAGGGAGGCATTTTCATAATGGCAACCTGTAACTAGTGGAGTTGCACAGGAAGCAGTGCTGGGGCCACAATTATTTGCAATGTATAATAATGACTTGGATGAGAAAAGTGGATGAACTGGAGAAAACTTTGCAGATAATATAAAAATAGATGGGGAAACAAGTTGTGAGGATGACAGAATGAGTGAGTAAAAGGGTATAAACAGGTTAAGCAAGTGAGCAAAAACATGACAGGTGGAATGTAATGTGGGAAAATATAAAGTTAGACACTTAGGAAGAATAGAGGGGCTGACTACTATTTAAATGGAGAAAGACTGTGAATGCTATGGGACAGAGGGACTTGGAAGTCCCTGCAGAAAGCTAGCATCCAAGTTCAGCAGATATTAGGGAAGTCAAATGGAAGGTTGGTCATTATTCCAAAGAGAATGTAGTGTAAAAATAGGGAGGATTAGCTATAAACTATACAAGGCACCAAGTCAGACCACAGCTGGAATATTGTAAACTGTTTTGTGCCTCTTATCGAGGGAAGATATATTGGAATTGGAGGCAGTCCACAGAAGGTTCACTGGGCAGATAGCAGCTATAGAGGGACTGTTTTATGTAGAGATGTTCAGTTGATTGGGTCTGTACTCATTGAAATCTGGAACAATGAGAAGCGATCTGCAGAAAAGTTGTTTCCCCTCGTGGGAAAGTCCAGGACCAAAGGGCATCATCTCAGAATAAGGGGTCAGCCATTTTAAAGCAAGATGTTTCTGGGGCTTCATTGTTCTTTTAATGAGGTAAGGTGGATGAGCAGGAAACAGCCCTCCACTCCACCTCCCAAAGAACTGCACTCTCTTTATTATTTACATTTTGGACAGCATTTGGGAGATAGTCAAAGGTGAGATTTTGTTTCAAAGCTTCCAAATACTACAATTTGAGCATTGAAGTCGTTGTAAGGACTGCAGTAAATTTTAAGAATCCTGTTTCTTCTTTTGGTAATCAGACACTATTCATAAATTTGTATGATACATTGTTGTCTTAATTGGTGAAGCAAAGCCTTTTCAAAAGAATGCAGCTACAGTAATCTCAACTGGTGCTCTACTTGACATGAGCCAGATAGAATTGGCTCACAACTATAGTGTCCCATGGGGCAGAGGAGGTTTTGCTAGAATTAAAAAATTTTTTTCAGTATTTTAAACAGGACACTTTTCTTTTAAACCAGGTGAGATTAGTAACAATGCAACAAACTTGCAGAATGGAATCTGCTCCATGACACACCCAATTTGCTAATTCATTTCAGCCCCGCTGTAAGTTTTAAACATTTCCTGCTTTTGAAACTGAAACTGCAAACGTCTAGAAATGACTATAGAGATAAGAGCAGACACTTGAACTCACTATGTGGCATTCCTGTGCTCGTAACTTCAATAGACGTGAGCCCATTTAAAATGAATAACTCCTCAAATTGATTCAAGTCTGACAGTCTCAAACTGATCCAATTGTTTGACATTTTCCAAACCAAGTAAAAATAAAGGCTGGTTTTATTTTTGAATAAGTTCACCTGTGGGTTAAAAGGCTTGAACAAGGGTTAGAGAGAAAATGACAAGAATTAGTGGGACATGGAGAGAAAATACAAGCCAGATAGACTGAGACTGAGGAAGGAGAAAGCAAAATAGATTTCAATGCAGTGTGAGACAAACTCAGAAAGATTGCTGAAATATATTTTGCTGGAGGAATATTGACAGTATTAACTACAGCACTGAAGATGCCAAATTACCCAACCATGTGGATTTCCTTTCCAAATATTCTCCCACCTTATGCTTTAAGCAGGTAGAATTTCTTTACCTTCCCTCCCTCCAAGCCCTTTTTACACCTATAATACACTATTCATAATATCACAAATTCCTATCCATTGGGAGGAGAATCAACACCAGGAGTAGTTTTGCTTGGTGCCAGCTAAGAATCGTACAGGTTCAAATTCCACAGTAATAAAGGTTTATCATACAGACTGACGCTCCAACATTCCTCTATGGGTGGTACAGTTCCTTAGTAAACTTGAAGATGACGATGGGAAGTAAACCAAACTGCAGGTCCATCCAGTGATGTTATTAAATGAAGATTGCAGCGACCTCCAATGTTGAATGTTAGCCCAAAGTTGCAGTCTCCTCACTGGTGCACCTTAAATCTAATAAATGGATTGACTGTGAACCTTGTGTTAATCAGCCCATGTTGGTGAACTTAAACAAAGTCTGTCTGCACTGCTGGGTGCTAACTGCAGCTATGTGGGTAGGTATAACCCAATGTTAGGTGTGGTACATGTTAACTCTAGGCTTAACTCTTTTCTAAGCTCAGTTCAGCATCAACAATTATAAACCACTTTGTCACTCAGCATCAATAAGAACTACAGTATTTACAACATGGGATGGACATTTGGCTGACGTTCTCTTGTTAAAGCAAATTGCATTTTCATGGCATCTTTAATGCTGTAAAATATCCCAAGATATGTCCTAGGAATGTTACCCAAAGAAAATTTGACTGCGAACCGCATAAAGAATGTTTTTCTCTGCTCACAAGACGTGAACATCATTGGCAAGGTCAACATTTGTTATCCATTACTACATGCTGTGCAGAAAGTGGTGGTGAGCTGCCATCTTGAACTGCTACCATCCTTGGGCTGGAGATACAGTGCTGTTAGGAAGGTAGTTCCAGGAAGTTTACTCAGTGACAGTGAAGGAACATTAATGTATTTCCAAATTCAGGATGATGAGTAGCTTAGTGGGCAAATTGCAGGTGGTGGTGTTGTTTCCATGGTGACCTTATGAAGTGTAGTGATTGGATCCTGGTGGACTTCATGACTACAAGGTTCATGATTGGGGTAGTTAACCTGGGCCAACCAGGAAAGCCTTGGAGATTAGAATATAACCAGGAGATAAGAATCTCCTCAGTTGAAGATTGACTCTGAGCTGGCTGGTCACAGCCAGTGTACTGTGCATTAATAAATAAAGGGTTTCTTGATGATGGGATAACGGCCTCTGCGGAGTTATTTCATGAGGGAAGGTCATTGATGAAGCAGCTGAAACTGGTTAGGGGCTGAGGTGATTGCCCTGAAGAACTCTTGCAACAATGCTCCTTGCCTGAGATAATTAGCCTCCAAAAACCACAACCATCTTGTTTTGTGCCTTCTTAGTGCATAAATTCCCCTTAATTCCCATTGGCCTTAATTTTGCTATGACTTATTTGATCAACTGCTGCCTTAGTGTCAGAATAGCTTTCCCCTCATGATAGCAGTTCAACTCTTTTCTCCATATAAGAATGTAATGAAGTCTGGAGCTGAATGACAGAACACAAACTGAGGACTGATGTTTAAGTATTTGAACAGTTGTCAAATCACTACATTTAAGGAGGGCCTTAAAGGAGGGAAGAGACACAGCAAGATTTAAGGAGTGAATTCCAGAGTTGAAGGCCTAAGAAGCAGAATGCGTCGCTACTGTCAAGAGATTAGTTAAAGTAGGCATAGAGGACCCCAGAGGCAAGAACTGTAGGGGGTTTTAAAGGAGTGAAGTTGTGGAAGGAACTGATTGTGATGAATAGAATTTTAAAATTGAGTTGTCATCCATAGATCAATATGGGTCAGTGAACACAGGGGTGATGTGTGTATGTGAAGTAACACAAGTTTGATATGGCCAACTGGGTTTTAGATAAGCTCAGGATTATGAAGCATGGAAGCTAGGGTGCCAACCACCATGATATTGGTCTTGTCAAAACTAAAGATAACAAAGAAGAGGGATTCTCACACTGATGAGCATTTCAGCACTAGGTTCACAAAGGTGAGAGTGGGGTACAGTAATGTGATGGAGGTGCAAGTAGGCCTTTTTGATGATGGTTGCACTGTTATGCAGTTGGAAACTTGGCTTGATGCCAAACATGACACCATCTGTTACCCCATTCTTCTTGCTGGCAAACTGTGGCTGAATCAGCTCATGTGCAACTTTCATTTTCCCAATGTTCAGCTGGAGGACGTTTCTGCTGATGCAGTATTAGATGGTGGACAAGCAGTCTAACTCAAGTTAGTGACAGTGGAGAGAATGATGAGAGGTAGGTGGTGAGGTAGACCTGGGCATCATGAGTATATATGTGAATGTTATGTTTTCAGATGAGGGGCAGTATGTAGGTGAGAAACAGGCAGGTACGCAAACCCAAGAATGGCCGCTTAGGGTTAACAAAGATAAAACTGTGAGAGGGCAGAGGGAAGTCATTTCAACTGATTCTCCAGCTGAGACCGAATACATTAGAGTTGAACCAGGTGAGTATGGTCCCATCTAGCTCTACAATGGAATTGAGATGATGGAGGACAATGGTGAACCATGTCAAACACTGTAGACATTCTGGGATAAAGGAGGGATAGTTTTCCATGGCCACGTTCCCAGAGGATATCATCTGTGTTGTTAATAAGAGCTATTTCAGGACAGTGGCAGGATTGGAAACTTGACTGGGGGATTCAGCAATCTGGATGCTGGAAAAATGGAAAGGAATTTGAAAAGTGACAAAAACTAAAATTGTTGGAAAAGCTTAGCAGGTCTGTCAGCATCTGTAAAGAGAAATTAGAGTTAACGTTTCAGGTCTGGTGACCCTACCTGAGTTCTGAGGAAGGGTCACCAGACCCAAAACATTAACTCTGACTTCTCTTCACAGATGCTACAAGACCTACCGAGCTTTTTCCAACAATTTGTTTTTGTTTTTGTTATAGTTCTTTCAGTTTTTATTTTGAAAAGTGACAATGTGTTCAAAGACTTTCGAGAGGGGAGGGAACTTGGACCAGGTCTGTGAGATCCTTTTAGATTCTTCCTTTTCAAATGCTTATCCCTTTTCTATTTCAAAACCACAGATGATTAATAGTCCCGTGTTCAAGAAATATGCCGCTGTGATTTTCCTAGCGGTAATGCTTGGTTTCTCTTCTTTAATTCTGTACTCGCCTGGTGTATGAGTGTGCAATACCAACATACATTGGGTAGATTGCTGCTATTGTTCTCATTTGCTGACTGGGTGTACAGGATTAACTTAGTCTAAAGTGGTAGGGAAAACCACTAGGCACTTGATGAGAAAAGGATCTTGTCTTAAACATGGTGCAGTTTATTGCATGTAACACAAGTTACATCTGTAAGATAAATTGTGTTCCTAAGACTATGAAGAGACTGAGGATAACAGGTCTATTCTTTTTGCGATCCTAAGATATTCTGCCTTTGCCCAACTGAGTCCCTTGCCAGCATCAGATTGGGTGGAGCTTATTGGAGTTTTCACCATGGACCCTTTCAGTATCATTACTTTATACAGCATCACCCAATAGCAGACATAATTTTTCAATATTTCCCATCAGTAAAGTCTTCACATTTTGCTGACTCCTTTTAACTGGTTTGTCAGTGCTCCTCCCACTCACCACTTTGCTGCTGTTCCTTCCAAAGCAGAAACTGCTGTGCCCAGTCCTGCCCCCACCCATTCTCTCCTTCCCTCTGCAGCCTCCATTCCCAAAATCATGGTTCATAATAATAACCAGATGGGGTATTTGATCAATACAAACCCCGCTCCCCCTTCCCCCAACTGAAGCTTCACTTAGCCAAACTGTATAATCAAACGTCATATGAAGAACCATTTCCCTAGTCTGCCGTCAGACTCTCCAACAGCACACAGCCCAGTCATACCCCTCTGTAGTAGTCATATTAAAACACTGAGCCTGTTGCTTCCCAGAGAGCCATGAGCCTGTTGACACTGGCACTAGGATGAGACAATAGATTTGCTCAGATAATAGACTTGTAATAAGTACTTGGAAATCGTTTGTCAAGTTAGTTGAATGCAGCGACATAGATTGTTGCTACAAAACATTTCACAATTGCAAACCAGGGATGTATAAAATAAAAGAGCAATTTTCATCAATAGGAAGTTTGTCTAGAATTAGCTGGTTAATTTGTGTTGTCTTGTTGTATCCCCAGCCTCTTTACTCTTTTCCTTGGAATTGAAAGACCGTTTTTTAGAGATCCAACATA
Organism: Chiloscyllium punctatum; assembly: GCF_047496795.1. NCBI lineage: Eukaryota > Metazoa > Chordata > Chondrichthyes > Orectolobiformes > Hemiscylliidae > Chiloscyllium > Chiloscyllium punctatum. Next base: position 75,185,573 of record NC_092744.1, on the reverse strand, counting down.
CAGGTAGTGTGGACATGAGGTTGTAATTCAGTCTGCACTTGATGTGGACACAGGGTTATGATGCAGTTCTACAATTGAAGTGAACATGAAGTTGTGGTCCAATCTACATTAATGTGGACACAGGATTGTGATCCAGATTGCAGTTGAGGTGGACATGACATTGTGATCCAGTCTGTAATTGGTGTGAACACAAAGTGGTGATCCAGTCCATAGCTAGTGTGAATGTGACATTGTGATCGAGTCTACAGTTGATGTGGAGAAGAGTCTTTGGTCTAATCTGCAGGTGGTGTAGGTATGTGTTGCCTTTCATTCTGGTTTATGATGAGCATCCTTCATCAGTCACTAGTTTGGTAGTCTTGGCCCAGGCAAGTTGCATGGCTCCAATTCTATCAGCATCTGGGACGTGATAAACCTGAAACTAGAGACAGTGCAGGAAAATGAATATTCAATTGCCAATACATTTACAGTTCATCCAGATTGTCACATGCAACTGATATTTACAGCTCTTAAGTTTAGTTGAAAAATGTGATGCTGGAAAAACACAGCAGAATAGGCAGCATCCGAGGAGCAGGCGAATCGATGTTTCAGGCATAAGCCCTTCTTCAGGAATGAGGCTGGTGTGCCAAGCGGGCTGAGATAAAAGGTAGGGGGGAGGGGATTTGGAGGAAGGCCGCTGGGAATACGATAGGTGGAAGGAGGTGAGGGTGAGGGTGATAGGCCAGAGAGGGGGTGGGGGTGGAGAGTTCGGGAAGAAGATTGCAGGTCAAGAGGGCGGTGCTGAATCGGGGGGTTGGGACTGAGATAAGGTGGGGGGAGGGGAAATGGGGAAGCTGGAGAAATCTACATTCATCCCGTGTGGTTGGAGTGTTCCTAGGCAGAAGATGAGATGCTCTTCCTCCAGGCGTCATGCAGTCAGGGTCTGGCGATGAAGGAGGCCAAGGGCCTGCATGTCCTTGGCAGAGTGGGAGGAGGAGTTAAAGTGTTCAGCCACGGGATGGTTGGGTTGGTTGGTGCGGATGTCCCAGAGGTGTTCTCTGAAACGTTCCGCAAGTAGGTGGCCTGTCTCCCCAATGTAGAGGAGACCACATCGGGTGCAGCGGATACAGTAAATGATGTGTGTGGAGTGCAGGTGAATTTGTGGAAGGATTCCTTGGGGCCTTGGAGGGATGTGAGGGGGGAGGTGTGGGTGCAAGTTTTGCACTTCTTGCGGTTGCAGGGGAAGGTGCCGGGAGTGGAGGTTGGGGTGGTGGGGGGTGTGGACCTGACGAGGGAGTCGCGGAGGGAGTGGTCTCTCCGGAATGCTGATAGGGGAGGGGAGGGAAATATATCCTTGGTGTTGGGGTCTGTTTGGAAGTGGCGGAAATGACGGAGGGTGATACGATGTATCTGGAGGTTGATGGGGTGGAAGGTGAGGATCAGTGGGCTTCTGTCCTGGTGGCGATTGGAGGGGCGGGAAGTGGAAGAGATGCGGCGGAGAGCATCGTCGGCCACGTCGGAGGGGAAATTGCGGTCTTTGAAGAAGGAGGCCATTTGGGTTGTTCGGTATTGGAATTGGTCCTCCTGGGAGCAGATGCGGCAGAGGCAAAGGAATTGGGACTATGGGATGGCATTTTTACAGGAGGCAGGGTAGGAGGAGGTGTAGTCTAGGTAGCTGTGGGAGTCGGTCGGTTTGTAGAAAATGTCTGTGTTGAGTCGGTCGCCTGAGAGAGAAATGGAGAGGTCTAGGAAGGGGAGGGAGGAGTCTGAGACGGTCCAGGTAAATTTGAGGTCAGGGTGGAAGTTGTTAGTAAAGTGGATGAACTGTTCAACTCCTCGTGGGAGCATGAGGTAGCGCCAATACAATCATCGATGTAGTGGAGGCAAAGGTGGGGAGTGGTGCCAGTGTAGCTGCGACACTGTGAGTTGTTGAATATACTCAATCTTCTTTTGACACTAATATTTAATGTATAGCTTTTATATTCATGGCAACAATCTATATTTACCCTAGCAATCAAATAAAACTAAAGGAAATGGAAGATTTTAGGAGCATTGCTTGATTAAAAGCTAATCAAATCATTGGCGTTTAAGGTGTGTCTAAAGAGAGGGCCTCAGTGGTTAAAAGTGGTGAGATGAAGGGAGGGGGGAAGTGGACAAAATCAGAGCAAATAGTCCTGCTGCAGGGCATTAGCAAAAGGAAAGTGCAAGACCATGGGCAAACTCGAGTTTAATAGAAATTATTACTCCAGAGATGGCAAAGGAATAAATGAAGGTTTCCACAGCAGATGTGATGAAGCAGGCTGTTGCTGCAAAGGTGGAAGAACAATAAAGGTTCTGATGGTGATCAACGCATGACACAATCTTAAGGCACTATTCTGAAATGAGCAACGTGGTTCTCCCTGGTGTTCCAGCCAATATTTATCCCTCAATCAACATCACTAAGCCAGACTGGTTGATCATTTGTAATTCCTGTTAACGGGAATTTCTGTGCACAACTTAGCTGCTGTGTCTTCTACATTTTAACAGTAATCACAGTACAAAAAGTACTTTGGTTATCAAGCACTTTAGGTAATCTTGTGGATGTTGATAATGTATCAGTCTACTGCTTTAATATTACTTCATCCACCATTCCACCACCACCTCCCCAGAATGTTGCTAATGGTTGTCAGAGTTTGCCTTCAGTCATAGCTCATTTTGATTCTGTAATTAGTATCTATGCTGGATCAAAGCCTTGTCTCTCTATAACCTCTTGAGGAAATCTCCCTTCACCTTTTCCTAGCCCACTCTGCTGTTCCATTTGCCCCTTCACCCTTTCTAATAGCATAAAACCCTGTCTTTTGCACCCCTCTTCAGTTCCAATGTAATTAGATGCGAAACATCAATCAGAGGTGCTGCCAGATTCATAACCTTTAGCTAGCTCTTTCTGTTTTTATTCGACCTGAGTTTGTGGGAGTCAATAAACATTAATTAATTCATTTGTTCTCTTATGGGTCTGGAAGCTGGTGATTTCATAGGACACCCAAGGCTTAGAAATCGATAAGATTTCATATATGTTATTGCAGAAATTAAATCTCATGGGATAGGGGCTAGTGTATTGGCATAGATAGAGAAGGGGCTGGCTAGCAGAAAACAGAATGCATAAACGGTCTTAGTCTGATTGGCAGGATGTGAGAAGTGGAGTCTTTGTGGAGTCTCTTCTGAGGCCTCAACTCTTTCACAATTTTCATCATGATTTTGATTTAGATAGATGGCCTAGTGGCTGAGTGGTTGGCACTGTTGCCTCACAGCACCAGGGACCTGGGTTTGATTCCACCCTCAGGTGTCTGTGTGGAGTTTGCACATTCTCTCCCTGTCTACATGGATTACCTCTCAGTGTTCCGGTTTCCACCCACTGTCCAAAGATGTGCAGGTTAAGTGGATTGGCCAAATTGTCCTGTAGAATTCTGGGATGTACTGGCTAGGAGGATTAGCCATGGGAAATGCAGAATTACAGGGATTTGATAGAGATGCGCTTTGGAGGGCTGGTGTGGATGGCTGAGCGGCTGCTTTCACACTGTAGGGATTCTATTATTCTAAGTGGAGCAAGGGCATGGTGTTAAATGTGAAGACCTTACAAAGATAGGTAGGAACATATGTTGTAAAGAAAACTGAAGGGTTTTGCTGAAAGATGTAGACAAGTTTAATGAGTTGTCATAAAATCTGACAGATGGAGTGTTTTCATTTAATATAGCCTTGAAGGAATGCCTGAGACCTCAAGGAATGAATGAATAGGTGGTACGTATATTAACTAAGAGTTAATTGGCTTTGAATGATTATATAAATATGAGATCTGGTAATTAATTGCTTATGAGTTTGACTGAGGTGCAAGACGTCCTGGGTTCAAATCCCGGACAAGCCTCCAAACTGTTACAACACTGGGTAAACCACCCCCCCCCCCCCCCCTCCCCACTTCCCCCCCAACTAATTTAAACAAGCATCTACTAATTTGTCTCCTAATTTGTCTACAGAATGGCCTGGCTTTGATTTTAAGGTTATGATTCTTGTCACACATGACCATCACAGCAGAAAAATGTTGCCCTCCATCTACCCTTCAAATTCCTTAATACTTCAATCAAAACACCCTTTTAACCTTCAATATTCCAGAGAATACAAGTTTAATTTATGTAATTCTTCCTCATAATCTGATTCTTGGAAATATAAATTTATGGGTCTTCCTTCCAAGCCCAGGTCTATTCATTCTACACCAGATGGAGTTTATCTAGGGCTTTGTATTGCTGTCATAGCAAGCTCTCCTTGTATCCCAGCCCTCTACGGCTAATATTCTGGTCAGCTTTTTGATCTTTTTCAAAACCTGACTTTTACATTTTTTACTCTGTGATGTGAACTTGGAACATCCACTGTTCCTTAGTTCAGTATTTAAATTATATCAGATTTAGTCATTTTTGATCCAAAAAGGCTAACTGCACACTTGCTTGTTAAAATTCATTTGCCACAGCTATACCCATTCACTTACAATTACAAGAGATACTGATGGATTGTGCTCCCATCTATGTGACTTACTAGTTCACCAACTGTTGCATCATTGACAAGTTTAATATATGATTCTACATTGTGTTAACTAATATATTAATCAATATTATGAAAAGCTGAGGCCCCACATTTGTTGGACAATACTAGTCACTTTCCAATTTGTACAAATACCAATAATTCCTACACCATCTCCTATGGACTGATGGGTTAATAATTTACCTAGAGTCTATAAGCTTTAATTTTTGATGGCAATCTTCCAGGTGAAAGGAAGTCTGAAAGTCCATGTGATGTCCGTAGATGTTGGTCTACTTATTTTCAGCAATTCCTCAGAAATTCAACTAGGTTTGTTCAACATGACCTGTCTCTTTAATCAGCTTGCATTTTACTAAATGGGAGAGGCTGAATAGGCTGGGGCTATTTTCCCTGGAGCGTTGGAGACTGACAGATGACTTTATAGAAGTTTATAAAATCATGAGGGGCATGGATAGGATAAATAGACAAGGTCTTTTTCCCAGTCGAGAGTGTGATGCTGGAAAAGCACAGCAGGTCAGGTGGCACCCCAGGAGCAGGAGGGTTGACATTTGCCCAAAACGCCCTTCATCAGGGGTCCAAAACTAGATGGCATAGGTTTAAGGTGAGATGGGGGATATTTAAAAGGGACCTAAGGGGTAACCTTTTTCCACAAAGGGTGGTGTTTTTTTTGGAATGAGTTGCCAGAGGAAGTGGTGGAGACTGTTACAATTATAGCATTTAAAAGTATCTGGATGGGTATGTGAATAGGGAGGGTTTGGAGGGATATGGGCCAAGTGCTGGGAAATGGGGCTAGGTTTACTTGGGATATAGTCAGCATGAACGAGTTGGACCAATGGGTCTCTTCCTGTGCGGTACGTCTCTGAGTCTAAGATCAGTCACTCTCTCCTTGTGTAGATTCCAATAACCTCCCCACAACAGATCCTATACCAACAGGCCGATAAATTACATGCTTCACTTGCGCTTTTCTTAAATAATGATGTCACTTTTCAACATGCCCTACAACAGGAATTATTCTTGAATCGACAAGGTTTTGGAAGATTGTTGCTGATACAATTGCAATATTATCTCCTACTTCCTTAAAACAAGGGGTGGAAACTCTCAAACTCTGAGAGATAAAGAGATGGAACTCCAGCTTTTTAAGGAAAGGTCTCATTGTCTGCACACCCATCAGACGATGCGATCAATAAGCCGGCAATGCTAACTGTAACATCCAGCCGTTTATTCATTGCCCATTTATTTTTGTAAATTGGGAGTGATTTAATCATGTTACCATCAGTTGAAGAAAGAAAGTGACATTCCACTGACAAACAACAAGTTCTGACCATACCGGACACATCATTAACATAATCCTGAGGGCTGGGGATGGCTTTCCCCATCTCTGAAGTGCAATCCCAAGAAATGTTTATCTGAAAATTGAGGTGCCAAATACAATTGCTGCAGTGAACACAGCATTTCCTGTTTTTTTCCCAAGAGACCATGGAAGAAATTGGATATCAAACTGGCGACAAAGCCTGCGTTTGAGAGAGTGTTGGGAGAGCTCTGTTGTGTTCCTAACCTGTGTTGTCTCTCTCCTGGCAGCAAGTGATAAGAGGTGTCCTCCATTAAACGCCCATGATGTCTCTGACCTGGGACTTTTGATTAAATAGAGGCGTTGATTTGTTCATCAGTCTCCCTTACTCACTGCGCGATCCCCTCCACAACAAGACCCACAGGTTTACCTTGTTTAAGATGATGTCAAAGTAGGCTGTGTTCCAGTAGAGGCCCTCATTGTCCTGGATTTGCAGAAGCATCTTCAGGTAGCTGTCAATGTGCTGGCGTGGGGCAGGCAGGAGGTGGGTCAGGTGTATCTGCAGGAATTTCTCAGGAGTGTCAGCAAATTGTTCCACCTTCTCGTAAATGGCTTGGAAGTCGAACTGGGCCTGAAAATCTTCCTGGAACAGGTTGATCTCGTGCATGAAGTAGTTGGGCAGATTCTGGAGGGCAAGACACCGGAGCAGCACCACTACCACCCGATAAACCGATGATTCCAGGTCGATCCAGTCTTCCGGAGCTGGGAAAAACTTCATGGCCCACAGTAATACCATCTGATAAAATTTAGCAAAAGAGAAATTATTGAAAATTAGAAAATTTAGCATAAGTCTAATGTAAGGACTATGCCAAAATTGATATTTAATAGATTTTTGCAAATAATACACAAGCTCGGGTGGTACATTTTCCCCCTCTCTATTCATTTATGGCTGTAAGGATTGTCTAATATTTAACTGCCCTTGAGAAGGTGGTGGCGAGCTGCTGTCTTAAATCACAGCTGTCCACACAGTGTGGGTCCTTTTAGAGAGGGGGTTCCAGGTGTTTGACCCAGTGACAATGAAAGAATGGCAATACATTTTTAGGTCATGGTGAGGTGCAGTGTAGAAACAATCTTGGAGATAAGATTATCCCAGGTATCCTTCCCTTAATAGTGTCTGTGTCTGTCTATTCATCTGCCTATCAAGCCATCCATCAGTTTATCTGTCTGTCCGTCTGTCTATCCAACTGTTTCTGTCTCTATCTCCTACTCTCTCTTGTTCAGATGGTTGGAAGTTAGATATGGAAAGTGAGTTCAGTAGCTCCCCCCCATTGATCGTCCTGATGTTTATGTAGTGGATTTTGAATATGTAATTCACCTTGCTGGGCTTTTCCATCAATGGATGTGCTTGTTCTCTGACCCCATCATTTGCGATACATGACACCCAACAGGGCCAATGGGCAGATCGGACACCCCCTTTCCCTGATACAGTAATAGGATATGCCTGCCTTGTTTGGCAGCCTCACACTGTGACCATTTATAATCGTCAAGCCTTGATTTGGCTTGAGGGGAGACTCTCCCTTCAACTGGAGAGGAAAGCCTGCTTCCATGATCTGCAAGCCAATAGAATGGTAGCAGCACTGTTGCCTCGGCAGCACCACCTCATTCTCCCCGTGTGGGGCGGCACGGTGGCTCAGAGTTAGTACTACTGTCTCAAAACACTAGGGACCTGGGTTCGATTCCAGCCTCGTGCAAAAGTCTGTGTGGAGTTTGTAAATTCTCCCCATGTCTGCATTGGTTTCCTCTCACAATCCAAAGATGTGCAGGTTAGGTGAATTGGCCATGCTAAATTACCCATAATGTTCAGAGATGTATAGATTAGGTGCATTAGTCAGGGGTAAATGTGGGGTAATAGGTAAGGGGGAATGGGTCTGGGTGGGTTACTATTTGGAGAGTCAGTGTGCACTCGTTGGGCTGAGGGGCCTGTTTCCACACTTTAGGGATTCTATGATTCTACGACCAGGGGTGGTCGTCACTCCTGGCACTACATGTTGTCCCCAAGACCCATGGACTGGGAGCTGACAGGCCCTGACAAGGACATCTGAGATGTGGGTTCTGGGACAGGCAGGGTGAAAAGAAACATGGGGAGGGGATATAGTTGTGTGAGGAGAAGAGTGGACCCTCCAATGGGAGCAGTGTGACCAACAGAGGGCACACTCATCCAGCCCAGTCACGATGCTGTAAGATTTCACTGGATAATTACATTTGGATAATGGCAAGCCAGCTCTGCCATAGATAAAACACCCATGGGGACATGGCACCACACCCCATGGTGCTCACCACCACGTTCTCCCACAACCTGTCCGCAAGGAAATGTAAAAGTCTGCTCATTATGTTCTGGATTTTTCCCACTGGGGGGATCAGTCTTTCTGTGAACGTAGAGTAGCTTCTGTATTGCTCAATTTACAATCTGAAACAAGGCTGATCCATCAATTCTGTTATATTCCTGTCCTTGTTGGTTAGCCATTCCTGATCATGCCTCCATAGTATTAGCAGACTATGCACACAGTGGCTGTAAAGTAATTCAAGTTGACAGAACCCTGAAGATTCTTGGGATATCATTCTGAGTAACATTTCATTCCAGGTCTCGGGGATATGATTAGATAACATTACATTACAGTGTGGAAACAGGCCCTTCGGCCCAACAAGTCCACACCGACCCACCAAAGCACAACCCACCCATACCCCTACATTTACCCCTTACCTAACACTACGGGCAATTTAGCATGGTCAATTCACCGTACCTGCACATCTTTGGACTGTGAGAGGAAACCGGAGCACCCGGAGGAAACCCACGCAGACATGGGGAGAACGTGCAAACGCCACACAGTCAGTCGCCTGAGGCGGGAATTGAACCTGGGTCTCTGGCACTGTGAGGCAGCAGTGCTAACCACTGTGCCACCGTGCCGCCCACGCTGTGTAGAGCATCCAGCTGCCATCCGAGTCATGACTTATTTAAACCCATCAACCAGCCTACCCATCTGAGGGAGCAAGGGGATAGTTTGAAATTGTTTTACCTGGTGTTAGTGTTATAATTGAGTGACTAGTAGACATGAAAAATGTGTTGCTAGAAAAGCACAGCAGGTCAGACAGCATCCAAGGAGCAGGAGAATTGATGTTTCGGGCATAAGCCCTTCAAGAACTAAAAATCCAAATGACTTCACTCATTAGGGTAAGAATTCCTTCTGTCTCCTCACCAGGATCTAAAGGTGAAGGACAGTCTTGACAGATGCCTGTACAGAGTTTACAGAAAAACAGTTCGCTCACCTTGAGCATGTTAAATGTGATTCCCCGCTTGTGTTCCCCTGGAAGCCAGTGGTCAGTTTTAATTCTGTCCAGGAGGCACAGGCTGTCCAGGCGATGGCCCCCATCTGCATCTGCTTTCTCCAGCAACTTCCACATCGGTCGTTCAAAACAAAACCTGCTTGCAACATACAACATGGATCACCCTCAGTGAAGTTGCTTGGTTCTTCCTTAGCAAAGGGCATGCAATGGCTGAGAGGTATTATCACCAGACTATTCTTGAGAGATCCAGGTTACGTTTGAGGGACCTGGGTTCAAATCTTGCCATGGTTGATGGTGGAATTTGAATTCAATAAAGATCTGGAATGATTATCTAATGATGATCATGAAATCATTATCGGTTGTCAGGAAAAAAACGATCTAGTTCACCAATGTCCTTTAGGGAAGATTGACAGTGAGGAGAATATAAGCGGATTGGTCAGATGGACAAATCAGTAGTGAATGGAATTTAAACCTGATAAAGGTGAAGTGATGCAGTTTGGAAGAAGTAGCAACACAAGAGATTACTTAATGAGTGGCAGGAGACTAGGAAGCTCAGAGGAACAGAGGGATCTTTGAATTCTTGTCCACAGATCCCTGAAGGTGACAGCACAGGCAAATAGGTTATTTGAAAGGTAAAAAGGGCACTTGCCCTTTATCAGTCATGGCATAGATTATAAAAGCAGGGGGATTATGTTGGAGCTGTACAGAACTTTGGTTAAGTCACAGCTGAAGTAGTGTGTGCAGTTCTTGTTCCTGCACTTTAGGAAGGATGTCGTTGCGCTGGAGGAAGTGCAGAGAGAAGTCTCCAGAGGATGTTGCCTGGGGTGGAACAGTTTAGCTTTGAAAAGAGGCTGGATAAACTTGGGTTAGATTACTTGGACTGGAGAATTTTGCGAAGGTACCTGATAGACTGAGTAGAAAGCAACTATTCCTCTTAGTTGAAGGGTCAGTAAGAAGGGGCACAACTTTACAGTGAAAGAGAAGGGGTTTAGAGGGGATTTGAGGAAAAAGCATGTTCACCCAGAAGATGGTGAGGGTCTGAGATGCAATGCTTAAAGGGGTAGTTGGGATGGGTAACCTCTGAGGGGTGACCTTATAGAGGTTTATAAAATCATGAGGGGCAATAAATAGGATAAATAGACAAGGAATTTTCCCTAGGGTAGGGGTGTCCAGAACTAGAGGGCATAGATTTAAGGTGAGAAGAGAAAGATTTAAAAGGGAACAACTTTTTCATGCTTAGGTGGTGTGCATATGGAATGAGCAGCCAGAGGAAGTGGTGGAAGCTGGTACAATTACAACATTTAAAAGGCAACTGGATGGGTATATAAATAGCAAGGGTTTAGAGGGATATGGGCCAGGTGCTGGCAAATGGGACTATCTAGTTTAAGATATCTAGTTGAGAATGTGTATAGGGTGTGAGCAGGTAGGGAAAGAGTTAAGTTTTGAGGTTCTGCTGAGCATGATTCAGATCAGATAAGAATTTGCAGTTAACAATGGCATGCTGGAGGCAAGGGTAATGGGTTAATTCGGTGGAAAAGCATTCACTATGTAGGACTATTTAACAATATTAGAAGCATTCAGTATGTACAGTCAGTTAACCAGATGAAAAGTATTAATTATGTGAAGCCAGTTGTGTAACAGCAGATGGCTTAATCTTTCCTACTGACACTCGCTGATTGTAATGGTCACCCTATCAATATGTATGTTGCCTTATCTGGATACTCATCCCTGTAAAATTACGATATAACTCAGTAAGAGACTACTATTCCAGAGAGAAGACCAATAACTCATGTCCCTGTGCACATGGGTGATTGTTCTCTCTCCCTCCAGGGCCCGGAATAAAAGTGAAGGAGGTAAAACTACACTGTGTCTCTGAGCGTTTTGCTTCGACTGAGGGGGGAAATGGGACGACTTAGTTGGCGTGGATGATTTAGACCAAAGGGTCTGTTTTCTGTGCTGTACATCTCTATGACTGTAAGTACTGCACATGAAATGTCATAACATTCAAGTCTATGGACCGAGGTTGGACATATGGGACCAGTGTAGGTAGTTGTGTAGGTTTTGGCAGTACTGATATGATGGGCTGAAGGGCCTATTCAGTACTGTATGGTTCTATGAGATGATACTGCTGGCCTTACCCAGTCCAGCCTACATGTGACTCCAGTCTCACAGAAATGTAGTCAATTAGGAATGCACGATAAATGCATGATGCTCAGATCCCATGAACAAAATTTTAAAAAGCAGACATGAGGTAGGAATTGTCCTTGATAGCAGAATTTGTGATTAATAAGTATTGACATCCAGCAGCATCCAGATATTATATCTGACGGTGATTTGTTATTACTGTGGAGATGGGTGGTGATGAGAAATCATTTCTTCAGGGTAGCTTTTCATATGCATAAGTTAAATCCTTAGAAGGCACTTCCAAATTACAACTCCTTCCATTTCAAAGGACAAGAGCAGCAGACATGGGAGTACCACCACCTACAAGTTCCTCTCCAAGCAATGCGACATCCTGTATTGAAAATATGTTGAGACCTTCACTGGATTCAATGTGTGCTAGCACAGGGAGTCACTCAAGCTGTGTTGGCCTCAACATCTCAAAAACAACCCCCATAATTTCTGAGAGATGGATATCTACCAAATTGGACAACCCACACTTTGTCCATTAACACAGTTAATAATTACTTTAAATAGTGTATTCCTTATATTGATGCAACTAACCAAGAAGTTCAAATTGTTCAAAACTGAGCTTCCTGTCACTGAAGACAAATACAAATGTCAGTGAAAACAAACAAGGTCAAAAGCCAAACTTGACTTTGGCAAAGGGCAAGATCCCCTGAAAGGTTACTACTGTCATCATTGATTAACATAATTTCATTTCTAGCACATTACTTCAAATCCAAATCATGCTGAGTTGATGGAATTGAAATATAAGCATCAATTTATTTTCAAAGTTTTATCTGCATCATAATTGACAAAAAAAGTTTAATTTCAGGGGAACATGAAAAGAATCCCAGAATTAGATGCCCCAAAACACTGGCAAAAAATGTGACAATTTTAAATAAAGTAGCTCAACTTGCAGTATCATTCATTCTAGCCAATACAATACCTCCATCGGTAATAAGTTCCATTGCTGATGTCTAGGTTCTCGGGTGTTGTTTGGCTGGTTGTCTCTGGAAAGCTGTGCCCGTTCTGAAATCCATTTTCAAGTAACTTTGCTGTGGCTCTCCGAAGTACTGGAATGATGTTAACTCGTAAGGGCTTTGTCACATTTCTGAGAACCAGTGTTAACCGAGGGCCATCGAAATTTAGCAAGAAAGCATTCACATCTCCTGTGGAGAACAGGAAATATACTGCAGTGAGAGATTAAGTAAACTGTGAGATGTTGTGTTATAGGTTACCTTTATTAACTCACTCACTAGTTCACGATATTCATTAATACCGGGTCCCTGTTCATTCATTCATAACCCTTTACTATCCTGTTATTTACTATAACATGGTTTCATTCATAAAACTGTGATTCTGTAGTATATGTTACTATTATAAGGTAGACCAAATTAAAACAACCCTTTCAACCATTACTGCCTTTTCACATCTTCAATTCTTATCAGCCCTTGCTACAAGCAGTGTATAGGCTTATTTACCTCTGAATAAGTGTAACATATTCAAAACAATACCAACCCCACCATAATGTCTGCACAAAAGATTATTATACTAATCAGCCCTTATCAAACACAGACCTGAATAAATTACAGAACACCAAACATTTTCCCCAATTTGTATGTACTAACTGGACCACGATCCCTTTAAGAAACCTACTATCAAAACAGCGTATATGTGAAATTGCATGAATGGATGAAATGCACACAGCAAAACCTAACACTGGGGAGACAGGATGCCAACTTACAGATCATTTCAGGGAACATCTCTGGGACACCCAAACTACCCAACCCAAACTACCACCCTGCGGCTAAACACTCAACTGCCCCTCCCACTCCACCAAGGACATGCAAGTCCTGGGCCTCCTCCATCGCCAAACCCTAACCACCTGAAGGAAGAACGCCTCACCTTCTGCCTTGGCACCCTCCAACCACACAGGATCAATGTGGATTTCATCAGTTTCCCCATTTCCCCTCCCCTATCTTATCCCAGTCCCAATGGTCCTACCTGTCCACCCTCCTCTCCTGCCTATAACTTTCAGCCCCACCTTCATCTACCTATCACTTTCCCAGCTACCTTCCTCCCAGCCCCACCCTCCTCCCATTTGTCTTTCAGCCCCCTTGGTCCACAAGCCTCATTCCTGATGAAGAGTGTATGCCTGAAACATCGATTCTCCTGCTCCTCGGATGCTGCCTGACCTGCTGTGCTTTCCTAGCACCACACTCTTTGACTCACACAGGAAAATAGTAGACAAATCTCACAACCTAGCTGCGGGAATCAGTTTAATATCACTTACTCTTTCATTAAGTACAAGTACAATTTCTAATTTATTTAGAGCATATAAGCCTAGTAGGTTTTACTAACATTTATTAATTTAAAAGACAAAAAGACTACCATCTCTTAATTAGGCAAGCAGACCAGACAGACACTCTTAATCCGATCAGAAGTAGCAGCCAGCATGAAAAGTCGTAGAGTCGTAGAGATGTACAGCACAGAAACAGACCCTTCAGTCCAACTCATCCAAGCTGACCAGATATTCCAAACTAATCTAGTCCCACATTCCTCCAAATCCTTCTTATTCATATACCCGTCCAGATGCCTTTTAAATGTCGCAATTGTATTAGCCTCCACCACTTCTTCTGGCAGCTCATTCCATGTCCCTTAGGTCACTTTTATATCTTTCCCCTCTCACTCTAAACCTATGTCATCTAGTTCTAGACTCCCCACTTTGTCTATTTATCCTATCCATGCCCCTCAGAATTTTAAAAATCTCTATAAGGTCACCCCTCAGCCTCCAATACTCCAGGGAAAACAGCCCCAACCTATTCAACCTGTCCTGTAGCTCAAATCCTCCAACACTAGCAACATCCTTGTAAAACTTTTCCAAACTCTTTCAAGTTTCACAACATCCTTCTGATAGGAGGGAGACCAGAACTGAACGCAATATCCCAACAGTGGCCTAACCAACATCCTACACAGCCGCAACATGACCTCCTAACTCCTGTACTCAATACTCTGACCAATAAAGGAGAGCATACCAAATGCCTTCTACACTATCCTATCTACCATAGTGACTCCATTTTCAAGGAGCTACGAACACACTCTCCAAGGTCTCTTTGTTCAGCAACACTCCCTAGGACCTTACCATTAAGTGTATAAATCCTGCTAAGATTTGCTTTCCCAAAATGCAGCACCTCACATTTATCTGAATTAAACTCCATCTGCCACTTCACAGCCCATTGGCCCATCTGGTCCAGATCCTGTTGTAATCTGAGGTAACCCTCTTCACTGTCCACTACACCTCCAATTTTGGTGTAATCTGCAAACTGACTAACTGTACCTCTTATGCTCGCATCCAAATCATTTATGTAAATGACAAAAAGTAGAGGGCCCAGCACCGATCCTTGTGGCACGCCACTGGTCACAGGCCTCCAGTCTGAAAAACAACCCTCCACCACCACCCTCTGTCTTCTACCTTTGAGCCAGTTCTGTATCTAAATGGCGAGTTCACCCTATATTGCTCACCAATGTCCCATGGGGAATCTTGTCGAACACCTTACTGAAGTCCATACTAATCACGTCTACTGTTCTGCCCTCATCAATCCTCTTTGTTACTTCTTCAAAAAACTCAATCAAGTTTATGAGACATGATTTCCCATGCATAAAGCCATGTTGACTATCCCTAATCAGTCCTTGCCTTTCCAAATACATATACCTCCTATCCCTCAGGATTCCCTCCAACAACTTGCCCACCAGTGACTTCAGGCTCACTGGTCTATAATTCCTTGGCTTGTCCTTACCACCAATATTAAATAGTGGCACCATGTTAGCCAGTCTTCCAGCACCTCACCTGTGACTATCAATGATAAAAATATCTCAGCAAGAGGCCCAGCACTCACTTCTCTAGCTTCCCATAGAGTTCTAGGATACACCTGATCAGGTCCTGGTGATTTACCCACTTTTATGTGTTTCAAGACATCCAGTGCTTCCTGCTCTGTAATTATTCAAGATGTCACCATCTATTTCCCTACATTCTATATCTTCCATGTCCTTTTCCACAGTAAATACTGATGCAAAATACTTGTTTAGTATCTCTCCCATCTCCTGCAGCTCCACACAAAGGCTGCCTTGCTGATCGTTGAGGGGCCCTATTCTCCCCATAGTTATTCTTTTGTCCTTAAATGTATTTTTAAAAACCCATAAGATACAACAATGTAACACCATGGTAATGGAATTCTAATATTTGTAAGAACTAAAGAGGCTATTGTAAGACCTGTATTTTGGTATTCTATTGCTGCCTCGATCTTGTGTTACTGCAGTTGTTGAATAAAGAAGCTACTTTTGCCACTCACTGATTTCAGTCATCATTTGAATGCAATCCCACAAAACAAAGTGAGATATTGGATCAAACGTGTATTGAAGTAGAGTTATTATAAGACTCTTGACATCAAGTAACATTGTCATTAGGGTTTCCTATTGTC